>NC_137652.1:0-60000 GCF_963422515.1 Blennius ocellaris | reverse complement strand
TGTATGCAGATGCTCTCCTTCATGGTAGATCAGTATGTGGCCTTTTGCCCAGAAGCGGTGCAGTCTGGAACATCGCAGGACCAGAACTGGTGCAATCTGGACCACCGCAGGACCAGAACCGGTCCAACCACAGGATCAGAACTGGTGCAGTCTGGACCACCGCAGAACCAGAACCGGTCCAGTCTGGACCACAGCAGGGCATTGACACAAGTATTGTTGGTTCCCTTCCTCTATGTTTGTCCAAATATATGATGGAATTTCAAAGCAAATCTGTGGAACCTGTGGAACCCATCGGACCTGTGGAGCATTTGGAACCTGTGGAACCTGTGGAACCTGCACACTTTATGCCTTTTTTCCGAGTCCAGACTCGGACTCTGACTCATATATGACAGAGTCTCACCAAAGCTTCTTCCAAAGTCACTCCAGTCTCTTTAAATGACGTCCATTCAGCTCAATTCAATCCTACTTTATCGGTACCTGCAGCAAAAACAACATGCTGGTCTTCATCCAGATTTCTGGGCTCCTCCTCGACTACGTCAACCATCAGCCTTCAGTTTCCCACTGCATTAGCTCCCAACCAATCAGAGCCTCCAGGTAGTTGAAGGAACAGCTCAGAACCAATCAGAGCCTCCAGGTGGTGGAGGGAGCAGCTCAGAACCAATCAGAGCTTCCAGGCAGTGGAGGGCACAGCTCAGAACGAATCAGAGCCTCCAGGTGGTGGAGGAACAGTTCAGAACCAATCAGAGCCTCCAGGAGGTGGAGGGAACAGCTCAGAACCAATCAGAACCTCCAGATGGTGCACAAACAGCTCAGAACCGATCAGAGCCTCAATTAGCAAGAAGATGATTGTAGGTTCCTGCATCCCGACTCTCCAGAGCTTCTAATTCATGGCCAGCGCTGCAGGATTTTCCATCAAACGATCCAATATGTGTGCTCACTGCACTGCATTGGACGTAAATCAGAGCAGGTGGTAAATCAGAACAAGAGGTAAATCAGAGCAGGGGCTAAATCAGAACAAGAGGTAAATCAGAGCAGGAGGTAAATCAGAACAAGAGGTAAATCAGAACAGGAGATGAATCACAGCAGGAGGTAAATAAAGCCCCGTCTCCACCGCACACAAGTGCCGGGACGGAGCAGAGCGGTACGGAGCGATACGGAATAGAGACCCCGACCGAAATTTTGGGTCGCGTTTCCACGGTAGAGAGGCGCGTTTAAAGTGGGCGGGGCTTATGAGCTCCGCAGAAATGTGACATTATAACAGAAAAGAAAGTCGTCAGATCTAGATCTTGTGAATCCTCTGTTGTTGTTTACATCATCCACTTCGCACTGTTATTCTTTGCAGCGGAAAAAAAAAAAAAAAGTTTCTTTTTGCAGCAGTAATTTTTGGCAGCGGCAGAGCTGCAGCGCAACTTCCGTGTTTGTTGTGAGAGAGCGCTCCGGCCACTTGCCGGCGACTTGGGGCGACTTGCCCCGCACTCGAGCGCTGGGGGGGCGGGGCAAGTGGCCGGAGCGTTCCCCCCGGTTGGCTGAGGCACAGACACGGGAGTCTGAGCTTTCTGCTCAAACGCAGCAGCCACTCCACTCTGGCGCTGATCGCGGTCCGGCAGCTCAGCGTCGGAACATGGAGGCGCCGAGCTCCGAGCTCCTTTTCATCGCTGCCGCGGTCCGTCCTCGCGATATAGCGCCACTGACCGCGGCTGAACAGAATGCTGACCGCCTCTGGGAAGCGGAGCTGCCGGAGCGCGATCAGCGCCGGAGCCGAAAGCTCCAGACTCCCGTGTCCCGCATCCACGCCACGGCGAGCGCTATGCTGCAAACAGAAAGCTCCAACGCGATGCAAAGTCCCGAGCCCCAGTCTCCTCCTGCCTCAAGTCCGCTCTTTCACAACAAACACTAAAGTTGAGCAGCAAAGAAAAGAAAAGGAAAATAAAAACAACCAGAGCACAGCTGACCACACTGACAGCAGAGGATTCATCCAGCCAACACATTCAAATATTGAGGGCGTGTAGTAAATCACTGGCCAATACGCAGACAGCAGCTCACACTCAGACCCGTTCCATGGTCCCCGGCACCCCAACGGAAGGGGAGCGGAAAAGCGGTCGCCTTTGGATGGTGTCTTGAGCGGTTTAGACCGCGTTCCTGTCGTGACACGCGAACTGGAGCGGTTTAAACCGGTCTAGGCCGGTACTTTTTGTGCGGTGGAAACGGGGCTTAAGAGAGGGAGGTAAATCAGAGAGGGAGGAAAATCAGAGCAGGAAGTAAAATAAGAGAGGGAGGCAAATCAGAGCAGGAGGTAAATCATACCAGGGGATAAATCAGAACAATAGGTAAATCAGAGCAGGAGATAAATCAGAGCGGGAGGTTAATCAGAGCAGGAGATTAATCAGAGAGGATTAGGGTTAGGATGCATGAAATATCACATGTACTCGATAATTTGGTATGAAAAAGAGTCAGAAGGAGCTCCATGTTTGATGTGTCTTCTTGATACATTTTAAGGATTGATTTTAAGATGGTTTAGGGCAGACTGGAGTTGTTAGAATACCAGCTGATGACTTTAAGGAAACCAAAAGATAAACACATCGCTGAGCATAAACAGTGTTTAGTATGGATCCGGGGGCGGGATTGGATGGGGGTCCCCCTGCTTGTTCATGGTCTGATGGTGATTTATTCATGGTGGAGTCATTCGGCTGCAGTGTTTCACCCTCTGACTGCTTCTCTATCAATAATACAATGCTCTGGGAGACAGGCAGGTGTGTGTGTGTGTGTGTGTGTGTGTGTGTGTGTGTGTGTGTGTGTGTGTGTGTGTGTGTGTGTGTGTGTGTGTGTGTGTGTGTGTGTGTGTGTGTGTGTGTGTGTGTGTGTGTGTGTGTGTGTGTGTGTGTGTGTGTGTGTGTGTGTGGGTGTATGTGTGCGTGTGTGGACCCCAGCTGATGGGACGATGGTGAAACCACCCAGACTTGGAAGTTTTTCTTTGACAACAAACACTGCATGTCTACGTCCCTCCCCAGACTTTCCTTCACTGCAACTTGTGTCAAAGTTACCTCCAGAAGCAGCAGACATACTGCAGCCTCTGACTCGATGTTGCCTCCTGGTGGAGGGTTTGGCCAGTCAGATCCCCACAGCCCTTGCAGTCATAACTCACATCACAAAGCGTAATCTAACTTCTTCTCCATGAACAAGAAGGATTTCTGTTCAGCTTCATCTGGGTGTCACATTCAGTGAAACTCCAGGTTTATGGTGCACGTGTGTGTGTGTGTGTGTGTGTGTGTGTGTGTGCGTGTGCGTGTGCGTGTGCGTGTGTGTGTGTGTGTGTGTGTGAGTGTGTGCGCACGCACGTGCGTGTGTGCGTGCATGTGTGGTACTGATCCTGACAACAGCTCCTCTAGTCTCAGTGACACAAAGCAGACAACCAGAACACATCTGATTCAACATAACAAGAGTAATCCCTTCACATCTCATCACTCACACACATGAACACATGAACACACACACACAGCAACATGATGATCTGACAGGATGGCGTCTGACTCCAGGAGGTTTTATTTTTTAAATTTATTTATAGCACTGTATTAATCCCCATAGGGGAAATTCCTTTGCAAATTGACCCGCTGGTAGCAGCCACAGAGCAGCTCTTGGTGGTGCTGGGGGCGGGGGCAGAGGGTCTTTGTTCTCTCCAGGACTTGGCGGACATGTTGGACATGTTCTTTGGGGTCACCAGAATAAATCACGATGTCATACAGATAAATAAACAAAAAATTATCAATCGTATCTTGCAGGTCGTCGTTCATCAGGTTCTGAAAGACAGCAGTGGCATTTGTGAATGTTCAAGAGGGGTGTTGAAGGGGATTTTCCCCTCACCTCCCTCACGGATGTGTACCAAGTGATTTTCGGAGCATTTCAAAGATCCAACTTGGTAAAGATGGTGGCACCGTGGAGGGGGGTTAAAGCGAAGTTGAGAAGAGGCAATGGTTAGCGGTTTTTAATGGTGCTATCATTACGGCTTCTGAATTGAATACAAGGACAAAGTGAGACGTTTTTCCACCTTACGAAGAAAACTCCAGCTCCCACTGGGGACAAGGAGGGACAAATGATGCCACCTGCCAGGGATTCCTGGAAGTAGGTCTCCATAGCAACATGTTCTGGTCGAGACAGGTTGTACAGACGACTGTGAGGCAATGTGGCCCCGGAGAGAAGATTGATGGGACAGTCATAAGGGAGGTGTGGGGGAAGGGACAGGGCCTTATTCTTACTGAACACCAGAGCTAGATTGTGATAAACAGCTGGAACAAGGGAGGGATCCAAAGCCTCAGGAGGTGCAGACCTCAGAGTATAGGAGGGGATCAGAGCGGAATTCAGGCAGTTGTTCATACACCGGGGACTACAAGAGCTCACCTTCTCTCTCTCTCTCCCAGTCGATATGGGGGCTGTTTCTCCTCAGCCACAGGTAACCCAGGACCAGGGGAGGATGAGACCAGTTAATCAGATGAAATGATAGAATCTCCTGGTGGTTCTCAGCAAGGACCAAGGTAACGGGGACAGTGTTAGTACCAGTTAGTTGTAGATGTTGAGGAGCATTTGTGACAGTTCGGCTCACCAGCAACCCCTCACCTACTGGAGAGCCTTTTTTTTCCCAGACACAGCGGGCCACTTTATTTGACGATAAAGTGCCCAGGCTTACTGCAGTTCATCACATACATGGACAGAATCTCTAGGCACAGCCAGGGGCCAGAGAGGGTCCGGTTTGGGGACCACTGGATCTCATCTCTGCTATTTGCAAATGATGTGGTTCTGTTGGTTTCATCAAACCTGGACCTTCAGCGTGCACTGGCATGGTTCGCAGCCGAGTATGAAGCAGCTGGGATGAAGATCAGCACCTCCAAATCCAAGGTCATGGTTCTCGACCGGAAAAAGGTGGCTTGCCCCCTCCAGGTCGGTGGAGTGCCCTTGTCACAGGTGGAGGAATTCAAGTATCTTGGGGTCTTGTTCACGAGTGGGGGAAAGATGGAGCGTGAGATCGACAGGCGGATCGGTGCAGTGCCTGTAGTTATGCAGATGTTGTATCGGTCCATCGTGGTGAAGAAAGAGCTGAACCAAAAGGCGAAGCTCTCGATTTACCAGTCGATCTTCATTCCTACACTCACCTATGGTCATGAACTATGGGCCATGACCGAAAGAAGGAGATCCCGGATACAAGCAGCTGAAATGGGCTTCCTCGGTAGGGTGGCTGGGGCGCACCCTTAGAGATAGGGTGAGGAGCTCAGTCACCCTTAGAGATAGGGTGAGGAGCTCAGTCACCCTGAGAGATAGGGGGAGGAGCTCAGTCAGCCTTAGAGATAGGGGGAGGAGCTCAGTCAGCCTTAGAGATAGGGGGAGGAGCTCAGTCAGCCTTAGAGATAGGGGGAGGAGCTCAGTCAGCCTTAGAGATAGGGGGAGGAGCTCAGTCACCAGGGAGGAGCTCTGGGTAGAACTGCTGCTCCTCCATATCAAGAGGAGCCATTAATTACATTATATTACATTTAACTATATACTGACAACCTGGATTGTCATATATATATATATATATATATATATATATATATATATATATATATTTATCTGTATTTCTTTAATTTCTTTTAATTTCTTTGTAAAGCACTGTGAAATGCCTTGTGTTTGAATGGTGTAAATAAACTTACCTTGCATTGCCTTGGAAATTGGCTTGAATATAGTCGTGACACAAGTAAACACACTTCGGTTTTCATGAAAGGCCAGAGCTGCTGCAGAGGAAATGCAAATACAGAACATTTTGATATTCTGCGAAATGTAAAACAATCCTCTAAATAAATAATAATATGGTAAATATTGTGGTGAATATGCAGTATAGGCTCCTTCCAGCAGGAGAACATTGTTAACTCCCACTACCTGGGTGTTACTGTGTGGAGAGACAGACCAAGAGAGAAACAGAGAGAAAGAGAAACAGAGAAGGAAACAGAGGCAGAGAGGTTGATAAAGAGAGAGAGAGAGAGAGAGAGAGAGAGAGAGATACACCGAGATTTTTGATTTTTAAAAGACTTTATTTACACCAGTTCATAAGAAGACAGTGTTACATTCTGTCAGATGCTATATTGTTTTTGTTAAAATCAATCATGTTAAAATATGTGCAAACTGCAATTCATCATTTTCCATACAGCACAGAATATTCTTAAAACACTAGACCACTTCAAAAGCATTCAGATCATTGATTTGTTTAAAAAAATGATATTCAAGCCAGAGTCTGGATTTGATGTTGACTCGCTACACTTTTATGACATCCTGCCTTTTTCTGTTCTCCACCTTGTTCCTCCTGCTAATATAAATGGCCATCTTGGCTTCACTTGAGAGGAAATTTATGAGCTGCCATTTGGCTTTGCCCGTCTTTTTGTAGCCAGCTCCCATGATAAAAAATCATCGCAATAAAAACAACACTATAAGACTAAAAACCATTGTTAAAAGGGTGAAGAAGCCTGTGAGTCTCTTGCACTCTGTTAAAACATGGTAAACAGTCTCTTTCTGTGTGCAAAATGGGCAAGTGTTTATAACAGCAGGGTTAATAATGGAGATAAAAGCATTTGAGGCAATCGCACCATGTAAAATCCTTCACTGATGGTCTCCAGTTAATTTCTTCAAAGGGGGTTTGTAGAAGATCTTCCACTGTGGGCTGGGTCTGCCCTGACACAGTCTTTGTGAATGTGTGTGTGTGTGTGGGGGGGGGGGGGGGGGGGGGGGGGTCTGATGCTGAGTTCACCCTTGTGGATCCTTTTCACATAGTTCTGATAAAAAAAAAAATCAGTTTGTCTGCCTTGTGCAGTGACAGTCTCCCAGGCTGTGTGATTTCTAGGAGGGGGCCAGACAATCCCACTCGCTCCGGGCTCAACAGGACCTCGGGGAAGGGGTCTACAGTGTCTGGGGAGAGTTCTCCTTTGCTGTACTTCCTCAGGAGGCTCCTGTCTCTGGCTGAGTGTTTCCTTCCAGGTCTCCAGGAGCCTCTGGGACACCTGGACAGACTGCAGCTTCAGTAGAGAGTCCAAGGTGTTGCTCAGGTCCGGCCTCGCAGCATCCACCAGCTGACCCATGGTGAAGGTCCCAAGCTGGATCAGCCTTCCCATCAGACCAGGACATGTTGTCCTGCTGATGTCCAGTCTGGTTACGTGGATCAGGAGTTCTTTCAACAGACCATGCAGAGGGTCAGCTTTCAGGCACCTTCTATGAGCAAATGGAGCCCAGCATTTAAAAACATTTAGGAATTTAGGATCAGTTGAGAACAGAACATTATCCAATCCCAACTTACTGACACACCTCAGGATGCAGCTGGCCACGCCTCTCCACACCAGATCTGCCGGGCCTGTGAGGAAACTCTGCAGGAACTGGAGTCTAAACGTGGCAGTCCAGCTGGCCAAGTGGACAAGGCCCTGACCCCCCCTCCTTTCCTTCTAAAAAGAGTAGCCCCTTTGGCACCTAATGCAGACCATCCCAGAATAAATCCACCCCTTTCTTTTGAATTTGAACCAGGAGGCCTGGAGGAGGGTCTACACTGTGTGTGTGTGTGTGTGTGTGTGTGTGTGTGTGTGTGTGTGTGTGTGTGTGTGTGTGTGTGTGTGTGTGTGTGTGTGTGTGTGTGTGTGTGTGTGTGTGTGTGTGTGTGTGTGTGTGTGTGTGTTTACTAATTGGGTGTCAGGTCTGGTGGAGACTGACTCTCCTGCACTCCATTAACTCCCTCTCTCTCCCCACAGTGTCAAATTGTCACTCCGCCTCCTACTGCCCCCCCCCCCCCCCCCTCCCCACCCCACCTTTCAACTCCTTACCCCATGTATGTCACACTATGCTAAACAACGCCCCCACGAAATCCCCCCCACCCACCCCCCCTGGCTTTGTAGGGGCAATATCTCCATTCAGTGCACTGTGACTGCAGTGGAGTTCAGTAGGAAGTTCCAGATAGTGTACACACACACGCGCGCACACACACACACACAGATGCTGCCCAGCTCCGTCTGTTGTTGAAGAGATGTCAGTGTGTTTCACAGTCAGCAGAAGTTGGTCAGAAAGGGGAGGTATAGCTCGAATTGGAAGGTCACAGGTTCAAATCCCATCTCTGCCTGCTGACATCCTGAAGTGTCTTTGGGCAAGACACTGAACCCCAAATTGCTCACATTGCAGTGACAGTGCCTTACATGGCTGCAGGCTCCAATGGGGTGTGAATGTGATGAGCCATGTAAAGCTTTGGGGTTGCTCACTCAGCTATGTTTAAAGTGAAATCCATTTATATTTGTGTTAATAGTGTGAAGCAAATTCAGTAATAATAATAATAATAATAATAATAATAATAATAGGCTTCCGGAGCCTTCAGCTCCTTACCCTCCAGAACCTTCAGCTCCTCAGTCTTTATGTGCCTCCAATTCCTCAGGAGCATCCTAACCACCTCAGCTCCAGATCCTACATTTCCTTAGCCTCTGTCGCCTTCAGCTCCATAACCTCCAGAGCCTTTAGCTCCTTAGCATCCAGAACTTTCTACTCCTGGGCCTCCGGGACTTTCAACTCCAGGGCCTTTCAACTCCAGAACCTTTATCTCCTCCACCGAGATGAAGGGTCAAGTGCAACACGACCGATCCCTACACCACACACCAGGACATCACTCCAGAGCCCTGGAGTGGCGTATGTCATCAATGGCCGAAATAGCAGAGGCGGCGTGCCGGCCGACTTTCTCTGGAGGGAAGAGAGCCAGGCAGATCCGGTACCAGCTCTAGTCCCAGTCCCATGGAGAAGGGTGGGGCCTCGGCTGGCCAGTGGGCAGGGGAAAAGACCAAGTTCTGGAAGGTGGAGTCCAGCTGGTGGGCGGAGGCAATGGCTGAGTCCTGGAGGGTGGAGTCCAGCCAGTGGGCGAAGGGAGAATCCACAACCAAGGACCCGACCAGGATGGTGGTGGTGAAGACGGCAGCCCAGACCATGAGGTGGGCAGAGGCAACCCGTCCTGGGGGGGTGTTTGATTAGACCGTGGGTCTAAATTTGGCGATGGGGGAATGTGGCAGTGTGGTAATGAAGCCCCTGATAGGAATCAGGTGTGCTGCATCACCTCTCTGGCCATAAAGGAGGAGCTGCCAGACATGGGGTGACAGGTGAGAGACACAGGCTGGGAAGCTGTGTGAAGTGTGAGTTTTGGCTTTACTTTAATAAAGAATGATCATGGAGTCTGCTTCTCTGTGGGTGAACCTAGGGGTGGAAAGTACTACTGTCACAGTTTGACCAGTGGACCAGTTGTTTGATGGTCAGGAGGACAGAGAATGTCTGACCAGGGGACATGGCATTGGTCATAATGAGTTACATAATTTCAAGTAGACAGTGTTTGAACTCACATGAAGACTGGGACCAAGTAAGAATGCGACCATCTAACTTTGAGACGTATTTAAGAAAACTAATGTACAACATATAAAACACAATCTGAAAGGACACAAAAAATGTCAAATGGAATGTTATGATTTTAACAACATTATCTTCCAACAACCTGCAGTGTGGTGATTCTCTGCCACCAAGGATTTCTCGTGGTTCTCAATGCTCCAGGGAATCATCCTGCCGGCATCCTTCAAGACTGCCAGCTCTTCAAAGCGGTCCAGGAACCCTGACTTCACTAATGTAAGCATCTGTGGTGTAAAGTCATGTAAATGTTCTTCTTTCAGATTTACAAAGCAGCAGCTGCTGCAACAGAAAGCTCTGAGCTGGGTTTGATAATCCCCCTCCTCGGGGCTGGGCCCTCTTTGGATCCCTGTGATCCAGTTTCATGGTTCAGGTTCCACTTTGTCCTGCAAACAAGATCAAGTGAGAGAAAACGAGTGTGAAATCTGAGCTCCAGTAAAGAGCTGACGTGGTCAGAATACCTCCACCCTCCTACCTGCCATGGCACAATGTCAGACCTTTGCTCTTTTCAAGGGGTTTGGACTTCTCTCACATTTTTTGGTTTGTAAAGGAAAACTTAGACAGAATGTGACTTTTAAATGAAGAGTGAATATTTGAAAATGTTCCAGCACAAAAACAAGTTCCTATAATATCAAACCGATTTTCTTTTGAATTCACAAGAAGGGAAAATACGGCCATTTGTTTTAGTTTTTTACCAAGTGGACCATCATGAGGAGAGTTTGACATGAACAACCAAGTATTGGTGTCTGATGAGCCTCCATTATCATTCTACTCCTCCACTCTCCTCCATCATTTTCCACTGTTATAATAATAATAACTTTATTTATATACCACTTTCAGAACAGTTGTTGCACAAAGTGCTTTACAGTAAAAACACAAACAAAAAAGTCAGGTGAGACAGAGGAGACAAGCAATGATTAAATGACAAACCCCACAGTTCTGGGTGGTTAAAAAGAGAGAGCATATAAAAGAAAAATTATTTTGTTAAAACGAGATCAATGGAATAAAAACAAGTAAAACAAAAGTGAAGCTTCAATCCAAAGTGAGTCTATAGAAATGTAGGCAGGTCGATCCAGAGAGCAGGATCCTGGTGGAGAAGCACCGTCACCCTCAGACTGAAGCTTTGACTTTGACTTTAATCCTAACCTGATGATGGAAGGCTGTGAGCAGCTTGTATGGGGTCAGAAGGTCAGTAATACAACTGGGGGCAACACGCTTCAAAGGTATGATCTTAAAATCAAGTGTAAAGTGGAGCCAATGGAGGGAAGCCAGCAGAGCAGCGATGTGTCGTCGCCCATTAAAACCAGTCAGAAGAAAACCAGTAAACTTGGACAGGAGCATGTGCAGTGAGTGATTCACAACGATTAACACACCCAGCCTGCAGTTTCTTTCTAAATAAACAAAACAAAGAAACAACAGGAAATTGAAGCTCACACCCAAGGGACCATGACTCCGACTGACAGGGACTGTGGCTCCAGAGCGGAGGAGCAGTCATCATCATTCTCCTCCATCGTTCTTCATTGTTCTCCTCCATTGTTCTCCATTGTTCTCATCCATCGTTCTCCATCATTCTCTATCATTCTCCATCGTTCTCCTGGTACAGCATTTCCTCTCGTGTGATTCTGTTTGAGACAATGTGATGAAAAGAATCTGAATCCGTCAGAGTTGAAGCCTCGGGGAGTTTAGTTTCTACATTTAGCTACAAAATGACTCTGAACTGTCATAAAGTGAAATCGTCCTGTTGGACGTGTGTGTGTGTGTACGTGCGTGTGTGATCATGAATCACGGCTCTAAATGATCCTAGCATGCTCACTCCTGCTGATTCTCTCATGCTGTTATTATAAAAGTAGCACAACAGTCATTAACAGCAGCAAGCAGCTTCAAACTTTACCCATCTGACTCCTGAATGAACCCAGCGCAGCATGCCATGAAACATGACCCTATGTGGCTCCGTATCTGTGTGTGTACGGTGTGTGTACAGTGTGTGCGTGTGTGTGAAGAGGGAATGTGTGTGTGCTTCCTAATCCAGGATTTATTGGCCATTAGTACAGCCTGAAAGTCATTACAGTTCATTTTGCTGCCGGCTTGACGTTTTATTAGGACAAATACAGGCTTTTTGGATGTGTGTGTGTGTGTGTGTGTGTGTGTGTGTGTGTGTGTGTGTGTGTGTGTGTGTGTGTGTGTGTGTGTGTGTGTGTGTGTGTGTGTGTGTGTGTGTGTGTGTGTGTGTGTGTGTGTGTGTGTGTGTGTGTGTGTGTGTGTGTGTGTGTGTGACAGTTTATCAGGACAGATTCCCCCACTGGGATGCAGGCCATGATTTGTGAGAGCAGCACAGAAAAGACTAAAAAGCCTTAAGAAAGCAGGGATGGATAGATAATGGAGGGATTGACAGTTGGAAGAAGAGTGAGAGAGGGGTGAGGTGAGCTGGATGGCTGATGGACAGACAAATAGAAAGATTACATGAGGGGAGGACAGATAGAGAAATAAAGATGGAAAACATATTCGGACAAAGAAGAGAAATCCGCAGTTTGAAGAGAGTGATGAACGCAGGGAAAGATAGAAATGACAGATGACGTCTCCACCGTGTAGCCTCGTTCCTCCATGTTGATTGCAGTTTCTCCGGCACTCTCGTCTTTACACCGTTGCTCCAGTATATCCATGTTTTTGTGAGCGGTGTCTGGAAATGGATTCCCTTCATGTTTAAAAGAGTCTTTTTATGCCCATGTAGGGTTTCTGTTTCTCGATGATTTCCGGTGGGTATTCATGAGCAAAGTAACCGACTGTTTGGTCGACTGTGTGGTGGACTGCATGGTGGACTGCATGGTAGAATGTTTGGTAGACTATGTGGTTGACTGTTTTGTTGACAGTGTGGTCAAGTGTTTGGTCAACAGCATGGTCGACAGCGTGGTCGAGTGTTTGCACCATGAAGCTAAACAATGAGTATTTACAAACTTCCTGTTGTGTGTCCCACAGTGTGGAGCTCCAGAGCTCCAGGAGGCAGTGAATATTCTAGTTATACATTAAATATTTCATGGTGGATTTGCCGAACTTCAGCAATTAGTGTGGCCCTGGGGGAGGCAAGAGTTTCACTGCAGCCCCCGACCCCCCCACAGTGTCAATTAAAGTGACATGTCTGTCGTCCCTGTCAGTGTGGATGAAGTGACGTTTCCCCTGAAGCCTAATAGGATCACCTTCCTCCTCTGCGCTCTCAGCTGTAATTGTTCCACACTCAGTCGTCACTGTTTGAAACTTGACTGTTTCTGCATCCAGAGACTTTTCTTCTGGCTCCCTGCTTCCTGTCTCTCTGCCTTGCACTGGTTCTCCTTCCTGTCTCTCTCTGCCTTGCACTGGTTCATTTTCATTTTCTGCAGGCTGATCCAGCTTTACACTCCTGTTTGCTCACCCACAACTAATAAAAACAAACTAATCTAGATTAACTAATTAACTACATGAACTGAGCAATAAAAACACAACCATTATCAACATTACAAACACAATATAGCCCCCAATAATTATATCTAAAAATGATGGACAAAAACTCCCACAATGCATTGCAGTGATCAGCTCCGTGATGCTACATAATATAGCGATCATCTGGTGAATATTTATTATTGGGGGTTATATTATGTATGTAGTGTTGGTAATGGTTGTGTTGTGTTTTTATTGCTTAGTTCATGTCGTTTTATATAAAGTTCGTTACCAGATGTTATGCATGTTGCCAGATGTTCAACATGCCACTAGACATTTGGCATGTTGCTAGATGTTCAACATGTTACCAGATGTTTAGCATGTTGCCAGATGTTCAAAATGCTATTTTATGTTTCATTTATGTTTTGATGACGCTGTTGACTTCCTGTTAGCCAGAGTTCTCGTCATAATGAGGAGGCGTCCATGATGCCTGAAGGAAGCATGTCCATCAGCCTGTGGAGGCGGGACGCCTTATTTCTCTGCCCCTGAGGAGTTCTGCCACTCAACCTGCTGGAGGCCAAAACACCACGACAACCGTCTCACTTTACTTTTATTTATTCCCATTTTTATCCCAAAATAACTGTCCACTGCCCAAAAGACCATGGCAGAAGATCAAGAGTGGTCTGAACACACACACACACACACACACACACACACAAAGACACACACTCATTTTCTCACTTATGGATACCTCTGGTCTGGCCAGGGAAAAGTGACAGCTTCTTGGGAATCGACTTTCAGGATACAGGGGTGTGAGTGTGTGTGTGTGTGTGTGTGTGTGTGTGTGTGGGGGGGGGGGGGGGTGTAGGGACCCCTGGGAGGGTTGTCAGCCTGTGACAGGGACTGGTCCATTCCCAAAGGGGACAGGAGGAAGAGGTAATAATAATAGTGGTGATGATGGTAAGAAACACTATTTCACTTTTTATTCATTTATTGTGTGTGTGTGTGTGTGTGTGTGTGTGTGTGTGTGTGTGTGTGTGTGTGTGTGTGTGTGTGTGCGTGCGTGCGTGTGTAACTATCTAGCACACTTTTAGTTGTAACTTTCACTTTTATTGATGTAATACTTTGCAATGCATCAGCTAGTAGAATGAATCTATCTATCTATCTATCTATCTATCTATCTATCTATCTATCTATCTATCTATCTATCTATCTATCTATCTAGCTATCTATCTATCTATCTATCTATCTATCTATCTATCTATCTAGCTATCTGTCTGTCTGTCTGTCTGTCTGTCTGTCTGTCTGTCTGTCTGTCTGTCAGTTTGTCTGTCTGTCTGTTGATATTTTATGTAAAATTTGATGTGAATCAAAATCACAAAGATAGACAAAAGCATGATTGTGACAGGTTGTGTTTTAGTGAAAGTCAGAGATGAAACTTTACGCGCAATGCTTAAAAAGTGAAATGACAAGATCTGGATAGTTTGATGTGATATAATTCAAATCAATTAATTTTCATAGAAGACAAACATGACATTAATTCCAGCCTTCCACAGGAGTAGAGTGGACCACGTTCCACTTCATATTATCAGGGAGATGGTGGAGACAGAGCCCTCCTTCAGATTCGTGGGAATCCACTTGTCAGAGGAGCTGTCCTGGTTTTCAAACACTGAGGCAGTGATGGCCAAGGCCCAGCATAGACTCTGTCTCCTGAGGTCCTCAGGAAACAAACTGGACCATAGGCTGCTGGCAGCCTTCTACAGATCCACCATTGAAAGTGTACTGATGTCCTGCATCACAGCCTGGTCGGCTAGGAGCTGGGCTGCAGACAGGAAGGTCCTGCAGAGGGTCAGAAATACAGCAGAGGAAATCATGGGCTGTCCTCTGACTTCCCTGGAGGAGACTGCCAGCTCCAGAGGCCTGAGAAAGACAAATGCAGGGGTGTCCAACCCTGGTCCTGGAGGGCCCCTGTCCTGCATGTTTTAGTCTCTCCCTGCTTCAGCAAAGCTGAATCTAATGATGATGTCATCAGCAAGGTTGTGAACAAGCCCAATAATGAGCCTCACATTGCAATCAGATGTGCTGCAACTGGGAGGAGCTAAACCCTGCAGGATGCCGGCCTTCCAGGACCCAGGTTGGACACTCCTAATGCCATCCTGAACACCCCCCACCAGCTCATCCCCTGGTCCTTAAAGACTCCCCCCACCAGCTCATCACCTGGTCCTTAAAGACCCCTCCCATCACCTCATCACCAGGGGCCTCAGTTTCAAAACCTTGTGTAAGATGTCTACTTGAAATGTACGTGCGCCCAAAAGCTAAAATTGGCACGCACCGAAAACAATTTGGATCAATAAAACAGTGCGTACGCATATCTGCACCACTTTCCTTTTTTAAATCATAGTCCAACTGGAAGGTTGACAGTTCAGGCCCCACACTCAACACGCCTCCTTTCTACCATAAATGTTCAATGCAAAGTACCTAGTCAATATTTTTACATCTCAATTAGCCTATTGATCGCTGGCATTTGACGCTAAATCCTGACAGAAAAGATGAAGAAAAGACATTTTACAGAGAGAGAAACAGTGATGGAGGAGGTGGAGGTCAGGGGATGATATTATTTGGTGTCACAGTAGTGGAATCACTAATAAAAGAAAAACAAGTGATAAGTGCAGCGGTGATAAGCAGGTCATCACCGCTGGAAACAGTGAGAGTCTGAGAGAGCTCATTGACTGTAGAGGTGGAGGAGAAGAGTCTGATCTGAAGGTGGAGGTCCCAGGAGAGTGATATCATGGAGGAGAGTGAAATCAAGGGGGAGAGTGACATCATGGAGCATAGTTACTCCTCACGTCCACTAGCCAGTCCAATTGTTCCATTATCTAGTCCCATTGTTCCACTACCAAGTACCATTGTTCCACTACCCAGTCCCATTGTTCCACTACCCATTTCCATTGTTCCACAACCCAGTCCCATTTTTACACTACCTAGTCCCAACCTTACACTACCCAGTCCCATTGTTCCACTACCCAGTCCCATTGTTCCACCACCCATTCCCATTGTTACACTACCTAGTCCCATTGTTACACTACTCATTCCCATTGTTACACTACCTAGTCCCATTGTTCCACTACCCATTCCCATTGTTGAATTCCCTAGTCCCATTGTTCCACTTCCCAGTCCCATTCGTACACTTCCCAGTCCCATTGTTCCACTACCTAGTCTGATTCTTGCAGTACCCAGTCCCATTGTTCTGCTACCAAGTCAAATCCTTATTGAAAAACAGGCAAACAACATCTGCTTGGGTACGGAAGATGATTAGGATCAGTGTGAAAAAGAAAACAGTTTTGACTCATTCCTGAGAACTCTGGCTTTAAACTCAGAAATGGACACCCCCATTCCTCCTGCCTGAAAGTCTCTCACACCCACTGATGTTGCTTCCCTACAGGCATCCATACTTCTCGCATCCATACTTCTGACTTTGAAGTCAGAATCGAGAGAAGAAGTCAGAACTCAGTTTTTTATTTTTCACAGTGACACTAATGCTGTTGTGTAGCTTGGAGCTGGTTAGAGTGAATATCACCAGTGTACATATTCTGTAACAATACCAAGCCTGCCTACCTGTCTCTGTCTGATGGTTTATGTGTTGTCTTGTGTGTGTGTGTGTGTGTGTGTGTGTGTGTGTGTGTGTGTGTGTGTGTGTGTGTGTGTGTGTGTGTGTGTGTGTGTGTGTGTGTGTGTGTGTGTGTGTCGTCCCAAAGCAGTGATTGATCATTAATATTTTATATTTTAGGTGTGTTGAAACCCCTCAGTAGAAAAACACATTATTATTCACACACTTTCCCCTTTCTACACACACACACACACACACACACACACACACACACACACACACACACACACACACACACACACACACACACACACACACACACACACACACACACACACTTCTACTGGAACTGGGGCTGCAGTATGAGGGGCGGAGCTGCAGTGGGAGAGGCGGGGCTGAAGTTGGAGAGGCATGGCTGCAATCAGAGGGGGGGGCTACAGTCTTTGGGGCGGGATTGCAGTCTGAGGAGTTGAGCTACAGTCTGAGGGGATGAGTTCACTTTTTTCCCCTTGTCCTTTTCGGCAACTTGGGCAGACAATATGATGTGATTGAGAGCCTTCTGATGTCAGAACAGTTTTTGCTCTTGCAACAGGAAGAGACTAAGAGTCACCCCATGTTGTTGCCTTTATTAGAAGTTGGCATGGCTGCCCTATATGACTGGTGGAAATGCTCAAAGAGAGAGGAGAGAGAAGATTGAGAGGAGAGAGAGAGAGATAGAGAGAGAAAGTGGGGGGTAAGGGGTGGGTGGGGGACAACATACAATACCATTGTTAGTGCTACATATACTATTTATAGTTATCACACTGATCCAAATATTTTCCAACTGTTGTGAGATTAAACCACCCTGAGCAGCTCTATCTAGACATTAACATGATTTTCTAGATTAAACCAGCCTGAGCAGCTCTATCTAGACAGTAACATGATGCAAGTTCATTTAAAGAGATACATTCAGAAAACCTCTGCCAACTTTCAGTGAGGAAGACGTTCAAGGTTTCCCTCAGGAAGAGGTCCTGAAGAAGAAAAGATTTCTAAGTAATGGAACATGTATTTAGCAGAGCCATTTTTACAGAATGCTCAGGAGGGGGCACTGCTGCAGAAGCCAGCGGGTGAATATTGTATTGGCTTCAAAACACTATTAAATGAAAAAGGAGACTCCTGCTCAATGACTTAGAACACCTTTTTTGGAGACAATCAATTTCGTTTTTATTAGCCGTCAAAGTTCCCAACACCGAATCTCTCCTCCTCCTCCCTCCTCCTTCTCTGTCCTCCTCCTCCTTCCTTTCTCCTCCTTGCTCCTCGTCCCACCTCCTCCCTCCTCCCATTCAAATAAATGGGAAAACCAAAATAGCTCCTCAAAAACCATTGTGACAGAACACCCCGAACAAGTGGCGACTATTGCTTAACCGTGTCTCTGAGCCACAAGTCGGGCAGATCAGAAGCACAACAAGAACCTGCCAAACAAGACAATGTAACACATGTGGGGAAAATTCCATAAGACAGGACCTTTTTGACGATTGAGAATGGTGCAGCCCTTTTTTTATACCCACAATTTCAAGCAACATTTATCATTGAGTCAGACAGCAAAATTGTGTGGCTGCATCAAACAGCACCTCCTAGCATCTAAACTTTACGTCTGACTGCTTCCAAACCCACACGGACCGAAAGATGACAAATATTCCTCTTAAGACACTATAGTTTTTTCAAAATATTTGCTAGAAAACTGTGGATTCTGAAGAGTTGTTTCCACAATATGCAGCTAAAATCCATCCTCTCACTGTAGCAGTTTTAACTGAAGTTGTGATCAAATCCTCAGATAAATGAACCACATGGTGTTCACATCTTCCTCAGGCTTTTGTCGAGGAAAAATCCTCACATATTGTCATATTATATTGTAATATTTCACTGATTTAAACTTCAATAAAATGTCATGTAAAAATGCTTTCTTAAAACACTATAAAAACACAATATAGATGTGGAACACTGATGAACTTTTCTGAAATGAACTGAAAATGAGTTTTGTCACTGTTTCAAAGGTGAAGTACTTTCAGTTTATTCTGCTGAAGGCAGGGCTGGGGGGAGTTGAACAGCCAGGCTGAAGCCCCTGAATCTACATCTGCATGCCTCACTCCCCTTGCTGTTGTTCTGTTCTGGCATGTCGTCCTCAGCCTTTCTGATAACGGCGTGGCTTTAGAGCCCTGGATGTTAAGTCCCATGCCAGTCTGATTGATTGTCAGTGCAGAAAAGTTGAAGAGGACCTTCACTCGAGCGACCGTTAACTGGCCTGCTGCGTTTAGAGCCTGGCACGCCCCCTCCATCCTCTAAAACCTTATTAGACATCACATCACATTCATTCATCTGTGTCACTCCCGTGAGGGGAGCACTTATCTTGTAAACCCCCCCCTCAGCCAGTGGACATGGCAGGACCCTTATTAACAGGCAAAGCTCCAGTGGGTCATACCAAAACCCCCATGTTGGGGGGGGGGGGGGGGGTCAACACCATGCTGCTGTGCAGCTGAGTGACAGTGAACAGCTTAAAATGTCATCCGGAATAAGAAGCAGGTCACACAACACACACGCACACACACACACACACACACACACACACACACACACACACACACACACACACACACACACACACACACACACACACACACACACACACACACACACACACACACACAAGACAAAAGACAGCCACATTTTTTTACTTCCTCCTAAGTGTGTGTGTGTGTGTGTGTGTGTGTGTGTGTGTGTGTGTGTGTGTGTGTGTGTGTGTGTGTGTGTGTGTAAAAAATACTTTAATTCATCCTAGATCACGAAAATGTGACAAATAATTAACTGATTGTAATAAGTCATCTATCTGGGAATGTATCGGGGATGAAACATATACCCCCAACATCAGCGGAAAAATTTCACATTCATTGCACTTGCACACTCTTACAACACGCCAGTGAGTAAGGACACCGTACGTGAGCAGCACATGTAAGTACAGCCTCTGTACGATAATGTGGCAATTGCATGGAGATATTATGTTGTAAGCATGTGTAAGCCACTCCCTCCCCACATTTTTAGAAAAACACGACAGCCGTGGCTTGCCCAAAAAACATAGGGACTAAAACACACAGGGTGGGTTGTGACCGTCGCTTAAAGTAATATTAAAGGCGAACAAGGACCCAAATAATCCTGCCTCTTATAGGCCCAGAAGCATTCCAAATAAGATGGTAACATTTTAGCAAAACTGCTTGAAACCCGAATATAACATATTGTACCAAATATCATGAATTATGATCAAAGAGGATTTGTGGCAAAGAGTAACTTACATTAAAATATCAGAAGAGTACTAAATACATTACAGTATGTCACATTAAAAAAACTAATGTTTTAAATTTCTCTTGGGGAAGCTTTTGTGGATTGGGTGAAATCGTTATCCTCGACTGCAGAAGGGTTAGGGGTTGTATAAATGGAGTGATGTCAGATTATGATCAGTAAACAAGTAAACGAGGATATCCCTGTCTCCTCTACTTTTGGTTTTAACAATGGAGCCTCTGTCTGAAATGATCAGAAGCTCCTCTTTAGTTAAAGGATCCAAACTAAAGATACAATATCTCTGTTTATGCTGTCAACATTCTTTTATTTCTAAGTGATCCACTATCTTATATTCCACCACATTTGAATATAATTAATGGGTTTGGAAAGCTATCTGGTTATAAAGTAAACTTTGAGAAATCTCTGGCTCTATCAATGAGGAATATGGAATATTCTCAAATAACCAAATCAATGCCCTTTAGGTCCTTGAGCAATGGATTTAAATACCTGGGTTTTTACACTTCAACCAAAATTGATAATTTAATAGAAATTAATCCGACATTCAGTTGTGAACAAAATTAAAAATGATTAACAAAGATGGACCCTGTTGCCATTGTCAATGATCAGTAGAGTTGCTGTCATTATGCTGAATATACTGCCAGGATTAATATACCATTGCAGTTATTAGCCAACCATGTTCCAGGAATACGGTCAATACGTCACCTGATAAGAACATTTCTTTGGAGAGGTTGACTTCCATGAATGAAAATGGAAGAAAGGCAGCTACCAGTGGATGACGGAGGTTTAGCACTGCTTAATATTAAATACTATTTCGGGCTGCTCAAATTAAATACATCTTGGAATAGATCAGGAGTGATGGTGCATTTTCTTAATTAGACCTTGAAGCACAGGCAATAAACACAGGACTTCCATCTCTCACATTTATAAAGAAGATATCTAATAAATGGTCTCAGTGTTAATGTGATTGTTAAAAATACTTCTATAACATGGAAAACAAGCACAACAATATTTTGGAATTACAGAACATCATTCATTTCTGGCTCACAGCTATGAAAACTCAGATTTTCTTCCCTCATGCAATGATGTAGGGTTTAAAATATTGCAAGATGCCGGAATAACAGATTTATGACCTATTTATAGGTGAAAACCTAGACATTTACTCAACTGAAGACTGAATATGATTTTCCACAGACACACTTCTTTTGATATTTACAAATAACACATTATATTCCTCAATTTTTTCACATGTAGCTATTAAAAGGCTAATTTTATGGTTAAAAAAATCCAGCTTTCATTTACAGTAGTATGTAGTTTGTTTATTATTTCCTGGTGAACCAACAGTCTGCCTTCATTATAAAAAAGTTCTTTGGTAGAAAATAGTGGATTGTCTCATAGCGGAGCGCCCCCTGCTGCCTCATGCAGACCTCAGCCTGAGGTCATAATGCCAAACAAGACATGGAAGTGAAGTCACTTACAATGATGTTACCATGAAAAGTGTGAAAACAATGGAAAACCACTTCTAAATTATATATCTCATGCAGCTGACAGCGCAGCTTGCTGGGCTCTCAAGAGCCGCATCATCGTTATCATGGATTAAATGACCTCATTCCCTCCTAATATTAACTTCAGGGAGAAACTTATTATATCATTCCCACACATTAGTTTTATTTATATTTTCTCTATAACCACTCCGGGGCTCTGTTCACTGGACATTTCAGAAAGCCGGTTCAACTTGTCTTCTACCTTGTACGTAGTGGAATCGTCAGATATAACTCCATCCCCAGCTGATGAGGTGTCTGGTCTTGGCCTGGTTCTGCTCTGGCCCCCCTCTGTCCCCCTTCTGGTCCCCGTCTGGCTCTGCTTGGACCCCCTCCCAACCCCCTCTGGCCCCCCTGCGAGCCCCCTCTGGCCCCAGTCTGGCTCTGCTCTGACCCTCCTGTTAAGCCAGAGCTTTTGCAGTGGACAAACAAAGGACCTGTGCTAAGTCTGGCCTGGACTACAACTAGAACCTGATTCATTGTGGACCAGAACTAGAACCTGGTTCTTTGTTGACCAGAACTAGAACCCCATTCTTTGTGGAGGAAAAGGTTCCTTTAGGAATTTTAATGCTACCATGTTTTTCAAGTGTGATCAGGAGGAGGGTTATAAAAAATACTTGTGTTCTCGTCAAAAACCTCAAAGAAGGCAAGAGGCCAGACAACATAGCCTCTTTGTGTGTGTGTGTGTGTGTGTGTGTGTGTGTGTGTGTGTGTGTGTGTGTGTGTGTGTGTGTGTGTGTGTGTGTGTGTGTGTGTGTGTGTGTGTGTGTGTGTGTGTGTGTGTGTGTGTGAGAGGGGAAGTAATGTGGAGGAACTAAATATTCTTATGGTTATTCTCCCAGAGGGAAAAGACAAGTCTATGAAGTGAGTAAGCTGCTGAGTGTGTGTGTGTGTGTATGTGTGTTACTGACAGGCCGTGACGAGTTGTTGCACACTGAACTCCCGATCTCTCAGAGCCGTGGATCAATCACTGACTTCCAGGATGTTGAGGAAGCAGGAAACACGACTCGCTTCCCTGCATTGACACCAACCAGACATCCACCTTCCACCCCCAACCCTCCACCTCAACCAGACATCCACCCTGCACCCCCTACCCTCCACCTCAACCAGACATCCACCCTGCACCCCCTACCCTCCACCTCAACCAGACATCCACCCTGCACCCCCTACCCTCCACCTCAACCAGACATCCACCCTGCACCCCCTACCCTCCACCTCAACCAGACATCCACCCTGCACCCCCTACCCTCCACCTCAACCAGACATCCACCCTGCACCCCCTACCCTCCACCTCAACCAGACATCCACCCTGCACCCCCTACCCTCCACCTCAACCAGGCAGACATCCACCCTCCACCTCAACCAGACAGACATCAATCTGTCAAATCAACCAGGCAGACATCCACCCTCCACCTGCCACTTCAACAAAACATCCACCCTCTGCCTCAACCAGACAGATTTTTACCCTACACTCTCTGAATGCCGCTTCAACCAGACATCCACACTCCACCCTCAAACGGACAGACATCCACCCTCTGCCTCAACAAGACAGACTATTGTAAGTAATGTAACTGATGTCCATTATGTAAATATTAATTGAAAATGAGGGTGGTTTTTAATAAGTTTTCTTCTCTCCACTCCCTTTAATGCAAAACTGGACCTTTCTTTCTTTCCATTTCCAGTTCACATTATATGTTAAATGTGAACAGTTTTTCTTTGGTTGTTGTTTTTTGGTTTTTTGCCTGAAATAAATACATAAGATTTAAAAAAAAGTATCCCAACACCTTTCCTTAACCCTGTGATGTCATCCATAGGATTACAAAACTGGAGCGCTCTTTCTTTTCTGTTCCAGTTCGCATTTTGTTAAATGTGAACAGTTTTATTGTTGTTGCTGTTTGCTTATTGTGTGAAATAAATACATACAATTAAAAAAATAAATAAAATAAGTCTCCTAATGCCTTTCCTTAACTCCTTTAGGAAGTCTCCAAACGCCTTTCCTTAAATCCTTGAAGAAGTCTCCTAACACATATCCTTAACTCTATGATGTTATCCACGGGGTTAAAGAAAAGTAGATAGTAAAGGAGAAAAGAGGGACTATTAGGAAATACCCAATGACTATCATGAGCATCATATGACAGGTTCTTCTTGTCTATAGACTTCTTGCCAGGTAATTTCCACCCGGAGTCTAGAGTTTCCTCTTGGTACCATCATAAATCTCAGGATATTACAGTTCTTTAGTTAAGACAGTGATGCTGGTTTTATTGTAAGGCAAGTCACATTTATTTATAGAGCTCCATTCAAACACAGGGTAATTCATAATGCTTTAGATACACAATATTAGCTTTATAAAATGTAAAAAAAAAAAAAAAGTATATCAATAAAAGAAATGCAATAAAGCTTCAAAATAAATGAAAGGAATGCATTAAAACCAATATGGAAGAAAGACAGTGATGCTGGTTTTATTGTATTTATAGTTTTGTTTGGCACAAACTCTGACATTTCAACCTCCTCCTCAGTCCTGTTCAATTATTTTGATATTTAATAAACCATTTCCTTTGTCACACCTGTTGTAATTCATTTAATTATTTGGTTGTTGTTTCTGTCCTTTTCAATTTTCCACCACAGGACACTCTAGAGAAGTGGGGCTTGTCCAGGAACATGTTTTCCTTTGCTTTTGGATAATCAAAATTGAGTCACTGTGTTGGAGGCAGAAGTAAACATGAGCTGAGGGATGTGAGTGTTTCTCTTGGATGTGTCTGTGACAGGGTGGTAACAGGAAGTATGTTGTGAAAGGGTGGAGAAAGGAGTTTGCAGGAAGTGGGGCGGAGCCTATAAAAAGTTTGGGCAACTCACCTGAGCCATTCTTCCTGCACTGAGACACACCTGAGTGAGAGCAGCTGAGGCCAGGATTTGTTTGGTGTCTTAATTGGTAAGATCACTTACAAAACATTTTTGCAATAGTTCAAAGCATGGTTTTACAATGTATGATCTAAAGTATTTCAGCTCAGGTTTTCATTTGATAAATATATAAAATTTATCATTTGTAGACTTTTGACTTAAATCCCAAACACCTGTATGTCTTCAACTGGGGGAGGGACAGTTCCAGGCTGGTAAGGTATATTACTTTTGGCACATCATTTTACATGGTGTTTGTAAAATATCCTTTTTGTGTATTCATGTGATCCTCTTTCTTTTCGTTTGAGTGAAGACTGCATTAGAAGAGCCAACCATTGTTTTCCCAAACTCCTGATTGATTTATATGGGCCATTTTATTTATTTTGTGAAGTTCTCTGTTTTACTTAACGGATGAGCTGTAGAGTAGATATCCTGTTTTTTTTAGTCACCTTGGATTGATGTGAGTAGGCAAACCTCCGTGTTTTGTTTGGTGTTTCATTCATTGTTGCCTTGGTTTTTGGAGACTTGTATTGTACACCTCTCTACTTGCCCCCAGATAGAGTACTCTAGCTCCAAATTAGTTATTCACTTACATTGTTAACTTATGTTCCAGTCAATTGATTAATTGCACTCCTTGCCTGATCGGTTTTATCCCATTTTTTTTTTTTTAATTAACTCCTTGCAATCGGCTTATTGGAGACAATTTGTTCTCAGTCTTTTAATAAAATGTCTTCTACAGCAGTCTCTGGTTCCTGTTTATTCTGGGTTTCATGTGTTTAGCATTACCAGGTCACATGTATCTCAATGGTAACATGTTGATATAAATGTTTGTCCTATGTCTGCTCTCCAGGTGTCGTCAACCTAATGGCCAACAGTTTGGAGCCAGGTGAATCCCATTGAACAAAAAGTGAACCGAAAGACATCATCTCTATACATCCTGAAGGTGTCCTCAGAGGCGCCACAATTGACTTTATTTTTGGATTTCAATGGAAACATGTTTTAAAAGAATGAGGACAGATCATCAGTCTATCATAGAACACACACATAGACTCACGTGGAATTGCCAATTAAAAAGCATCTTTTTTTGGAATGTGGGAAGATTCCAGAATACCCAGCAGAAACCCATACACACAAGCAAAGTCCTCAAACACCTCAAGTGGATTTGACCTCGCATAGTTAAAGTTGTATTCACAAGATGAAAGATTATCGAAGTGGCAAGTTTCTCTGTGGAGACTAAAAAGTTCATTGCCTTGCGACCAAAGCAAAAAATGGTCATAACTCTGATGTTGTACAGTCTTGCATTAAACTTCACATGCTGTCCCCGCTTGGCTGTCATGATGATGAGCTTCCCTCATTTTAATGACAAATCGATAATTATACAAGTTGTTGAACTTAACAGCTTGTGAGGAGTCTCTTTCAACTGATTCTGAGTATCTTAAATGTACATATTTCTGTATCATTTCTGAACTAGTTCTAGCTGTCAAATTGACGTCCAGATTACACCTGAACAGACGTGTCTTGGATGTCTATGGCCATTGCATGCTCAGTGGGGTGTTTATCCTGGACCTGGAGGCTAAATGGTTTGGATCCATGTGAGTGTTTCTACTGGATGTGCATTTCAATGGTGAAAGTATGTTGAAATAATGAAGCACATGAAATTGATTCCAACAAAGCGGGAAAGGTAGCATACATTTCTTAAAGAAAAGGCATGTTTTGGAGGAACACTGGAGAAAAAGCAGCTTGACTTGGAAACAAAGTTCCTGCAAAAACTGCAAAATGATCTTTTGAATGCCTCAAATGCTGGACGTTCCTCACAATCCACCTCAAATGCAACGAGCTCCTATTTGGAAAAAGTAGAATGGCGTCTGTCGGAACCTTCAGCTTGAAAGTCTGTGGACATGGAAGATTTGCATCTTTCACACAACAAACAGGTGGATGCGAGTCGACTGGATTGAACCTTAATCTGATCCACTGTCTAGTCATGAACCTAAGGAGGGGAATTAAAGCAGGCCAACTGGTTTCACTGCAGGCTTGTGGACCTACAGGGACAAGAGGACTGGTGTATCCCATCCAGTCTTCCTGTGAGTGAAGGCAGCTTTGGGAAATGTCATGGGAACTTGTGGCTTCTTGGACCCGGGAAGCTCATCCTCATTCCGCTCTTGCCATCTCATGTAGGTGAACATCACTGGAGGAGTGGCTGGCTTCCTCTTGGGACCATGTCCAGGCTGCTCCTTAGCTGGTTTGGGCAACAATCATTTCTGTCCTGTGAGAGCTTCTGAAATGGGAGAATATGCAGATTATCACTGATGGCATGGTGACAGAGGAGCAAATTAAATATAGCCAAGATTCAAAGCCCACACATCAAGGCAGGTGTTGACCTGCTGAATGGTGCAGAGACTCCCAAGGAATTGGAACCTTGGGAGGTCATCAGTTGTGAGTGCATCTCCTGGATGTGTATTTTGATTGTTTGAAAAATGTTTCTCAAGTCTTTTCTGTGACATCAGCCTAATGGCCAATAATTTGGCGCCAGATGAGTGATTGTCTTGGACATCAAGGCCAAACTGTTTGGAGCCAGGTGAGTGTTTCAATTGGATGTGCATTTCAATGGTGATGGTGTCTTTGTAAAAATGTTTTTCTCTTCCTCTGTTCTCCAGGTGACATCAGCCTAATGGCCAACAGTTCAGAGCCAGATGAGTGTTTCTCCTGGAGGTGTATTTCAATGGTATTTTAACGCATTGTTTTCGGTTCTCCAGGTGTCACCAGACCAATGGCTGACCGTTTGGAGCCAGGTGAGTGTTTTTACTGGAAGTGGCGGCCCAAACGCTTCAGAGCCAGGTGATTGTTTCTACTGGATATGCATTTCAATGGTTAACAATTTGACCCAATTCCCTTTCTGTTTTCCAGGTGACATCAGCCTAATCGCCATTGACTTGGAGTCAGGTGAATGGTTCTACTGGCGGTGGAGGCCAAATGCTTTGGAGCCAGGTGAGTCTATCTACTAGATATGTATTTAAATGATCACACCATGTTGCTTTGCATTTTTCACTTCTCTTCCTATGCTGGGCTTTGGAGTGTGTGGTCGTGTTGGAGTGTTCTTGGAACCACATTGGACTTGAAAATCACTGCGTGCAAGGCACCCAACACCAGGAGGTAGATTTCCTTGTAGCGCCACACAATGCATGTCTAAATAAAAAATCATGTGCACTATTTTGAAGAATAGTTAATCCAATGTATTGGTTGCTGTAGCAAGTTACAAATGGACCTTTTCGACTGACTGGACACTGAACTTTTACTTCCTGGTTATCAGGGAGGCATGCAGTGCCATGTCTAATGTCCCTATTGACTAAGCTGAACCTAGCAGCCAGTATAAGAGATGGCAGCCAAGGTTTCATGTCAAACAACAAATTGTTAAAAAGAAAATGGTAAGGGAGCTAGTTTGTTTGTACAATGATGCCACATGCGTATGTGAAAGTTTGTTGGGTTTCATTTCCCCCGATTTATAAAAAAAAACAAAACAAAAAAAAAACCCCTGAAAGTTGTTTGAAAGCAAAAATGGTGTTCAACAAGGAATGCGTTTGAGGTGCAACTGGGTTTCAAACAATGAAGGTGATGCACATTATGGTGTTTCAAATGTTGACAACCAATGGGCCAAAGTGTAAAATGCAGCACTGCTGCATGCATTTCTCATGCTACACTTTTAAATAAAGGTCTGCTTTGGAGGAGCAGGAAGAATAACTAGGATGGAAGAGCTGCTTGACTTGGAAGCAAACATTACTGCAACAACTGCAAAATGATTCATCAAATGCCAGATACTGGATGTTCCCAAGCTGCTTAAAAAGTAATGAGCTATCATTTGAAGTAAAATGACATCTGTCAGAGCCTTAAATTCAGCAACTCAACCTTGGAAATTCCTGGACATGGAGGACTCAAACTATCACACACAGGAGGATGTGAGAATGAAGGAAAATATCCAATGGAGTGAATCTCATGACCACATGGAGGAAAAGGAAAGCAGACCAACAATTTTCACCCCAGGCATGTGGACATAAAGGAGTTGGAGGACTGGTGTATCCCATCCATTCTTCCATGAGTGAAAACAACTTGGAAGTGACATCATGGGAACTTTTGCCTTCTCTGACCTGGGAAGCTTGTCCACATT
The DNA here is from genome assembly GCF_963422515.1 of Blennius ocellaris. Classification (NCBI taxonomy): domain Eukaryota; kingdom Metazoa; phylum Chordata; class Actinopteri; order Blenniiformes; family Blenniidae; genus Blennius; species Blennius ocellaris. The sequence continues at coordinate 31,640 of NC_137652.1, read as the reverse complement.
TTACTCTGGTCATCAAATGCAGAAGGTGAACATCACTGGAGTGAAATCTTCCTTTTAACCATGGGGTAGAAGGCAGTGATTCCAGGCTGCTCAACTGGTTTGCAGATGGCTGGTTTGGACAGCAAGAACTTCTGTCCTGTTCAAGAGGTTCTGAAATATGGAAGTCAACACTGAAAGCATGGAGACATCAGAGGAGCCAGCAAAATGGCCAAATGTATCAAAGATTCAAATTCCATGCATCAAGGCAGGTGTTGATCTCATGAGTGGTGCAGCGAAACCTAAGGAATTGGAACCTTGGGAGGTCATCAGTTCCGTATCTTGATGTGTATTTTGATGGTGACTGTAGGAACTGTATCATGCAATATTTTTTTTACTGCTGATGTCACATGGGTGTTGCCGATGTGGGTTGATTGGAAGGTTTATATTGTCCTGTGTGGCAGAGGTAGAGAAGGAGGGTGACTTGGGTTTGTGTATTTTTGTTGAATGAATCATCGTATCTCCATACAGCATCATTGTATATTCATATGGTCCAAAACTTAAACTTCAGTGAGAAAGATGTTGTTCCTTCTCTGCCTGACAATCCAAATAAACCTGTACACTGTAAAGAACACAAGTGGGGTGTTCTGTGGAACGAGTCAGCGGTGCATAATTCCAACTTCAGCCTCTCACTTTTTTTTTTGGTTAGAAGTCGAGACAGTGACAATGTTGTAAAAACTCTCAAGTCTTTTCTTCAGGTGTCGTCAGTCAATGATTTTGAGCCAGGTGAGTGTTTCTACTGGATATGTATTTCAATGTTGATAATATTGTGACTCAATTCCTTTTCTGTTCTCCAGGTGTCGTCATGCTAATGGAAAACAATTTCAAGTTGGTGTTTAAGACATGGAGCTTAAATGCTTTGGAGTCAGGTGAGTGTTTCTACTGGATGTGTATTTCAATGATTAACTAAACATTTATTCTGTTCTCCAGGTGACATCAGCCTAATGGCCAATGATTTAGAGCCACATGTTTCTCTTGGACATCAAGGTCAAGCGGTCTGGAGCCAGGTGAGTGTTTCTACTGGATGTTTATTTCCATGGTGATATTTTGACTTGATTCCTTCTGTTCTTCAGGTGTCACTAGACCGATGGCCGACCGTTTGGAGCCAGGTGAGTGTTTCAATTGGATGTGCATTTCAATGGTGATGGTATCTTTGTCAAAATGTTTTTCTCTTCTTCTGTTCTCCAGGTGTCACTAGACCAATGGCCGACCGTTTGGAGCCAGGTGAGTGTTTCTCCTGGAGGTGTATTTTAATTTGCATTGTTTTCTGTTCTCCAGGTGTCACTAGACCAATGGCCGACCGTTTGGAGCCAGGTGAGTGTTTCTCCTGGAGGTGTATTTTAACGTGCATTGTTTTCTGTTCTCCAGGTGTCACTAGACCAATGGCCGACCGTTTGGAGCCAGGTGAGTGTTTCTCCTGGAGGTGTATTTTAACGTGCATTGTTTTCTGTTCTCCAGGTGTCACTAGACCAATGGCCGACCGTTTGGAGCCAGGTGAGTGTTTCTCCTGGAGGTGTATTTTAACGTGCATTGTTTTCTGTTCTCCAGGTGTCACTAGACCAATGGCCGACCGTTTGGAGCCAGGTGAGTGTTTCTCCTGGAGGTGTATTTTAACGTGCATTGTTTTCTGTTCTCCAGGTGTCACTAGACCAATGGCCGACCGTTTGGAGCCAGGTGAGTGTTTCTCCTGGAGGTGTATTTTAACGTGCATTGTTTTCTGTTCTCCAGGTGTCACTAGACCAATGGCCGACCGTTTGGAGCCAGGTGAGTGTTTCTCCTGGAGGTGTATTTTAACGTGCATTGTTTTCTGTTCTCCAGGTGTCACTAGACCAATGGCCGACCGTTTGGAGCCAGGTGAGTGTTTCTCCTGGAGGTGTATTTTAACGTGCATTGTTTTCTGTTCTCCAGGTGTCACTAGACCAATGGCCGACCGTTTGGAGCCAGGTGAGTGTTTCTCCTGGAGGTGTATTTTAACGTGCATTGTTTTCTGTTCTCCAGGTGTCACTAGACCAATGGCCGACCGTTTGGAGCCAGGTGAGTGTTTCTCCTGGAGGTGTATTTTAACGTGCATTGTTTTCTGTTCTCCAGGTGTCACTAGACCAATGGCCGACCGTTTGGAGCCAGGTGAGTGTTTCTCCTGGAGGTGTATTTTAACGTGCATTGTTTTCTGTTCTCCAGGTGTCACTAGACCAATGGCCGACCGTTTGGAGCCAGGTGAGTGTTTCTCCTGGAGGTGTATTTTAACTTGCATTGTTTTCTGTTCTCCAGGTGTCACTAGACCAATGGCCGACCGTTTGGAGCCAGGTGAGTGTTTCTCCTGGAGGTGTATTTTAACTTGCATTGTTTTCTGTTCTCTAGGTGTCACTAGACCAATGGCCGACCGTTTGGAGCCAGGTGAGTGTTTCTCCTGGAGGTGTATTTTAGCGTGCATTGTTTTCTGTTCTCCAGATGTCACTAGACCAATGGCCGACCGTTTGGAGCCAGGTGAGTGTTTCAATTGGATGTGCATTTCAATGGTTATGGTATCTTTGTAAAAATGTTTTTCTCTTCTGTTCTCCAGGTGACATCAGCCTAATGGCCGACCGTTTGGAGCCAGGTGAGTGTTTCTCCTGGAAGTGTATTTTAACTTGCATTGTTTTCTGTTCTCCAGGTGTCACTAGACCAATGGCCGACCGTTTGGAGCCAGGTGAGTGTTTCTCCTGGAGGTGTATTTTAACGTGCATTGTTTTCTGTTCTCTAGGTGTCACTAGACCAATGGCCGACCGTTTGGAGCCAGGTGAGTGTTTCTCCTGGAGGTGTATTTTAACGTGCATTGTTTTCTGTTCTCCAGGTGTCACTAGACCAATGGCCGACCGTTTGGAGCCAGGTGAGTGTTTCTCCTGGAGGTGTATTTTAACGTGCATTGTTTTCTGTTCTCTAGGTGTCACTAGACCAATGGCCGACCGTTTGGAGCCAGGTGAGTGTTTCTCCTGGAGGTGTATTTTAACGTGCATTGTTTTCTGTTCTCCAGGTGTCACTAGACCAATGGCCGACCGTTTGGAGCCAGGTGAGTGTTTCTCCTGGAGGTGTATTTTAACGTGCATTGTTTTCTGTTCTCCAGGTGTCACTAGACCAATGGCCGACCGTTTGGAGCCAGGTGAGCGTTTCAATTGGATGTGCATTTCAATGGTGATGGTATCTTTGTAAAAATGTTTTTCTCTTCTTCTGTTCTCCAGGTGTCACTAGACCAATGGCCGACCGTTTGGAGCCAGGTGAGTGTTTCTCCTGGAGGTGTATTTTAACGTGCATTGTTTTCTGTTCTCCAGGTGTCACTAGACCAATGGCCGACCGTTTGGAGCCAGGTGAGTGTTTCTCCTGGAGGTGTATTTTAACTTGCATTGTTTTCTGTTCTCCAGGTGTCACTAGACCAATGGCCGACCGTTTGGAGCCAGGTGAGTGTTTCTCCTGGAGGTGTATTTTAACTTGCATTGTTTTCTGTTCTCTAGGTGTCACTAGACCAATGGCCGACCGTTTGGAGCCAGGTGAGTGTTTCTCCTGGAGGTGTATTTTAGCGTGCATTGTTTTCTGTTCTCCAGATGTCACTAGACCAATGGCCGACCGTTTGGAGCCAGGTGAGTGTTTCAATTGGATGTGCATTTCAATGGTTATGGTATCTTTGTAAAAATGTTTTTCTCTTCTGTTCTCCAGGTGACATCAGCCTAATGGCCGACCGTTTGGAGCCAGGTGAGTGTTTCTCCTGGAGGTGTATTTTAACTTGCATTGTTTTCTGTTCTCTAGGTGTCACTAGACCAATGGCCGACCGTTTGGAGCCAGGTGAGTGTTTCTCCTGGAGGTGTATTTTAACGTGCATTGTTTTCTGTTCTCCAGATGTCACTAGACCAATGGCCGACCGTTTGGAGCCAGGTGAGTGTTTCAATTGGATGTGCATTTTAATGGTGATGGTATCTTTGTCAAAATGTTTTTCTCTTCTTCTGTTCTCCAGGTGTCACTAGACCAATGGCCGACCGTTTGGAGCCAGGTGAGTGTTTCTCCTGGAGGTGTATTTTAACGTGCATTGTTTTCTGTTCTCCAGATGTCACTATACCAATGGCCGACCGTTTGGAGCCAGGTGAGTGTTTCTCCTGGAGGTGTATTTTAACGTGCATTGTTTTCTGTTCTCCAGGTGTCACTAGACCAATGGCCGACCGTTTGGAGCCAGGTGAGTGTTTCTCCCGGAGGTGTATTTTAACGTGCATTGTTTTCTGTTCTCCAGGTGTCACTAGACCAATGGCCGACCGTTTGGAGCCAGGTGAGCGTTTCAATTGGATGTGCATTTCAATGGTGATGGTATCTTTGTAAAAATGTTTTTCTCTTCTTCTGTTCTCCAGGTGACATCAGCCTAATGGCCGACCGTTTGGAGCCAGGTGAGTGTTTCTCCTGGAGGTGTATTTTAACTTGCATTGTTTTCTGTTCTCCAGGTGTCACTAGACCAATGGCCGACCGTTTGGAGCCAGGTGAGTGCTTCTCCTGGAGGTGTATTTTAACTTGCATTGTTTTCTGTTCTCCAGGTGTCACTAGACCAATGGCCCACCGTTTGGAGCCAGGTGAGAATTTCTCCTGGAGGTGTATTTTAACGTGCATTGTTTTCTGTTCTCCAGGTGTCACTAGACCAATGGCCGACCGTTTGGAGCCAGGTGAGTGTTTCTCCTGGAGGTGTATTTTAACGTGATTTGTTTTCTGTTCTCCAGGTGTCACTAGACCAATGGCCGACCGTTTGGAGCCAGGTGAGTGTTTCTCCTGTAGGTGTATTTTAACGTCCATTGTTTTCTGTTCTCCAGGTGTCACTAGACCAATGGCCGACCGTTTGGAGCCAGGTGAGTGTTTCTCCTGGAGGTGTATTTTAGCGTGCATTGTTTTCTGTTCTCCAGGTGTCACTAGACCAATGGCCGACCGTTTGGAGCCAGGTGAGCGTTTCTCCTGGAGGTGTACTTTAACGTGCATTGTTTTCTGTTCTCTAGGTGTCACTAGACCAATGGCCGACCGTTTGGAGCCAGGTGAGTGTTTCTCTTGGAGGTGTATTTTAACTTGCATTGTTTTCTGTTCTCCAGGTGTCACTAGACCAATGGCCGACCGTTTGGAGCCAGGTGAGTGTTTCTCCTGGAGGTGTATTTTAACGTGCATTGTTTTCTGTTCTCCAGGTGTCAATAGACCAATGGCCGACCGTTTGGAGCCAGGTGAGCGTTTCAATTGGATGTGCATTTCAATGGTGATGGTATCTATGTAAAAATGTTTTTCTCTTCTTCTGTTCTCCAGGTGACATCAGCCTAATGGCCGACCGTTTGGAGCCAGGTGAGTGTTTCTCCTGGAGGTGTATTTTAACTTGCATTGTTTTCTGTTCTCTAGGTGTCACTAGACCAATGGCCGACCGTTTGGAGCCAGGTGAGTGTTTCAATTGGATGTGCATTTCAATGGTGATGGTATCTTTGTCAAAATGTTTTTCTCTTCTTCTGTTCTCCAGGTGTCACTAGACCAATGGCCGACCGTTTGGAGCCAGGTGAGTGTTTCTCCTGGAGGTGTATTTTAACGTGCATTGTTTTCTGTTCTCCAGGTGTCACTAGACCAATGGCCGACCGTTTGGAGCCAGGTGAGTGTTTCTCCTGGAGGTGTATTTTAACGTGCATTGTTTTCTGTTCTCCAGGTGTCACTAGACCAATGGCCGACCGTCTGGAGCCAGGTGAGTGTTTCTCCCGGAGGTGTATTTTAACGTGCATTGTTTTCTGTTCTCCAGGTGTCACTAGACCAATGGCCGACCGTTTGGAGCCAGGTGAGCGTTTCAATTGGATGTGCATTTCAATGGTGATGGTATCTTTGTAAAAATGTTTTTCTCTTCTTCTGTTCTCCAGGTGTCACTAGACCAATGGCCGACCGTTTGGAGCCAGGTGAGTGTTTCTCCTGGAAGTGTATTTTAACGTGCATTGTTTTCTGTTCTCCAGGTGTCACTAGACCAATGGCCGACCGTTTGGAGCCAGGTGAGTGTTTCTCCTGAATATGCATTTCAATGGTTAACAATTTGACCCAATTCCCTTTCTGTTTTCCAGGTGACATCAGTCTAATGGCCAATGATTTGGAGTCAGGTGAATGGTTCTACTAGCGGTGGAGGCCAAATGCTTTGGATCCAGGTGAGTCTATCTACTAGATATGTATTTAAATGGTTACACCATGTTTTGCATTTTTCACTTCTCTTCCTATGCTGGGCTTTGATGTTGGAGTGTGGGGTCGTGTTGGAGTGGTCTTGGATCCGCGTTGGACTTGAAAATCACTGCATGCACGGAGCCCAACAAAAGGAGGTAGATTTCCATCACACAATACATGTCCAAATAAAAATCATATGCACTTATATTTTGAAGGATAGTTGTTAATCCAATGCATTGGTTGCTGTAGCAAGTTACAAATGGACTTTTTCGACTGACTTGACACTGTACTTTTACTTCCCGGGTACCATGGAGACATGCAGCGCTATAATTGATGTCCCCATTGACTCTGGTGTGTCTGCCACTGATGGCAGTTGTGGTGTGGGAATAAACACTGAAAAAACTAATTATTCCACTGACAGTTGTCCGCCTTTCACATTTAGCCACAAACCCCTCAGCAAATGCTAAACTGAACCTAGCAGCCAGCATCGGGGATGGCATCCAAGGTTTTGTGTTGAACAATTTGTTAAAACAAAAATGGTGACAGAGCTGCTTTGGTTGTGCGATGATGCCACATGCATACATGAAAGTTTGTTGGGTTTAATTTGACCTTATTTAAAAAAGAGAACCTGAAAGATGTTTGAAAGCAACAACGGTGTTCAACAAATGTATTTCTGAGGTGCAACTGGGTTGCAAACAATGAAGGTGAGGCACATAATTATGGTGATGTTTTAAATGTTGACCAATCAATGGATACAAGCATAAAATCCAGCCCCTCTTCTACTGCAGTAAGAGCAGATGCAGAAAAGGCCGCATGCATTGCTTGTGCTGCATTTTTAAAGGAAAGGCATGCTTTGGAGGAGCAGGAAGAATAAGTGAGGAAGAGCTGCTTGACTTGGAAGCAAACCTTACTGCAACAACTGCAAAATGGTCCGTCAAATGCCACAGGAACTGGATGTTCCTAAGCCTCTTAAAATGCAATGAGCTTTTATTTTGAAAAGTAAACTGACATCTATCGGAACCTTAAATCCAGCAACTCAACCTTGGAAATTCATGGACATGGAGGACTCAAACTATCACACGAACAGGAGGATGTGAGAATGAAGGAAAATATCCAATGGAGTGAATCTCATGACCACATGGAGGAAAAGGAAAGCAAGCAAACAATTTTCACCCCAGGCATTTGGACATAAAGGAGTTGGAGGACTGGTGTATCCCATCCATTCTTCCATGAGTGAAAACAACTTGGAAGTGACATCATGGGAACTTCTGCATTCTCAGACCCAGGAAGTTCGTCCACCTTCTCAGTCATCAGTTCAGTATCTCCTTGATGTGTATTTTGATGGTGACTGTAGGAGCCGTATACTGCAATGTTTTTTTATTGCTGATGTCATGTGGGTTGATTGGAAGGTTTATATTGTCCGTTTGTGGCAGAGGTAGATGAGGATGACATGGGATTGCATATTTTTGTTGAATGTATTGTATATCGATATAGTATCATTGTATATTCAAATATCCATATTGTCGTCATTTAAGCTTCAGTGAGAAAGATGTTCCTTCTCTGCCTGACAGTCCAAATAAACCTGTACACTAAAGAACACAAGTGGGGTGTTCTGTGGAACGAGTCAGCGGTGCAGAATTCCAACTTCAGCCTCTGACTTTTGTTGGTTAGAAGTTGCGACGGTGACGATGTTCTATAAACTGTTTCTCAAGTCTTTTCTTCAGGTGTCGTCAGCCAATGATTTTGAGCCAGGTGAGTGTTTCTACTGGATATGCATTTCAATGGTGATATTATGACTCCATTTCTTTTCTGTTCTCCAGGTGTCATCATGCTAATGGGGAAACAATTTCGAGTTGGTGTTTAAGACATGGAGCTTAAAGGCTTTGGAGTCAGGTGAGTGTTTCTACTGGATGTTTATTTCAATGACTGTTGACCAAACATTTATTCTGTTCTCCAGGTGACATCAGCCTAATGGCCAATGATTTACAGCCACATGGGTGTTTCTCATGGACATCAAGACCAAACTGTTTGGAGCCAGGTGAGTGTTTCAGTTGGATGTGCATTTCAATGGTGAGAGTATCTTGGTAAAAAGTTATCTTCCTCTGTTCTCCAGGTGACCCTAATGGCCAACAGTTTGGAGCCACAGGAGTTTCTACTGGAGGTGGAGGCCAACCACTTGGAGCCAGGTGAGTGTTTCTACTGGAGGTGTTTCAATGATATTTGACTTGATTTCTTTTCTCCAGGTGACATCAGCTGAAAGGCCAATGCTGTTCAGCCAGGTGTGTTTTTATACTGTATGTCAAAGCCAAATACTTGAGCCAGGTGAGTTTCTTCCGGATGTGTATTTCAATGGTGATATTTAAACTTGCATTATTTTCTGTTCTTCAGGTGTCACCAGACCAATGGCCAACCGTTTGGAGCCAGGTGAGTGTTTCTACTGGATATGCATTTAAATGGTTAAGAATTTGACGTGATTCCTTTTCTGTTTTCCAGGTGACATCAGTCTAATGGCCAATGATTTGGAGTCAGGTGAGTCGATCTACTAGATGTGTATTTAAATGGTCACAGCATTTTCATTTAAATCTTTCACTTCTCCTCCTATGCTGGGCTTTGGAGTTGGAGTAGTGTTGGACTGGAAAATCACTTTATGCATGGTGCCCAATGCAAGGAGGTAGAATTCCATGTAGCGTCGCACAATAAATGTCCAAATAAAAATCATATGCACTTGTATTTTGAAGAATAGTTGTTAATAGGGTTATGGGGCATTGGTTGCTGTAGCAAGTTACAAATGGACCTTTCCGACTGACTTGACACTGAACTTTTACTTCCTGGTTATCATGGAGGAAGGCAGTGCTATGTCTAATGTCCCTATTGACTCTGGTGTGTCCATCGCTGATGGTGTGGGAATAAACACTGAAAAAACAGTCAACTGACTGCTGAGAGGTCTGTGGCTAAATGTGAAAGGCTCAGCTGAACCTAGCAGCCAGCATAGGGGATGGCAGCCAAGGTTTCACGTCAAACAACAAATTGTTAAAAAGAAAATGGTGACGGACCTGGTTCGTTTGTGCAATGATGCTGCATGCGTAAAAATAGTGTGTTTGGGTGCAACTGGGTTTCAAACAATGAAGGTGATGCACATTATGGTGTTTCAAATGTTGTTGACAAACAACCAATTGGCAAATGTGTAAAATGCAGCACTGCTGCATGCATTTATCATCCTGCATTTTTAAATAAAGGTCTGCTTTGGAGGAGCAGGAAGAATAACTACGATGGAAGAGCTGCTTGACTTGGAAGCAAACATTACTGCAACAACTGCAAAAAGGATTAATCAAATGCAAGATACTGGATGTTCCCAAGCTGCTTAAAAAGTAATGAGCTATAATTTGAAGAAGTAAAATGACATCTGTCAGAGCCTTAAATTCAGCAACTCAACCTTGGACATTCCTGGACATGGAGGACTCGACTATCACAAACGGAGGATGGGAGAAGGAAGGAAAATGTCCAATGGAGTCAATCTCCTCAACCATCCAGTCATGACCACATGGAGGAAAAGGAAAGCAGGCCAACGATTTTCACCCCAGGCATGTGGACATAAAGGAGTTGGAGGACTGGTGTATCCCATCCATTCTTCAGTGAAACAACTTGGAAGTGACATGATGGGAACTTTTGCCTTCTCTGACTCGGGAAGCTTGTCAACATTTTGCTCTGGTCATCTAATGCAGAAGGTGAACATCACTGGAGTGAAATCTTCCTTTTTATCCATGGGGTGGGAGGCAGTCATTCCAGGCTGCTCAACTGGTTTGCAGATGGCTGGTTTGGGCAGCAAGAACTTCTGTCCTGTTCAAGAGGTTCTGAAACCAGGAGAATATGCAGGTTATCATTGAAAGCATGGTGATGCAAGATTCAAATCCCATGTATCAAGGCAGGTGTTGTCCTGCTGAGTGGTGCAGAGATGCCTAAGGCATTGGAACCTTAGGTCATCAGGTGCGAGTGCATCTCCTGGATGTGTATTTTGATGACTGTAGGAACTCTATCCTGCAATGCCTTTTTGCTAATGTCACTTGTGGCTTGACTGGAAGGTTTTATTTTATCCTATGTGGTAGAGGAGAAAGGAGGTGAATTGGGGTTGCATATTTTTGAACGTATTGTATATCCATATTGTATCATATATTCATATCCATATTGTCATAACTTGAACTTCAGTGAGACATTTTTTGTAAGTCACTACAGTGACAATGTTTTAAAAAATGTTTCTCCTAAGTCTTTAGATCCTCAACCTAATGGCCATGTGGGTGTTTCTCTTAGAAATCAAGGTCAAGAGGTCTGGAGCCAGGTGAGTGTTTGTACTGGATGTTTATTTCCATGGTGATATTTTGACTTGATTCCTTCTGTTCTCCAGGTGTCATCACCCGAATGGCCGACAATTTCGAGTTGTCGAGCTTAAATGCTTTGGAGTCAGGTGAGTGTTTCTACTGGATGTTTATTTCAATGACTATGAAAACATTTGTTCTGTTCTCCAGGTGACATCAGCCTTATGGCCAACAGTTTAGAGCCAGATGAGTTTCTACTGGAGGTGGAGGCCAACCGTTTGGAGCCAGGTGAGTGTTTCTACTAGAGGTGTTTCAATGATATTTGACTTGATTTCTTTTCTCCAGGTGTCATCGGACTTTTGGCCAACAGTTTGCAGCCAGGTCAGTGTTTCTACTGGATCTATATTTCAATGGTAAAATATGTTTACTTTTTCCTCCTCTGTTCTCTAGATGTCATCAGCCCAACAGTTTGGAGCCAGATGACTGATTCTACTCTGTGGAGGCCAAACTGTTTAGTCAGGTGAGTCTTTCTACTTGGTGATTGTTAGAATTGTTTGCAGTTCTACAGATGACATCAGCCTTTTGGCCAATGGTTTGGAACCAGGTAAGTGTTTCTATTGAATGTGCATTTCAATGGTGGCAGTGTCATTTTAACTCTTTCTTCCCACATGACACAGGACTGGTTTGTGGAGCCATGTTGAAGCAGTATTGGACCATTCTTGGAGTGCGGTTGGACCTGAGAATCACTGCACGCACCGCATCCAATGCAAGGAGGTAGGATTGCATGTCACGTCACACAACAGACGACCAAATAAAAATCATGTGCACATGCATTTTGAAGTATAGTTGGTAATCCAATGCATTTGGTTGCTGTAGTGAGTCACAAATGAACCATTTTGACTGACTGTGCTGATTTTGACACTGAACTTTACTGGTTACCATGGAGACACACTGCACTGTCTGGCATCACCATTGACTCTGGTGCATCCGCTGCCGACTGCGATGGGTTGTGAATAAACACTGAAAAAACAATTCAACTGACTGCTGAGGGGTTTGTAGCTCAATATGAAAGGGTGAGAACTGTCAAACTAAGCTGAACCTCAGAGCCAGTATCCAAGGTTTCATGTCAAACAACAAATTAATTGTAAAAAAGTGGTGTGAGCTGGGTTGGCTGTGCAATGATGAATGCCTACATGAAAGTTTGCTGGGTTTCATGTTGCCTGATAAAGAATAAACCTGAAAGTTGTTTAATAAAAGGTGTTCAACAAAAAATGTGTTTGAAGTGCAACTGAGTTTCAAACAATGGTGACGCACATGACAATTATGGTGTTTGAAATGTTTTTGGAAAATGATCAATGGGTAAAAGTGTAAAATCCACAATCTTTTGTTGGATTAAGAGCCGAAGCAGAAAAGGCTGGATGCATTGCTTGTCTTGGAGTTTTAAAGGAAAAGCATGCTTTGGAGGATCTGGAAGAGTAATTGAGGAAGGGCCTCTTGACTTGGAAGCAAAATGTCCTGAAACTGCAAAATCCGTGAAATGCCACAGATGCTGGACATTCTTCCCAATCCTCTTCAAAATCAATGAGCTCTTATTTGGGGAAAAGTAAAACGGTATCTGTTCGAACCTCAAAAGCAACTCCACTGTGGAAATACATGGACATCGAGGTGTGCAATGATGCCAAATGCATGCATGAGATGGTTGGGTTTCATGTCACCTGATAAAAAAGAAACCTGAAACTTGTTTCAATGCAACAATGATGGTCAACATGAAATTCATTTCGGAGGTGCAACCATGGGTTTCAAACATTGAAGGTGATGCACAGAATGGTTTTTCCAATGCTGGCAAATAAATGGGGAAATATGTCAAATCCAGCACCTCAACTTAATTAAAACAAACCCCTGGATCTCATGGAAAAGCCTTGACTCAATGGAAACATCTGACTCTGAGTGGAAATATCTGGATCTATTGGACAATTCTGAACATGGCGGATTCTCCTAATTAAGGCATTTCATATGTTAATAAGTTAACTGTCCCATTGTTATACATAACATAAAGCCACAAAAATGGTTGTCTGACTGGTTTTGTGGTCTCCATGTATGTTGTTGGTTAAAAAGTTAATGATTGATCCACTTTTTTTGAAAAACTGTGAAAATGACAAATATAAAGTTGTTTGAATTGGGATTGCTTTGTAGTCTTGATGTGTTGTCCTCTGAGGTTGTCTTGTGCGCCAAATGTCTTGTCTCATGTCCCCACTTGAGATCTACACCTTGTGGTGGTGAGTGGGCTTTAAACTAAGCTGGGCCATCTTTGGTACAATTGAGGATGATGCACTGTCACTTTTCACTGTCAATTTAATGACTAAGTGTACTTGAGCTGAATAAACTGTTTTAGAAAATTCCAAGAAGTTTTAAGATCTTTTGTTCCATGCATCTGTTTGCAGGCTGTTGGGTTTAGACAATCTCAGACTCCATCCCCTAATGTTGACTCGTTGGTTGACATGGGGAACAAATGTCCAATGCATGGTGGTTGAATTGTTTCTTGGAGTGTTGATGTATGTTCCACCTGTGTTGTGTGCCAAGTAGGACTTGTGTCCCACTTGAAGCCTGCAATTTATGCTGCCTGGGCTTTCAACTACGATCAGCCGCCCATGTTTAGTCAAATCTGTGGTACAACTGTGCAAACATGTTGGGGGGGGGAAATGTAGTCAGTAAAGGGTAAAAACTTTTGCAGAATAAACATAACTTGAGGGTATTGCAAAGTGTTTTTTGTCTGTACATTTCATGCTGTTGGGTTTACACAATCTCACATGCCATCCCCTAATATTTTGACCTGTTTGACATGGGGCTCAAATGCATGGTGGTTGAACAGTTTTATTGTTTAAATGGGTTTTATTATTTCTGTGGTTTTTTGTTTTCTCTGAGGGGGGGTGGTGGTGGTGTAAGTCGATCCATCGGGTACATGTACCATCCCTCTCCCGGCACCCATAATGTTTCTGCCCATATTGTTGACCAGGGCCACTGTTGTCCCTCCATCTGGGGTCCCTGTCTTTGCGCCTTCCATAATGCACCATTGTCCACTCTCCATGTTCCCCCATTTTGTCAAAAGAAACTGTCTCCCTCTTCCCACAGCTCCTTTCAGGAGTTTGTGTTGATGGCCCAGCAAGTCTTTGTCCTTTCAGGAGTTGTGTTTAGTTAAATCTGTGGTACAACTCTGTGCAAACATGTTGTGGGAAATGTACAGACAGTAATAGGTAAAACCCTTTGCAGAACGATAAACATAACTTGAGGATATTGCAAAGTGTTTTTTGTCTGCACATTGCATGCTGTTGGGTTTAGACAATCTCAGACTCCATCCCCTAATGTTGACTCGTTGGTTGACATGGGGAGCAAATGTCAAATGCATGGTGGTTGAACCTTAAAGATTTCCTCCAAATGATTCAGTTTCCTATTATGTAAATGCATATTTCTGTGGTTTCTTTTTTGTGGGGGTGTGGAAGACATTCTTCCCAATCAATGAGCTCTTATTTGGGAAAAGTAAAACCGTATCTGTTCGAACCTCAAAAGCAGCAACTCCGCTGTGGAAATACATGGACAGCGAGGTGTGCAATGATGCCAAATGCATACATGAAAGTTGGTTGGGTTTCATCTCGCATGATAAAAAAGAAACCTGAAACTTGTTTCAATGCAACAATGATCAACAAGAAGTACATTTCTGAGGTGCAACCATGGGTTTCAAACAATGAAGGTGATGCACATAATGGAGGTGTTTCCAATGTTGGCAAATAAATGGGGAAATGTGTCAAATCCAGCACCCCTCAATTTAATTAAAACAAAGCCCTGGATCTCATGGAAGTCTTGATTCAATGGAAACATCTGGCTCAGTGGAAATATCTGGATCTATTGGACAATTCTGAACATGGCGGATTCTCCTAATTGTCCCATTGTTCTACAAACAAAGCCACAAAAATAGTGGCTTCACTGGTTTTGTGGTCTCATGTATGTTTTTACAAACCATGAAAATGACAAATGCAAAAAAGTTGTTTGAATTGTGATTGCTTTGTAGTCTTGATGCATGTTGTCCTGTCTGAGTTTGTCTTGTGCGCCATATGTCTTGTCTTGTGTCCCCACTCGAGGCCTACACCTTGCCGTGGTGAGTGGGCTTTAAACTAAGCTGGGCCACCCATGTTTAAATGTTGGTTACATCTGTGGTACAATTGAGGATGAGTCATTTTTCACTGTCAGTTTAATGACTTCAAATGTGCTTGAGCTGAATGAAGTGTTTTAGAAAATTCCAAGTTGTAAGATCTTTTGTTCCATGCATCTGTTTGCATACTCTTGGGTTTGGACAATCTCAGACTCATCCCCTAATGTTGACTCGTTGGTTGACATGGGGAACAAATGTCCAATGCATGGTGGTTGAATTGTTTCTTGGAGTGTTGATGTATGTTCCACCTGTGTTGTGTGCCAAGTAGGTCTTGTGTCCCACTTGAAGCCTGCAATTTATGCTGCCTGAGCTTTCAACTACGATCGGCCGACCATGTTTAGTCAAATCTGTGGTACAACTCTGTGCAAACATGTTGGGGGGAAATGTAGAGTCAGTAAAGGGTAAAAACTTTTGGCACAACAATAAACATGAGGGTATTGCAAAGTGTTTTTTGTCTGCACATTGCATGCTGTTGGGTTGAGACAATCTCAGACTCATCCCCTAATGTTGACTCGTTGGTTGACATGTGGAACAAATGTCAAATGCATGGTGGTTGAACCTTAAAGATTTCCTCCAAATGATTCAGTTTCCTATTATGTAAATGTATATTTCTGTGGTTTCTTTTTTGTGGGGGTGTGGAAGACACTCTTCCCAATCAATGAGCTCTTATTTGGGAAAAGTAAAACTGTATCTGTTCGAACCTCAAAAGCAGCAACTCCGCTGTGGAAATACATGGACAGCGAGGTGTGCAATGATGCCAAATGCATACATGAAAGTTGGTTGGGTTTCATCTCGCATGATAAAAAAGAAACCTGAAACTTGTTTCAATGCAACAATGATCAACAAGAAGTACATTTCTGAGGTGCAACCATGGGTTTCAAACAATGAAGGTGATGCACATAATGGAGGTGTTTCAAATGTTGGCAAATAAATGGGGGAATGTGTAAAATCCAGCACCCCTCAATTTAATTAAAACAAAGCCATGGATCTCATGGAAAAGTCTTGATTCAATGGAAACATCTGGCTCTCAGTGGAAATATCTGGATCTATTGGACAATTCTGAACATGGCGGATTCTCCTAATTGTCCCATTGTTCTACAAACAATAAAGCCACAAAAATAGTGGCTTCACTGGTTTTGTGGTCTCATGTATGTTTTTACAAACCATGAAAATGACAAATGCAAAAAAGTTGTTTGAACTGTGATTGCTTTGTAGTCTTGATGCATGTTGTCCTGTCTGAGTTTGTCTTGTGTGCCAAATGTCTTGTCTTGTGTCCCCACTCGAGGCCTACACCTTGCCGTGGTGAGTGGGCTTTAAACTAAGTTGGGCCACCTATGTTTAAATGTTGGTTACATCCGTGGTACAATTGAGGATGAGTCATTTTTCACTGTCAGTTTAATGACTTCAGATGTACTTGAGCTGAATAAAGTGTTTTAGAAAATTCCAAGTTGTAAGACCTTTTGTTCCATGCATCTGTTTGCATACTGTTGGGTTTGGACAATCTCAGACTCCATCCCCTAATGTTGACTCGTTGGTTGACATGGGGAACAAATGTCCAATGCATGGTGGTTGAATTGTTTCTTGGAGTGTTAATGTATGTTCCATCTGTATGTTGTGTGCCAAGTAGATCTTGTGTCCCACTTGAATCCTGCAATTTATGCTGCCTGGGCTTTCAACTACAATCGGCCGCCCATGTTTAGTCAAATCTGTGGTACAACTCTGTGCAAACATGTTGGGGGGAAATGTAGAGTCAGTAAAGGGTAAAAACTTTTGGCACAACAATAAACATGAGGGTATTGCAAAGTGTTTTTTGTCTGTACATTGCATGCTGTTGGGTTGAGACAATCTCAGACTCCATCCCCTAATGTTGACTCGTTGGTTGACATGTGGAACAAATGTCAAATGCATGGTGGTTGACCCTTAAAGATTTCCTCCAAATGATTAAGTTTCCTATTATGTAAATGTATATTTCTGTGGTTTCTTTTTTGTGGGGGTGTGGAAGACATTCTTCCCAATCAATGAGCTCTTATTTGGGAAAAGTAAAACCGTATCTGTTCGAACCTCAAAAGCAGCAACTCCGCTGTGGAAATACATGGACAGTGAGGTGTGCAATGATGCCAAATGCATACATGAAAGTTGGTTGGGTTTCATCTCGCATGATAAAAAAGAAACCTGAAACTTGTTTCAATGCAACAATGATCAACAAGAAGTGCATTTCTGAGGTGCAACCATGGGTTTCAAACAACGAAGGTGATGCACATAATGGAGGTGTTTCAAATGTTGGCAAATAAATGGGGAAATGTGTAAAATCCAGCACCCCTCAATTTAATTAAAACAAAGCCATGGATCTCATGGAAAAGTCTTGATTCAATGGAAACATCTGGCTCTCAGTGGAAATATCTGGATCTATTGGACAATTCTGAACATGGCGGATTCTCCTAATTGTCCCATTGTTTTACAAACAATAAAGCCACAAAAATAGTGGCTTCACTGGTTTTGTGGTCTCATGTATGTTTTTACAAACCATGAAAATGACAAATGCAAAAAAGTTGTTTGAATTGTGATTGCTTTGTAGTCTTGATGCATGTTGTCCTGTCTGAGTTTGTCTTGTGCGCCATATGTCTTGTCTTGTGTCCCCACTCGAGGCCTACACCTTGCCGTGGTGAGTGGGCTTTAAACTAAGCTGGGCCACCTATGTTTAAATGTTGGTTACATCCGTGGTACAATTGAGGATGAGTCATTTTTCACTGTCAGTTTAATGACTTCAGATGTACTTGAGCTGAATAAAGTGTTTTAGAAAATTCCAAGTTGTAAGACCTTTTGTTCCATGCATCTGTTTGCATACTGTTGGGTTTGGACAATCTCAGACTCCATCCCCTAATGTTGACTCGTTGGTTGACATGGGGAACAAATGTCCAATGCATGGTGGTTGAATTGTTTCTTGGAGTGTTAATGTATGTTCCATCTGTATGTTGTGTGCCAAGTAGGTCTTGTGTCCCACTTGAAGCCTGCAATTTATGCTGCCTGGGCTTTCAACTACGATCAGCCGCCCATGTTTAGTCAAATCTGTGGTACAACTGTGCAAACATGTTGGGGGGGGGAAATGTAGTCAGTAAAGGGTAAAAACTTTTGCAGAATAAACATAACTTGAGGGTATTGCAAAGTGTTTTTTGTCTGTACATTTCATGCTGTTGGGTTTACACAATCTCACATGCCATCCCCTAATATTTTGACCTGTTTGACATGGGGCTCAAATGCATGGTGGTTGAACAGTTTTATTGTTTAAATGGGTTTTATTATTTCTGTGGTTTTTTGTTTTCTCTGAGGGGGGGTGGTGGTGGTGTAAGTCGATCCATCGGGTACATGTACCATCCCTCTCCCGGCACCCATAATGTTTCTGCCCATATTGTTGACCAGGGCCACTGTTGTCCCTCCATCTGGGGTCCCTGTCTTTGCGCCTTCCATAATGCACCATTGTCCACTCTCCATGTTCCCCCATTTTGTCAAAAGAAACTGTCTCCCTCTTCCCACAGCTCCTTTCAGGAGTTTGTGTTGATGGCCCAGCAAGTCTTTGTCCTTTCAGGAGTTAGGGTTGATGAACCGGCAAGTATTTGTAATTTCAGGAGTTTGTGTTGATGCACCATCCAAGTAGCAACAATTTTTTTTATTTCAGGAGTTTGTGTTGATGGCCCAGCAAGCCTTTATCATTTCAGGAGTTTGTGTTGATGGCCCGGCAAGTATTTGTAATTTCAGGAGTTTGTTTTGATGCACCGTCCAAATAGCAACAATTTGTGATTTCAGGAGTTTGTGATGATGCACCATCCAAGTAGCAATCATTTTTTATTTCAGGAGTTTGTGTTGATGGCCCGGCAAGTCTTTGTGATTTCAGGAGTTTGTGTTGATGCACCATCCAACAAGCAATAATTTTTTATTTCAGGAGTTTGTGTTGATGGCCCGGCAAGTCTTTGTGATTTCTGGAGTTTGTGTTGATGGACCGGCAAGTATTTGTAATTTCAGAAGTTTGTATTGATGGACCGTCCAAGTGGCAACAATTTGTTATTTCAGGAGTTTGTGTTGATGGACCGGCAAGTTTTTGTGATTACAGGAGTTTGTGTTGATGGACCGGCAAGTATTTGTTACTTCAGAAGTTTGTGTTGCTGGACCGTCCAAGTAGCAACAATTTTTTATTTCAGGAGTTTGTGTTGATGCACCGTCCAAATAGTAACAATTTGTTGTTTCAGGAGTTTGTGTTGATGGACTGGCAAGTGATTGTGATTTCAGGAGTTTGTGTTGATGGACCGGCAAGTATTTGTAATTTCAGAAGTTTGTGTTGCTGGACCGTCCAAGTAGCAACAATTTTTTATTTCATGGGTTTGTGTTGATGCACCGTCCAAATAGTAACAATTTGTGGTTTCAGGAGTTTGTTTTAATGGCTTGGCAAGTCTTTATCATTTCAGGAGTTTGTGTTGATGGACCGGCAAGTATTTCTCCATCAACACAAACTCCTGCAATGACAGACTTGCTGGGACATCAACACAAACTCCTGAAATAAAAAATTGTTGCGACTTGGACGGTGCATAAACACAAACTCCTGAAATAAAAAATTGTTGCTACTTGGACAGTCCAGCAACACAAACTCCTGAAATTACAAATATGTGCGGGTTAGGGTTAAGTCCTAGGGTTAGGGTTAGGGTTAAGTCCTAGGGTTAGGGTTAGGGTTAAGTCCTAGGGTTAGGGTTAGGGTTAAGTCCTAGGGTTAGGGTTAGGGTTAAGTCCTAGGGTTAGGGTTAGGGTTAAGTCCTAGGGTTAGGGTTAGGGTTAAGTCCTAGGGTTAGGGTTAGGGTTAAGTCCTAGGGTTAGGGTTAGGGTTAAGTCCTAGGGTTAGGGTTAGGGTTAAGTCCTAGGGTTAGGGTTAGGGTTAAGTCCTAGGGTTAGGGTTAGGGTTAAGTCCTAGGGTTAGGGTTAGGGTTAAGTCCTAGGGTTAGGGTTAGGGTTAAGTCCTAGGGTTAGGGTTAGGGTTAAGTCCTAGGGTTAGGGTTAGGGTTAAGTCCTAGGGTTAGGGTTAGGGTTAAGTCCTAGGGTTAGGGTTAGGGTTAAGTCCTAGGGTTAGGGTTAGGGTTAAGTCCTAGGGTTAGGGTTAGGGTTAAGTCCTAGGGTTAGGGTTAGGGTTAAGTCCTAGGGTTAGGGTTAGGGTTAAGTCCTAGGGTTAGGGTTAGGGTTAAGTCCTAGGGTTAGGGTTAGGGTTAAGTCCTAGGGTTAGGGTTAGGGTTAAGTCCTAGGGTTAGGGTTAGGGTTAAGTCCTAGGGTTAGGGTTAGGGTTAAGTCCTAGGGTTAGGGTTAGGGTTAAGTCCTAGGGTTAGGGTTAGGGTTAAGTCCTAGGGTTAGGGTTAGGGTTAAGTCCTAGGGTTAGGGTTAGGGTTAAGTCCTAGGGTTAGGGTTAGGGTTAAGTCCTAGGGTTAGGGTTAGGGTTAAGTCCTAGGGTTAGGGTTAGGGTTAAGTCCTAGGGTTAGGGTTAGGGTTAAGTCCTAGGGTTAGGGTTAGGGTTAAGTCCTAGGGTTAGGGTTAGGGTTAAGTCCTAGGGTTAGGGTTAGGGTTAAGTCCTAGGGTTAGGGTTAGGGTTAAGTCCTAGGGTTAGGGTTAGGGTTAAGTCCTAGGGTTAGGGTTAGGGTTAAGTCCTAGGGTTAGGGTTAGGGTTAAGTCCTAGGGTTAGGGTTAGGGTTAAGTCCTAGGGTTAGGGTTAGGGTTAAGTCCTAGGGTTAGGGTTAGGGTTAAGTCCTAGGGTTAGGGTTAGGGTTAAGTCCTAGGGTTAGGGTTAGGGTTAAGTCCTAGGGTTAGGGTTAGGGTTAAGTCCTAGGGTTAGGGTTAGGGTTAAGTCCTAGGGTTAGGGTTAGGGTTAAGTCCTAGGGTTAGGGTTAGGGTTAAGTCCTAGGGTTAGGGTTAGGGTTAAGTCCTAGGGTTAGGGTTAGGGTTAAGTCCTAGGGTTAGGGTTAGGGTTAAGTCCTAGGGTTAGGGTTAGGGTTAAGTCCTAGGGTTAGGGTTAGGGTTAAGTCCTAGGGTTAGGGTTAGGGTTAAGTCCTAGGGTTAGGGTTAGGGTTAAGTCCTAGGGTTAGGGTTAGGGTTAAGTCCTAGGGTTAGGGTTAGGGTTAAGTCCTAGGGTTAGGGTTAGGGTTAAGTCCTAGGGTTAGGGTTAGGGTTAAGTCCTAGGGTTAGGGTTAGGGTTAAGTCCTAGGGTTAGGGTTAGGGTTAAGTCCTAGGGTTAGGGTTAGGGTTAAGTCCTAGGGTTAGGGTTAGGGTTAAGTCCTAGGGTTAGGGTTAGGGTTAAGTCCTAGGGTTAGGGTTAGGGTTAAGTCCTAGGGTTAGGGTTAGGGTTAAGTCCTAGGGTTAGGGTTAGGGTTAAGTCCTAGGGTTAGGGTTAGGGTTAAGTCCTAGGGTTAGGGTTAGGGTTAAGTCCTAGGGTTAGGGTTAGGGTTAAGTCCTAGGGTTAGGGTTAGGGTTAAGTCCTAGGGTTAGGGTTAGGGTTAAGTCCTAGGGTTAGGGTTAGGGTTAAGTCCTAGGGTTAGGGTTAGGGTTAAGTCCTAGGGTTAGGGTTAGGGTTAAGTCCTAGGGTTAGGGTTAGGGTTAAGTCCTAGGGTTAGGGTTAGGGTTAAGTCCTAGGGTTAGGGTTAGGGTTAAGTCCTAGGGTTAGGGTTAGGGTTAAGTCCTAGGGTTAGGGTTAGGGTTAAGTCCTAGGGTTAGGGTTAGGGTTAAGTCCTAGGGTTAGGGTTAGGGTTAAGTCCTAGGGTTAGGGTTAGGGTTAAGTCCTAGGGTTAGGGTTAGGGTTAAGTCCTAGGGTTAGGGTTAGGGTTAAGTCCTAGGGTTAGGGTTAGGGTTAAGTCCTAGGGTTAGGGTTAGGGTTAAGTCCTAGGGTTAGGGTTAGGGTTAAGTCCTAGGGTTAGGGTTAGGGTTAAGTCCTAGGGTTAGGGTTAGGGTTAAGTCCTAGGGTTAGGGTTAGGGTTAAGTCCTAGGGTTAGGGTTAGGGTTAAGTCCTAGGGTTAGGGTTAGGGTTAAGTCCTAGGGTTAGGGTTAGGGTTAAGTCCTAGGGTTAGGGTTAGGGTTAAGTCCTAGGGTTAGGGTTAGGGTTAAGTCCTAGGGTTAGGGTTAGGGTTAAGTCCTAGGGTTAGGGTTAGGGTTAAGTCCTAGGGTTAGGGTTAGGGTTAAGTCCTAGGGTTAGGGTTAGGGTTAAGTCCTAGGGTTAGGGTTAGGGTTAAGTCCTAGGGTTAGGGTTAGGTTAGGGTTAGGGTTAGGGTTAGGGTTAGGTTAGGGTTAGGGTTAGGGTTAGGTTAGGGACATAGAAGAAAAAGGCACTGGCAACAGAACTTCTCTTTGTAAAAAAGCAAAAAAACCCATCAATCGGCTTATAAATGTGTAATAAGAAATTAATAAGAAAAATCGAGGAAAAACAACTAAAAAGAGATAGGTAAGACGTCAAAGGGATGAAGGTTAGGTTTAGGCCAGGGGAGGAGTTTTGAGGGAAGGGGGAGGGGTTAAGGTAAGGGAAGGTAGAGGGTTGGAGGGTCGGAGAGAAGGAAGGATTTCGGTTTGGGTGATAGGGGGGAGGGATTAGGTTTAGGTTTAGGGGAGGAGTTTTGAGGGGAAGGGGAGGGGTTAAGGTTAGGGGAAGGTAGAGGGTGGGAAGGTCAGAAAAAGGAAGGATTTAGGTGTAGGTAATGGGAAGGAGGGATTAGGTTTAGGCAAGGGGAGGAGTTTTGAGGGGAAGGGGAGGGGTTAAGGTTAGGAGAAGGTAGAGGGTTGGAGGGTCGGAGAGAAGGAAGGACTTAGGTATAGGTAATAGGGGGGAGGGATTAGGTTTAGGTTTAGGGGAGGAGTTTTGAGGGGAAGGGGAGGGGTTAAGGTTAGGAGAATGGGAGGGGTGGGAGGGTCAGAAGGAAAGGGGGAATAGGAGGGAAGGGAAGGCAGAGAAATCTAAAAACGTTAAAATAAAATTGAAAATAAAATTGGAGCTGATGTATAAAAAAAGTTTCTTTAAACTTTATTAAAATACAGTCATGTAAGTGGATCAAAGTCTCTTCCAGGTGGTCTGTACGACTCGAGGAGAAAGTCTGGTTCTCAGTGGTGACATGCGATGTGGATGTGGCTGGGTTGTCCATTTGAAGGAGGACTGCTGCAGGCTGTCTGTCGTCTCGGGTTGCGTCTTCTCCCTCTGGGGGCTCCGCTGGGTGGTGGTCTCGACCCGCTGGTGGCTCCGCTGTTGGGGCGCATGCTGTGGTGGTGCGTGGGTCTCCCTCCGTCTGGTTCTGTCGGTGGTTACGGGGATCCGGGCCTGGTGGGTTGTGGCTGGTATCTGCTCTCGGGTCCTGCTGGGGTGTGGTCCCTCCGTCCCTCGGTCTGGTTGGGGGGTCGGTGTGGGGGGACTCCGGGGGGGTCCCTCCTGCCGTTTCTCCCGTTCCATGTTCTTCTCCCTTTGAATGGAGATGGCCGGGGAGGGGGAGGTCTTGGTCTTCTCAGCAGGGCTGGTGTCATTCAGGCCCTCCGTTTGTGATCCCACCGTTCTGGAGTGGAGGGGTGGTGTGAGGTCTGGGTCAGGGTGGTAAGCAGACCAAATGAGTATGTTTGTGTGTGCTTCTCCCAATGTTTGTGTGGTGAGGCGGCGACCATATCTTTTTTTGGCCATATTAATTGCAGTCTGCCAGGCCGAAGGTTGAAACGGCTGGCTGCTTTCAATTAATAGGCAAAGATTGGATTGTGTCTCCTCATAGTGGTCCTGTAGTATTTTCAGATTGTTTTTCATCCAGAGGTATGTATTTTCTTTAATTTTGTCTTTCACCTTCTGGGTGGGGCCTGCAGGCTTTATGAAATCGGTTAATTTGTTTGTTTTCTTTTCCATGCCAGGTGGGATGATGTCATCTTCAATTGCCTGGTCTATGGTGTGAGTGTGGTGGAAGACTTGGATCGTTTTAAAATATAATGTAGACCTGATTTTAGTCTTTGTGGGGTCCAAACCTTGTAGGTCAGCTCTTGGCCACGTGCAGGGTTAGGGTTAGGGTTAGGGTTAGGGTTAGGGTTAGGGTTAGGGTTAGGGTTAGGGTTAGGGTTAGGGTTAGGGTTAGGGTTAGGGTTAGGGTTAGGGTTAGGGTTAGGGTTAGGGTTAGGGTTAGGGTTAGGGTTAGGGTTAGGGTTAGGGTTAGGTTAGGGACATAGAAGAAAAAGGCACTGGCAACAGAACTTCTCTTTGTAAAAAAGCAAAAAAACCCATCAATCGGCTTATAATTGTGTAATAAGAAATTAATAAGAAAAATCAGGAAAAACAACTAAAAAGGGATAGGTAAGACGTCAACGGGATGAAGGTTAGGCTTAGGCCAGGGGAGGAGTTTTGAGGGAAGGGGGAGGGGTTAAGGTAAGGGAAGGTAGAGGGTTGGAGGGTCGGAGAGAAGGAAGGACTTAGGATTAGGTGATAGGGGGGAGGGATTAGGTTTAGGTTTAGGGGAGGAGTTTTGAGGGGAAGGGGGAGGGGTTAAGGTTAGGGGAAGGTAGAGGGTGGGAAGGTCAGAAAAAAGGAAGGATTTAGGTGTAGGTAATGGGAAGGAGGGATTAGGTTTTGGCAAGGGGAGGAGTTTTGAGGGGAAGGGGAGGGGTTAAGGTTAGGAGAACGTGAGGGGTGGGAGGGTCAGAAGGAAAGGGGGAATAGGAGGGAAGGGAAGGCAGAGAAATCTAAAAACGTTAAAATAAAATTGAAAATAAAATTGGAGCTGATGTATAAAAAAAGTTTCTTTAAACTTTATTAAAATACAGTCATGTAAGTGGATCAAAGTCTCTTCCAGGTGGTCTGTACGACTCGAGGAGAAAGTCTGGTTCTCAGTGGTGACATGCGATGTGGATGTGGCTGGGTTGTCCATTTGAAGGAGGACTGCTGCAGGCTGTCTGTCGCCTCGGGTTGAGTCCTCTCCCTCTGGGGGCTCCGCTGAGTGGTGGTCTCGACCCGCTGGTGGTTCCGCTGTTTAGGCGCAGGCTGTGGTGGTGCGTGGGTCTCCCTCCGTCTGGTTCTGTCGGTGGTTACGGGGGTCCGGGCCTGGTGGGTTGTGGCTGGTGTCTGCTCCCGGGTCCCGCTGGGGTGTAGTCCCTCCGTCACTCGGTTTGGTTGGGGGGTCGGTGTGGGGGGACTCCGGGGGGGTCCCTCCTGTCGTTTCCCCCGTTCCATGTTCTTCTCCCTTTGGATGGAGATGGCCGGGGAGGGGGAGGTCTTGGTCTCCTCAGCAGGGCTGGTGTCATTCAGACCCTCCGTTTGTGATCCCACCGTTCTGGAGTGGAGGGGTGGTGTGAGGTCTGGGTCAGGGTGGTAAGCAGACCAAATGAGTATGTTGTTGTGTGCTTCTCCCAATGATTGTGTGGTGAGGCGGCGACCATATCTTTTTTTGGCCATATTAATTGCCGTTTGCCAGGCCGAAGGTTGAAACGGCTGGCTGCTTTCAATTAATAGGCTGAGATTTGATTGTGCCTCCTCATAGTGGTCCTGTAGTATTTTCAGATTGTTTTTCATCCAGAGGTATGTATTTTCTTTAATTTTGTCTTTCACCTTCTGGGTGGGGCCTGCAGGCTTTATGAAATCGGTTAATTTGTTTGTTTTCTTTTCCATGCCAGGTGGGATGATGTCGTCTTCAATTGCCTGGTCTATGGTGTGAGTGTGGTGGAAGACTTGGATAGTTTTAAAATATAATGTAGACCTGATTTTGGTCTTTGTGGGGTCCAAACCTTGTAGGTCAGCTCTAGGCCACGTGCAGGTGTGTGGATCCCATGATTCGTCAGGTCGGTAGGGGAAATGAGTATTCACCAGTATCTCCAGTGCGGAAGTCATCTTCTCAATAAAAGAAAGGTAAGTAAAGAAGGTAAGTATAAAGGACTACATAAAAGGAGGTAAGTATAAAAGGTGGTAAGAGGAATGATTGTTTAAAGGGTAAGTATTTCTAAAAGAGATGGATAAAACTAAGTCCTCTATCCTTATTAGGTGAATGAGGCCAGGGTTAGGGTTAGGGTTAGGGTTAGGGTTAGGGTTAGGGTTAGGGTTAGGGTTAGGGTTAGGGTTAGGGTTAGGGTTAGGGTTAGGGTTAGGGTTAGGGTTAGGGTTAGGGTTAGGGTTAGGGTTAGGGTTAGGGTTAGGGTTAGGGTTAGGGTTAGGGTTAGGGTTAGGGTTAGGGTTAGGGTTAGGGTTAGGGTTAGGGTTAGGGTTAGGGTTAGGGTTAGGGTTAGGGTTAGGGTTAGGGTTAGGGTTAGGGTTAGGGTTAGGGTTAGGGTTAGGGTTAGGGTTAGGGTTAGGGTTAGGGTTAGGGTTAGGGTTAGGGTTAGGGTTAGGGTTAGGGTTAGGGTTAGGGTTAGGGTTAGGGTTAGGGTTAGGGTTAGGGTTAGGGTTAGGGTTAGGGTTAGGGTTAGGGTTAGGGTTAGGGTTAGGGTTAGGGTTAGGGTTAGGGTTAGGGTTAGGGTTAGGGTTAGGGTTAGGGTTAGGGTTAGGGTTAGGGTTAGGGTTAGGGTTAGGGTTAGGGTTAGGGTTAGGGTTAGGGTTAGGGTTAGGGTTAGGGTTAGGGTTAGGGTTAGGGTTAGGGTTAGGGTTAGGGTTAGGGTTAGGGTTAGGGTTAGGGTTAGGGTTAGGGTTAGGGTTAGGGTTAGGGTTAGGGTTAGGGTTAGGGTTAGGGTTAGGGTTAGGGTTAGGGTTAGGGTTAGGGTTAGGGTTAGGGTTAGGGTTAGGGTTAGGGTTAGGGTTAGGGTTAGGGTTAGGGTTAGGGTTAGGGTTAGGGTTAGGGTTAGGGTTAGGGTTAGGGTTAGGGTTAGGGTTAGGGTTAGGGTTAGGGTTAGGGTTAGGGTTAGGGTTAGGGTTAGGGTTAGGGTTAGGGTTAGGGTTAGGGTTAGGGTTAGGGTTAGGGTTAGGGTTAGGGTTAGGGTTAGGGTTAGGGTTAGGGTTAGGGTTAGGGTTAGGGTTAGGGTTAGGGTTAGGGTTAGGGTTAGGGTTAGGGTTAGGGTTAGGGTTAGGGTTAGGGTTAGGGTTAGGGTTAGGGTTAGGGTTAGGGTTAGGGTTAGGGTTAGGGTTAGGGTTAGGGTTAGGGTTAGGGTTAGGGTTAGGGTTAGGGTTAGGGTTAGGGTTAGGGTTAGGGTTAGGGTTAGGGTTAGGGTTAGGGTTAGGGTTAGGGTTAGGGTTAGGGTTAGGGTTAGGGTTAGGGTTAGGGTTAGGGTTAGGGTTAGGGTTAGGGTTAGGGTTAGGGTTAGGGTTAGGGTTAGGGTTAGGGTTAGGGTTAGGGTTAGGGTTAGGGTTAGGGTTAGGGTTAGGGTTAGGGTTAGGGTTAGGGTTAGGGTTAGGGTTAGGGTTAGGGTTAGGGTTAGGGTTAGGGTTAGGGTTAGGGTTAGGGTTAGGGTTAGGGTTAGGGTTAGGGTTAGGGTTAGGGTTAGGGTTAGGGTTAGGGTTAGGGTTAGGGTTAGGGTTAGGGTTAGGGTTAGGGTTAGGGTTAGGGTTAGGGTTAGGGTTAGGGTTAGGGTTAGGGTTAGGGTTAGGGTTAGGGTTAGGGTTAGGGTTAGGGTTAGGGTTAGGGTTAGGGTTAGGGTTAGGGTTAGGGTTAGGGTTAGGGTTAGGGTTAGGGTTAGGGTTAGGGTTAGGGTTAGGGTTAGGGTTAGGGTTAGGGTTAGGGTTAGGGTTAGGGTTAGGGTTAGGGTTAGGGTTAGGGTTAGGGTTAGGGTTAGGGTTAGGGTTAGGGTTAGGGTTAGGGTTAGGGTTAGGGTTAGGGTTAGGGTTAGGGTTAGGGTTAGGGTTAGGGTTAGGGTTAGGGTTAGGGTTAGGGTTAGGGTTAGGGTTAGGGTTAGGGTTAGGGTTAGGGTTAGGGTTAGGGTTAGGGTTAGGGTTAGGGTTAGGGTTAGGGTTAGGGTTAGGGTTAGGGTTAGGGTTAGGGTTAGGGTTAGGGTTAGGGTTAGGGTTAGGGTTAGGGTTAGGGTTAGGGTTAGGGTTAGGGTTAGGGTTAGGGTTAGGGTTAGGGTTAGGGTTAGGGTTAGGGTTAGGGTTAGGGTTAGGGTTAGGGTTAGGGTTAGGGTTAGGGTTAGGGTTAGGGTTAGGGTTAGGGTTAGGGTTAGGGTTAGGGTTAGGGTTAGGGTTAGGGTTAGGGTTAGGGTTAGGGTTAGGGTTAGGGTTAGGGTTAGGGTTAGGGTTAGGGTTAGGGTTAGGGTTAGGGTTAGGGTTAGGGTTAGGGTTAGGGTTAGGGTTAGGGTTAGGGTTAGGGTTAGGGTTAGGGTTAGGGTTAGGGTTAGGGTTAGGGTTAGGGTTAGGGTTAGGGTTAGGGTTAGGGTTAGGGTTAGGGTTAGGGTTAGGGTTAGGGTTAGGGTTAGGGTTAGGGTTAGGGTTAGGGTTAGGGTTAGGGTTAGGGTTAGGGTTAGGGTTAGGGTTAGGGTTAGGGTTAGGGTTAGGGTTAGGGTTAGGGTTAGGGTTAGGGTTAGGGTTAGGGTTAGGGTTAGGGTTAGGGTTAGGGTTAGGGTTAGGGTTAGGGTTAGGGTTAGGGTTAGGGTTAGGGTTAGGGTTAGGGTTAGGGTTAGGGTTAGGGTTAGGGTTAGGGTTAGGGTTAGGGTTAGGGTTAGGGTTAGGGTTAGGGTTAGGGTTAGGGTTAGGGTTAGGGTTAGGGTTAGGGTTAGGGTTAGGGTTAGGGTTAGGGTTAGGGTTAGGGTTAGGGTTAGGGTTAGGGTTAGGGTTAGGGTTAGGGTTAGGGTTAGGGTTAGGGTTAGGGTTAGGGTTAGGGTTAGGGTTAGGGTTAGGGTTAGGGTTAGGGTTAGGGTTAGGGTTAGGGTTAGGGTTAGGGTTAGGGTTAGGGTTAGGGTTAGGGTTAGGGTTAGGGTTAGGGTTAGGGTTAGGGTTAGGGTTAGGGTTAGGGTTAGGGTTAGGGTTAGGGTTAGGGTTAGGGTTAGGGTTAGGGTTAGGGTTAGGGTTAGGGTTAGGGTTAGGGTTAGGGTTAGGGTTAGGGTTAGGGTTAGGGTTAGGGTTAGGGTTAGGGTTAGGGTTAGGGTTAGGGTTAGGGTTAGGGTTAGGGTTAGGGTTAGGGTTAGGGTTAGGGTTAGGGTTAGGGTTAGGGTTAGGGTTAGGGTTAGGGTTAGGGTTAGGGTTAGGGTTAGGGTTAGGGTTAGGGTTAGGGTTAGGGTTAGGGTTAGGGTTAGGGTTAGGGTTAGGGTTAGGGTTAGGGTTAGGGTTAGGGTTAGGGTTAGGGTTAGGGTTAGGGTTAGGGTTAGGGTTAGGGTTAGGGTTAGGGTTAGGGTTAGGGTTAGGGTTAGGGTTAGGGTTAGGGTTAGGGTTAGGGTTAGGGTTAGGGTTAGGGTTAGGGTTAGGGTTAGGGTTAGGGTTAGGGTTAGGGTTAGGGTTAGGGTTAGGGTTAGGGTTAGGGTTAGGGTTAGGGTTAGGGTTAGGGTTAGGGTTAGGGTTAGGGTTAGGGTTAGGGTTAGGGTTAGGGTTAGGGTTAGGGTTAGGGTTAGGGTTAGGGTTAGGGTTAGGGTTAGGGTTAGGGTTAGGGTTAGGGTTAGGGTTAGGGTTAGGGTTAGGGTTAGGGTTAGGGTTAGGGTTAGGGTTAGGGTTAGGGTTAGGGTTAGGGTTAGGGTTAGGGTTAGGGTTAGGGTTAGGGTTAGGGTTAGGGTTAGGGTTAGGGTTAGGGTTAGGGTTAGGGTTAGGGTTAGGGTTAGGGTTAGGGTTAGGGTTAGGGTTAGGGTTAGGGTTAGGGTTAGGGTTAGGGTTAGGGTTAGGGTTAGGGTTAGGGTTAGGGTTAGGGTTAGGGTTAGGGTTAGGGTTAGGGTTAGGGTTAGGGTTAGGGTTAGGGTTAGGGTTAGGGTTAGGGTTAGGGTTAGGGTTAGGGTTAGGGTTAGGGTTAGGGTTAGGGTTAGGGTTAGGGTTAGGGTTAGGGTTAGGGTTAGGGTTAGGGTTAGGGTTAGGGTTAGGGTTAGGGTTAGGGTTAGGGTTAGGGTTAGGGTTAGGGTTAGGGTTAGGGTTAGGGTTAGGGTTAGGGTTAGGGTTAGGGTTAGGGTTAGGGTTAGGGTTAGGGTTAGGGTTAGGGTTAGGGTTAGGGTTAGGGTTAGGGTTAGGGTTAGGGTTAGGGTTAGGGTTAGGGTTAGGGTTAGGGTTAGGGTTAGGGTTAGGGTTAGGGTTAGGGTTAGGGTTAGGGTTAGGGTTAGGGTTAGGGTTAGGGTTAGGGTTAGGGTTAGGGTTAGGGTTAGGGTTAGGGTTAGGGTTAGGGTTAGGGTTAGGGTTAGGGTTAGGGTTAGGGTTAGGGTTAGGGTTAGGGTTAGGGTTAGGGTTAGGGTTAGGGTTAGGGTTAGGGTTAGGGTTAGGGTTAGGGTTAGGGTTAGGGTTAGGGTTAGGGTTAGGGTTAGGGTTAGGGTTAGGGTTAGGGTTAGGGTTAGGGTTAGGGTTAGGGTTAGGGTTAGGGTTAGGGTTAGGGTTAGGGTTAGGGTTAGGGTTAGGGTTAGGGTTAGGGTTAGGGTTAGGGTTAGGGTTAGGGTTAGGGTTAGGGTTAGGGTTAGGGTTAGGGTTAGGGTTAGGGTTAGGGTTAGGGTTAGGGTTAGGGTTAGGGTTAGGGTTAGGGTTAGGGTTAGGGTTAGGGTTAGGGTTAGGGTTAGGGTTAGGGTTAGGGTTAGGGTTAGGGTTAGGGTTAGGGTTAGGGTTAGGGTTAGGGTTAGGGTTAGGGTTAGGGTTAGGGTTAGGGTTAGGGTTAGGGTTAGGGTTAGGGTTAGGGTTAGGGTTAGGGTTAGGGTTAGGGTTAGGGTTAGGGTTAGGGTTAGGGTTAGGGTTAGGGTTAGGGTTAGGGTTAGGGTTAGGGTTAGGGTTAGGGTTAGGGTTAGGGTTAGGGTTAGGGTTAGGGTTAGGGTTAGGGTTAGGGTTAGGGTTAGGGTTAGGGTTAGGGTTAGGGTTAGGGTTAGGGTTAGGGTTAGGGTTAGGGTTAGGGTTAGGGTTAGGGTTAGGGTTAGGGTTAGGGTTAGGGTTAGGGTTAGGGTTAGGGTTAGGGTTAGGGTTAGGGTTAGGGTTAGGGTTAGGGTTAGGGTTAGGGTTAGGGTTAGGGTTAGGGTTAGGGTTAGGGTTAGGGTTAGGGTTAGGGTTAGGGTTAGGGTTAGGGTTAGGGTTAGGGTTAGGGTTAGGGTTAGGGTTAGGGTTAGGGTTAGGGTTAGGGTTAGGGTTAGGGTTAGGGTTAGGGTTAGGGTTAGGGTTAGGGTTAGGGTTAGGGTTAGGGTTAGGGTTAGGGTTAGGGTTAGGGTTAGGGTTAGGGTTAGGGTTAGGGTTAGGGTTAGGGTTAGGGTTAGGGTTAGGGTTAGGGTTAGGGTTAGGGTTAGGGTTAGGGTTAGGGTTAGGGTTAGGGTTAGGGTTAGGGTTAGGGTTAGGGTTAGGGTTAGGGTTAGGGTTAGGGTTAGGGTTAGGGTTAGGGTTAGGGTTAGGGTTAGGGTTAGGGTTAGGGTTAGGGTTAGGGTTAGGTTAGGGTTAGGGTTAGGGTTAGGGTTAGGGTTAGGGTTAGGGTTAGGGTTAGGGTTAGGGTTAGGGTTAGGGTTAGGGTTAGGGTTAGGGTTAGGGTTAGGGTTAGGGTTAGGGTTAGGGTTAGGGTTAGGGTTAGGAGGTTAGGGTTAGGGTTAGGGTTAGGGTTAGGGTTAGGGTTAGGGTTAGGGTTAGGGTTAGGGTTAGGGTTAGGGTTAGGGTTAGGGTTAGGGTTAGGGTTAGGGTTAGGGTTAGGGTTAGGGTTAGGGTTAGGGTTAGGGTTAGGGTTAGGGTTAGGGGTTAGGGTTAGGGTTAGGGTTAGGGTTAGGGTTAGGGTTAGGGTTAGGGTAGGGTTAGGGTTAGGGTTAGGTTAGGGTTAGGGTTAGGGTTAGGGTTAGGTTGTTAGGGTTAGGGTTAGGGTTAGGGTTAGGGTTAGGGTTAGGGTTAGGGTTAGGGTTAG
>NC_137651.1:33140651-33288151 GCF_963422515.1 Blennius ocellaris | reverse complement strand
CTAACCTAACCCTAACCCTAACCCTAACCCTAACCCTAACCCTAACCCTAACCCTAACCTAACCCTAACCCTAACCCTAACCCTAACCCTAACCCTAACCCTAACCCTAACCCTAACCCTAACCCTAACCCTAACCCTAACCCTAACCCTAACCCTAACCCTAACCCTAACCCTAACCCTAACCCTAACCCTAACCCTAACCCTAACCCTAACCCTAACCCTAACCCTAACCCTAACCCTAACCCTAACCCTAACCCTAACCCTAACCCTAACCCTAACCAACCCTAACCCTAACCCTAACCCTAACCCTAACCCTAACCCTAACCCTAACCCTAACCTAACCCTAACCCTAACCCTAACCCTAACCCTAACCCTAACCCTAACCCTAACCCTAACCCTAACCCTAACCCTAACCCTAACCCTAACCCTAACCCTAACCCTAACCCTAACCCTAACCCTAACCCTAACCCTAACCTAACCCTAACCCTAACCCTAACCCTAACCCTAACCCTAACCCTAACCCTAACCCTAACCCTAACCCTAACCCTAACCCTAACCCTAACCCTAACCCTAACCCTAACCCTAACCCTAACCCTAACCCTAACCCTAACCCTAACCCTAACCCTAACCCTAACCCTAACCCTAACCCTAACCCTAACCCTAACCCTAACCCTAACCCTAACCCTAACCCTAACCCTAACCCTAACCCTAACCCTAACCCTAACCCTAACCCTAACCCTAACCCTAACCCTAACCCTAACCCTAACCCTAACCCTAACCCTAACCCTAACCCTAACCCTAACCCTAACCTAACCCTAACCCTAACCCTAACCCTAACCCTAACCCTAACCCTAACCCTAACCCTAACCTAACCCTAACCCTAACCCTAACCCTAACCCTAACCCTAACCCTAACCCTAACCCTAACCCTAACCCTAACCTAACCCTAACCCTAACCCTAACCCTAACCTAACCCTAACCCTAACCCTAACCCTAACCCTAACCCTAACCCTAACCCTAACCCTAACCCTAACCCTAACCCTAACCCTAACCCTAACCCTAACCCTAACCCTAACCCTAACCCTAACCCTAACCCTAACCCTAACCCTAACCCTAACCCTAACCCTAACCCTAACCCTAACCCTAACCCTAACCCTAACCCTAACCCTAACCCTAACCCTAACCCTAACCCTAACCCTAACCCTAACCCTAACCCTAACCCTAACCCTAACCCTAACCTAACCCTAACCCTAACCCTAACCCTAACCCTAACCCTAACCCTAACCCTAACCCTAACCCTAACCCTAACCCTAACCCTAACCCTAACCCTAACCCTAACCCTAACCCTAACCCTAACCCTAACCCTAACCCTAACCCTAACCCTAACCCTAACCCTAACCCTAACCCTAACCCTAACCCTAACCCTAACCTAACCCTAACCCTAACCCTAACCCTAACCCTAACCCTAACCCTAACCCTAACCCTAACCCTAACCCTAACCCTAACCCTAACCCTAACCCTAACCCTAACCCTAACCCTAACCCTAACCCTAACCCTAACCCTAACCCTAACCCTAACCCTAACCCTAACCTAACCCTAACCCTAACCCTAACCCTAACCCTAACCCTAACCCTAACCCTAACCCTAACCCTAACCCTAACCCTAACCCTAACCCTAACCCTAACCCTAACCTAACCCTAACCCTAACCCTAACCCTAACCCTAACCCTAACCCTAACCCTAACCCTAACCCTAACCCTAACCCTAACCCTAACCCTAACCCTAACCCTAACCCTAACCCTAACCCTAACCCTAACCCTAACCCTAACCCTAACCCTAACCCTAACCCTAACCCTAACCCTAACCCTAACCCTAACCCTAACCTAACCCTAACCCTAACCCTAACCCTAACCCTAACCCTAACCCTAACCCTAACCCTAACCCCTAACCCTAACCCTAACCCTAACCCTAACCCTAACCCTAACCCTAACCCTAACCCTAACCCTAACCCTAACCCTAACCCTAACCCTAACCCTAACCCTAACCCTAACCCTAACCCTAACCCTAACCCTAACCCTAACCCTAACCCTAACCCTAACCCTAACCCTAACCCTAACCCTAACCCTAACCCTAACCCTAACCCTAACCCTAACCCTAACCCTAACCCTAACCCTAACCTAACCCTAACCCTAACCCTAACCCTAACCTAACCCTAACCCTAACCCTAACCCTAACCCTAACCCTAACCCTAACCCTAACCCTAACCCTAACCCTAACCCTAACCCTAACCCTAACCCTAACCCTAACCCTAACCCTAACCCTAACCCTAACCCTAACCCTAACCCTAACCCTAACCCTAACCCTAACCCTAACCCTAACCCTAACCCTAACCCTAACCCTAACCCTAACCCTAACCCTAACCCTAACCCTAACCCTAACCCTAACCCTAACCCTAACCCTAACCCTAACCCTAACCCTAACCCTAACCCTAACCCTAACCCTAACCCTAACCCTAACCCTAACCCTAACCCTAACCCTAACCCTAACCCTAACCCTAACCCTAACCCTAACCCTAACCCTAACCCTAACCCTAACCCTAACCCTAACCCTAACCCTAACCCTAACCCTAACCCTAACCCTAACCCTAACCCTAACCCTAACCCTAACCCTAACCCTAACCCTAACCCTAACCCTAACCCTAACCCTAACCCTAACCCTAACCCTAACCCTAACCCTAACCCTAACCCTAACCCTAACCCTAACCCTAACCCTAACCCTAACCCTAACCCTAACCCTAACCCTAACCCTAACCCTAACCCTAACCCTAACCCTAACCCTAACCCTAACCCTAACCCTAACCCTAACCCTAACCCTAACCCTAACCCTAACCCTAACCCTAACCCTAACCCTAACCCTAACCCTAACCCTAACCCTAACCCTAACCCTAACCCTAACCCTAACCCTAACCCTAACCCTAACCCTAACCCTAACCCTAACCCTAACCCTAACCCTAACCCTAACCCTAACCCTAACCCTAACCCTAACCCTAACCCTAACCCTAACCCTAACCCTAACCCTAACCCTAACCCTAACCCTAACCCTAACCCTAACCCTAACCCTAACCCTAACCCTAACCCTAACCCTAACCCTAACCCTAACCCTAACCCTAACCCTAACCCTAACCCTAACCCTAACCCTAACCCTAACCCTAACCCTAACCCTAACCCTAACCCTAACCCTAACCCTAACCCTAACCCTAACCCTAACCCTAACCCTAACCCTAACCCTAACCCTAACCCTAACCCTAACCCTAACCCTAACCCTAACCCTAACCCTAACCCTAACCCTAACCCTAACCCTAACCCTAACCCTAACCCTAACCCTAACCCTAACCCTAACCCTAACCCTAACCCTAACCCTAACCCTAACCCTAACCCTAACCCTAACCCTAACCCTAACCCTAACCCTAACCCTAACCCTAACCCTAACCCTAACCCTAACCCTAACCCTAACCCTAACCCTAACCCTAACCCTAACCCTAACCCTAACCCTAACCCTAACCCTAACCCTAACCCTAACCCTAACCCTAACCCTAACCCTAACCCTAACCCTAACCCTAACCCTAACCCTAACCCTAACCCTAACCCTAACCCTAACCCTAACCCTAACCCTAACCCTAACCCTAACCCTAACCCTAACCCTAACCCTAACCCTAACCCTAACCCTAACCCTAACCCTAACCCTAACCCTAACCCTAACCCTAACCCTAACCCTAACCCTAACCCTAACCCTAACCCTAACCCTAACCCTAACCCTAACCCTAACCCTAACCCTAACCCTAACCCTAACCCTAACCCTAACCCTAACCCTAACCCTAACCCTAACCCTAACCCTAACCCTAACCCTAACCCTAACCCTAACCCTAACCCTAACCCTAACCCTAACCCTAACCCTAACCCTAACCCTAACCCTAACCCTAACCCTAACCCTAACCCTAACCCTAACCCTAACCCTAACCCTAACCCTAACCCTAACCCTAACCCTAACCCTAACCCTAACCCTAACCCTAACCCTAACCCTAACCCTAACCCTAACCCTAACCCTAACCCTAACCCTAACCCTAACCCTAACCCTAACCCTAACCCTAACCCTAACCCTAACCCTAACCCTAACCCTAACCCTAACCCTAACCCTAACCCTAACCCTAACCCTAACCCTAACCCTAACCCTAACCCTAACCCTAACCCTAACCCTAACCCTAACCCTAACCCTAACCCTAACCCTAACCCTAACCCTAACCCTAACCCTAACCCTAACCCTAACCCTAACCCTAACCCTAACCCTAACCCTAACCCTAACCCTAACCCTAACCCTAACCCTAACCCTAACCCTAACCCTAACCCTAACCCTAACCCTAACCCTAACCCTAACCCTAACCCTAACCCTAACCCTAACCCTAACCCTAACCCTAACCCTAACCCTAACCCTAACCCTAACCCTAACCCTAACCCTAACCCTAACCCTAACCCTAACCCTAACCCTAACCCTAACCCTAACCCTAACCCTAACCCTAACCCTAACCCTAACCCTAACCCTAACCCTAACCCTAACCCTAACCCTAACCCTAACCCTAACCCTAACCCTAACCCTAACCCTAACCCTAACCCTAACCTAACCCTAACCCTAACCCTAACCCTAACCCTAACCCTAACCCTAACCCTAACCCTAACCCTAACCCTAACCCTAACCCTAACCCTAACCCTAACCCTAACCCTAACCCTAACCCTAACCCTAACCCTAACCCTAACCCTAACCCTAACCCTAACCCTAACCCTAACCCTAACCCTAACCCTAACCCTAACCCTAACCCTAACCCTAACCCTAACCCTAACCCTAACCCTAACCCTAACCCTAACCCTAACCCTAACCCTAACCCTAACCCTAACCCTAACCCTAACCCTAACCCTAACCCTAACCCTAACCCTAACCCTAACCCTAACCCTAACCCTAACCCTAACCCTAACCCTAACCCTAACCCTAACCCTAACCCTAACCCTAACCCTAACCCTAACCCTAACCCTAACCCTAACCCTAACCCTAACCCTAACCCTAACCCTAACCCTAAGGACAAGGAATAGAGAAATTGGTACAGAAAAAAAGCAAGGAAACTTAAAATTTTGCCATAGAGCCCAAAGAGGGATGGCAGGGAGCCCAAAATGCGTGCCCCAATAATTATGTCCGGTAGCCCAAGGTGCGTGCTAACCAAAAATGGACCAAGCCCAAATTCGGAGTCTTTTGTGACCTTGCTAAGTATGGACCCTACCTCTAAGTCCAAATCCGACTCTCTAGCCCTAATCCTGAATCCAATCCTAACCCTAACCTCATTCCCAACCCTAAATCCGGGATGGAACCCTAACGATGGCCTAATCCTAAACCTAAGGACTCTGGAACCCTAAAGCGGACGTATAACCATAATTAAAAAATCCAAAATGTGATTTATTAAATCTTAAACATGATTAAAAAATTATAATGGGCCATCAATAATTTATCCTAAACCTAAGGACTCTAAAAACATAATATAACCTAATTAAAGTAAGTCAAAGGAAGAAAACACATCACATGTTAAGAATATCCTTTATTTCATATATATATAATACTTAAAAACAGTTGGAGGGGTACCAAATGTCAAAAACAGGTATACAAGAAGGAGAGCTCCATTGGCTCCGCCCCCCTGGAGTATAAAAGGATGAAGCTCAGAGAGCAGAGCTCATTCATAGATGGGACCTGCAAGGGGAAACAGCCCACAGGGAAACCATGAGTTAGAGTGTGCAGTCCTGATGAAGGCCGAAAAGAGCCGAAACGTCGACACAGGCATACTCTAAAAAATCCATAAATGATCATAAATAATTTTTTGAAGAGGACAAGAGTCCTCTAAAAATACCAAACCTCAACAAAGGTACCAAACCTAAATCCAGGGACACAAAACCCAAACATGGGCACCAATTCCAAATTTGGAAACCATACATATATGAAATAAAGGCAAATAAAACCAAATCAAAAATACTTACCTGGGTCTATGATGGGAGGGGGATCCCCAGTGGATGGACCGTGCACTTACCGTCTCCTTCGGGGGGCGGTACCTCTTTCCCAACACCTAACCCGCCTGTGCCTCCCTGGGGAGAGCCTTACCGTCTTGACCTAGAAACCCAAAATTAAAGGGAGAAAGAAAGGAAAAAGGACGAAGGAAAGGAGGTGAAAGGAGGATGGATGATGGAAAGGGAGAGAAGAAAAGGACAAGGAATAGAGAAATTGGTACAGAAAAAAAGCAAGGAAACTTAAAATTTTGCCATAGAGCCCAAAGAGGGATGGCAGGGAGCCCAAAATGCGTGCCCCAATAATTATGTCCGGTAGCCCAAGGTGCGTGCTAACCAAAAATGGACCAAGCCCAAATTCGGAGTCTTTTGTGACCTTGCTAAGTATGGACCCTACCTCTAAGTCCAAATCCGACTCTCTAGCCCTAATCCTGAATCCAATCCTAACCCTAACCTCATTCCCAACCCTAAATCCGGGATGGAACCCTAACGATGGCCTAATCCTAAACCTAAGGACTCTGGAACCCTAAAGCGGACGTATAACCATAATTAAAAAATCCAAAATGTGATTTATTAAATCTTAAACATGATTAAAAAATTATAATGGGCCATCAATAATTTATCCTAAACCTAAGGACTCTAAAAACATAATATAACCTAATTAAAGTAAGTCAAAGGAAGAAAACACATCACATGTTAAGAATATCCTTTATTTCATATATATATAATACTTAAAAACAGTTGGAGGGGTACCAAATGTCAAAAACAGGTATACAAGAAGGAGAGCTCCATTGGCTCCGCCCCCCTGGAGTATAAAAGGATGAAGCTCAGAGAGCAGAGCTCATTCATAGATGGGACCTGCAAGGGGAAACAGCCCACAGGGAAACCATGAGTTAGAGTGTGCAGTCCTGATGAAGGCCGAAAAGAGCCGAAACGTCGACACAGGCATACTCTAAAAAATCCATAAATGATCATAAATAATTTTTTGAAGAGGACAAGAGTCCTCTAAAAATACCAAACCTCAACAAAGGTACCAAACCTAAATCCAGGGACACAAAACCCAAACATGGGCACCAATTCCAAATTTGGAAACCATACATATATGAAATAAAGGCAAATAAAACCAAATCAAAAATACTTACCTGGGTCTATGATGGGAGGGGGATCCCCAGTGGATGGACCGTGCACTTACCGTCTCCTTCGGGGGGCGGTACCTCTTTCCCAACACCTAACCCGCCTGTGCCTCCCTGGGGAGAGCCTTACCGTCTTGACCTAGAAACCCAAAATTAAAGGGAGAAAGAAAGGAAAAAGGACGAAGGAAAGGAGGTGAAAGGAGGATGGATGATGGAAAGGGAGAGAAGAAAAGGACAAGGAATAGAGAAATTGGTACAGAAAAAAAGCAAGGAAACTTAAAATTTTGCCATAGAGCCCAAAGAGGGATGGCAGGGAGCCCAAAATGCGTGCCCCAATAATTATGTCCGGTAGCCCAAGGTGCGTGCTAACCAAAAATGGACCAAGCCCAAATTCGGAGTCTTTTGTGACCTTGCTAAGTATGGACCCTACCTCTAAGTCCAAATCCGACTCTCTAGCCCTAATCCTGAATCCAATCCTAACCCTAACCTCATTCCCAACCCTAAATCCGGGATGGAACCCTAACGATGGCCTAATCCTAA
Source organism: Blennius ocellaris (assembly GCF_963422515.1). Classification (NCBI taxonomy): domain Eukaryota; kingdom Metazoa; phylum Chordata; class Actinopteri; order Blenniiformes; family Blenniidae; genus Blennius; species Blennius ocellaris. The sequence continues at coordinate 33,280,388 of NC_137651.1, read as the reverse complement.
ACCTAAGGACTCTGGAACCCTAAAGCGGACGTATAACCATAATTAAAAAATCCAAAATGTGATTTATTAAATCTTAAACATGATTAAAAAATTATAATGGGCCATCAATAATTTATCCTAAACCTAAGGACTCTAAAAACATAATATAACCTAATTAAAGTAAGTCAAAGGAAGAAAACACATCACATGTTAAGAATATCCTTTATTTCATATATATATAATACTTAAAAACAGTTGGAGGGGTACCAAATGTCAAAAACAGGTATACAAGAAGGAGAGCTCCATTGGCTCCGCCCCCCTGGAGTATAAAAGGATGAAGCTCAGAGAGCAGAGCTCATTCATAGATGGGACCTGCAAGGGGAAACAGCCCACAGGGAAACCATGAGTTAGAGTGTGCAGTCCTGATGAAGGCCGAAAAGAGCCGAAACGTCGACACAGGCATACTCTAAAAAATCCATAAATGATCATAAATAATTTTTTGAAGAGGACAAGAGTCCTCTAAAAATACCAAACCTCAACAAAGGTACCAAACCTAAATCCAGGGACACAAAACCCAAACATGGGCACCAATTCCAAATTTGGAAACCATACATATATGAAATAAAGGCAAATAAAACCAAATCAAAAATACTTACCTGGGTCTATGATGGGAGGGGGATCCCCAGTGGATGGACCGTGCACTTACCGTCTCCTTCGGGGGGCGGTACCTCTTTCCCAACACCTAACCCTAACCCTAACCCTAACCCTAACCCTAACCCTAACCCTAACCCTAACCCTAACCCTAACCTAACCCTAACCCTAACCCTAACCCTAACCCTAACCCTAACCCTAACCCTAACCCTAACCCTAACCCTAACCCTAACCCTAACCCTAACCCTAACCCTAACCCTAACCCTAACCCTAACCCTAACCCTAACCCTAACCCTAACCCTAACCCTAACCCTAACCCTAACCCTAACCCTAACCCTAACCCTAACCCTAACCCTAACCCTAACCCTAACCCTAACCCTAACCCTAACCCTAACCCTAACCCTAACCCTAACCCTAACCCTAACCCTAACCCTAACCCTAACCCTAACCCTAACCCTAACCTAACCCTAACCCTAACCCTAACCCTAACCCTAACCCTGCGACTCAGACAGACAGAGAGACCACTGCTGCTTGAGCCAGAGCCGTCATTTTAGAGTTGTTTTCACCTTTTTTCACCTTTTTCTTTTAAAAAATACGTGCTAATCGTGCCTGAAGAAGACCCAGGAGGTCGAAACGTTGCACGGGGCACGTTTATTATTTTTTTTGCGACAACCCGAGTTGGGGAGCTTTTTCTTTTTTTCCTTTTTATTTTCATTTGCTTTGAAATAACCTAGTGGTTTAACGAACGCATAATTATATCAGACCAAGCACGGTTTTTATTTCTATACTATAACTAGACCTTTTTATAATATTGTGTATATACACACAATTCATAATTTTTTTTCTTTTCATTCATTTTCAAAAAAATATAATACAAAACAAAACGATTATTCCTTGTTTGTGAGGAGCTGTAAAAAATACAGTTTCCTCTCAAAATGGGAGACTATGGGGAGTGGACGACAGTACGTTATGGGAGACGTAAAAACAGGGACCCTGGATGGAGGGACAATCGGGGCCCTGGTCCACAATATGGGCGGAGAAAGGATGGGTACCGAGGGAGGGATGGTACATACCCCCGGAGGATGGACAGAGCACCCCCTGACACCCGTGGATACGGGGGTCGGGGTTCATTCAGAAATCCTAACCCTAACCCTAACCCTAACCCTAACCCTAACCCTAACCCTAACCCTAACCCTAACCCTAACCCTAACCCTAACCCTAACCCTAAACCCTAAACCTAACCCTAACCCTAACCCTAACCCTAACCCTAACCCTAACCCTAACCCTAACCCTAACCCTAACCCTAACCCTAACCCTAACCCTAACCCTAACCCTAACCCTAACCCTAACCCTAACCCTAACCCTAACCCTAACCCTAACCTAACCCTAACCCTAACCCTAACCCTAACCCTAACCCTAACCCTAACCCTAACCCTAACCCTAACCCTAACCCTAACCCTAACCCTAACCCTAACCCTAACCCTAACCCTAACCCTAACCCTAACCCTAACCCTCTTAATCCTTCTCTCACTACCTCCCCTCCCCCTCCCCCTCTCCTAAACCTAACTTTCCCCTCCCCCCTCTCTTCCCCCTCCCACCTTCTCTGATCTCCAATTTTACCCTAACCTCCCGCCCCCCTCTCTTGCCTAACCCTAAGGACCCACCCCCCTTAAAACATTACCCCCCTTCCCCTCCCACCCTTCTTTTCCCTCCCTTTTACTCTCTTTTTAATTTCTTAAAAAAAATGAAGGTGTTACACCAAATTTTAAGAATTAATGTGTTATTACCAGGTTTTTACAACACCTTTTAAAATGATCCTTTTAATATTGGAAAAACACTGTTTTTAAAAGTATGACCTGTCGCCCGTGCTTTTCTCGTTTATGTAAATTACCTAACCCTGCCAGAGCCAGCTATGCTTACAGTGCAAACATATACTAAATATTAAAAGGAAAAAACGTACTTTATTCCCCTTTTCTTAAAACATCCTTCTCCTTTTATTTTATTTTTATGGAGCCCTAAAAGTATTTAAAGTCTACTTTCTTTCAGAGATTTAGTCCACATCTCTTTTTATACTCCTTTTATATGAATTTCTTAAACAATTACTTCTTTTATTATTTCTTCACTTCCTGTTTGTTAGGCTCTGTTTCCTTCCAGAGAGGCAGCCGTAAATCCTAAAGTGACCACACGGGGGAGCCAAATGAATACATAGCAGATGGACTACAACCGAGAAAAACTACAAAGATGGTGTTCCACTTCCTGCTTTGACTCCTCCCACATCCTGTAAACTCCCTCCACAGGAACTAGAAAAGCCTGCTGCAGCAAACATTTCTCCAATGCCCCTGAGGAAGACGACACGTCGAAACGTTGGGCCTTTTAATTTTTCTCCTTTTTTACTCTTTGCAGAGACTGAGGATTTTAAGAATTTATTTGCTTTTTTGATTTTGACTGAGCTCAGCAAAGTTTGTTTTTTAACTGGTTAAATGCAAGTGGGACAGTTAATCCACACAACACCAGGCAGCTGCAGACAAGGAGATTGATCCACGGCCTCCTGAAAAAGCAGATCCTCCTGCACGGCGAGATCCGGACCTCGACTCATCTCCACAGCGGCTTGGATTCGAGGTTAGTGTGGCACACGGGATTCTGGTTGAGCCTCTCTGGAACGGAATCATCCCAATTGTACAAAGTTTTAACAAACAAATTTTTATCCTTTTAAGATTTAAGAACCACCCTCAGTCATTTAAAATCTTAGCTTTTATCAATCCTCTTTTAATCTACAACTTTACCTCTTACAATTGATTTTGGGGATGATTTATTCTTTATAAGAAAAGGATTTTACTGGTTTTAATCACCCTTGAGGATAAGTGAACTCAGTTTTATCCACTCTTTGAGAAATGTCAACCTTTTAAATAATCATTCTTCTACTGCTTTTACACTCACTCCCCCATTAATCCTTCTTTTGTATTTACCTCTCTACTTACCTTTTATTTACCTTTTTACTTACCTTTTTACTTACCTTTACTTCCTTGAGAGATGCTTTCCACCTTGGAGAACCTGGTGAATACTCACTTCCCCTACCAGCCGGACGAATCCTGGGACCCACACACCTGCTTATGGCCTCAAGTGGACCTGCAAGGTTTGGACCCGGTTAAAACAAGGATTAGATCCACTCTATATTTTAAAACCATACAAGTCTACCATCACACTAGTATTCTTAGCAAAGCAATAGAAGAAAACTCCATCCCACCAGGCATGGAGAAGAAAACACTACAACTTACTAACTTCATAAAGCCAGCAGGCCCCACACAGAAGGTTAAAGATAAAATTAAAGAAAATACTTACCTCTGGATGAAGAATAACTTACAAATATTACAGGATCACTATGAGGAGACAGAATCAAAACTCATGGAGTTAGTGGAGAGCAGCCAGCCATTCCAACCATCAGCATGGCAAATTGCAACCAACATGAGTAAAAAAAGATATGGTCGTCGACTCACAACATTAGTTTTGGAGGAAGCACGCCAAAACTTACGTGATTGGGCTGCTTACTATCCTGATGCAGATCTCACACCACCCATCCACTACACTTCGGTAGGGTCCCAAACCGAGGGCCTGGAGGACACCAACCCTGCTGTGAGGACGAAGACTTCCCCCTCCCCGGTCATCTCCACTCCACAAGAGGGTAAGGAACGGGCGGTACGACAAGAGGGACCCCCACGGAGTTCCCCGACACCGACCCACCAACCACCCCGAGGGATGGAGGGACCCCACCCCAGCAGGGTTCAGAGGGAGGCACCAGCCACCACCCACCAGGCCCGGATCCCAGCAACCACCGACAGGACAGACAGGAGGGAAACCTGCCCACCACCACAGCCCGCCCTTCTACAGCGGATCCACCGGAGGGATGAGACCACCACCCAGCGGACCTCCCACCGGCAGAAGATCCCACTTGGGGTGACGAGCAACCTGCAGACCTCCTTCAACTGGGGGACCCAACCACACCCAGCCCGCAACGCACTGCCGAGAACCAGGGTCCCTTCAACAGACCAACGGATCCCTTGGACGAGACATTGAACCAGTCTTAATTTAGAAAAATGTTCTTAATAAAGTCTGTAGAACTTTTAAATATACACTAGCTCCAATCTTAATTTCTAAAAACTCTTAATCCTTCTCTCACTACCTCCCCTCCCCCTCCCCCTCTCCTAAACCTAACTTTCCCCTCCCCCCTCTCTTCCCCCTCCCACCTTCTCTGATCTCCAATTTTACCCTAACCTCCCGCCCCCCTCTCTTGCCTAACCCTAAGGACCCACCCCCCTTAAAACATTACCCCCCTTCCCCTCCCACCCTTCTTTTCCCTCCCTTTTACTCTCTTTTTAATTTCTTAAAAAAAATGAAGGTGTTACACCAAATTTTAAGAATTAATGTGTTATTACCAGGTTTTTACAACACCTTTTAAAATGATCCTTTTAATATTGGAAAAACACTGTTTTTAAAAGTATGACCTGTCGCCCGTGCTTTTCTCGTTTATGTAAATTACCTAACCCTGCCAGAGCCAGCTATGCTTACAGTGCAAACATATACTAAATATTAAAAGGAAAAAACGTACTTTATTCCCCTTTTCTTAAAACATCCTTCTCCTTTTATTTTATTTTTATGGAGCCCTAAAAGTATTTAAAGTCTACTTTCTTTCAGAGATTTAGTCCACATCTCTTTTTATACTCCTTTTATATGAATTTCTTAAACAATTACTTCTTTTATTATTTCTTCACTTCCTGTTTGTTAGGCTCTGTTTCCTTCCAGAGAGGCAGCCGTAAATCCTAAAGTGACCACACGGGGGAGCCAAATGAATACATAGCAGATGGACTACAACCGAGAAAAACTACAAAGATGGTGTTCCACTTCCTGCTTTGACTCCTCCCACATCCTGTAAACTCCCTCCACAGGAACTAGAAAAGCCTGCTGCAGCAAACATTTCTCCAATGCCCCTGAGGAAGACGACACGTCGAAACGTTGGGCCTTTTAATTTTTCTCCTTTTTTACTCTTTGCAGAGACTGAGGATTTTAAGAATTTATTTGCTTTTTTGATTTTGACTGAGCTCAGCAAAGTTTGTTTTTTAACTGGTTAAATGCAAGTGGGACAGTTAATCCACACAACACCAGGCAGCTGCAGACAAGGAGATTGATCCACGGCCTCCTGAAAAAGCAGATCCTCCTGCACGGCGAGATCCGGACCTCGACTCATCTCCACAGCGGCTTGGATTCGAGGTTAGTGTGGCACACGGGATTCTGGTTGAGCCTCTCTGGAACGGAATCATCCCAATTGTACAAAGTTTTAACAAACAAATTTTTATCCTTTTAAGATTTAAGAACCACCCTCAGTCATTTAAAATCTTAGCTTTTATCAATCCTCTTTTAATCTACAACTTTACCTCTTACAATTGATTTTGGGGATGATTTATTCTTTATAAGAAAAGGATTTTACTGGTTTTAATCACCCTTGAGGATAAGTGAACTCAGTTTTATCCACTCTTTGAGAAATGTCAACCTTTTAAATAATCATTCTTCTACTGCTTTTACACTCACTCCCCCATTAATCCTTCTTTTGTATTTACCTCTCTACTTACCTTTTATTTACCTTTTTACTTACCTTTTTACTTACCTTTACTTCCTTGAGAGATGCTTTCCACCTTGGAGAACCTGGTGAATACTCACTTCCCCTACCAGCCGGACGAATCCTGGGACCCACACACCTGCTTATGGCCTCAAGTGGACCTGCAAGGTTTGGACCCGGTTAAAACAAGGATTAGATCCACTCTATATTTTAAAACCATACAAGTCTACCATCACACTAGTATTCTTAGCAAAGCAATAGAAGAAAACTCCATCCCACCAGGCATGGAGAAGAAAACACTACAACTTACTAACTTCATAAAGCCAGCAGGCCCCACACAGAAGGTTAAAGATAAAATTAAAGAAAATACTTACCTCTGGATGAAGAATAACTTACAAATATTACAGGATCACTATGAGGAGACAGAATCAAAACTCATGGAGTTAGTGGAGAGCAGCCAGCCATTCCAACCATCAGCATGGCAAATTGCAACCAACATGAGTAAAAAAAGATATGGTCGTCGACTCACAACATTAGTTTTGGAGGAAGCACGCCAAAACTTACGTGATTGGGCTGCTTACTATCCTGATGCAGATCTCACACCACCCATCCACTACACTTCGGTAGGGTCCCAAACCGAGGGCCTGGAGGACACCAACCCTGCTGTGAGGACGAAGACTTCCCCCTCCCCGGTCATCTCCACTCCACAAGAGGGTAAGGAACGGGCGGTACGACAAGAGGGACCCCCACGGAGTTCCCCGACACCGACCCACCAACCACCCCGAGGGATGGAGGGACCCCACCCCAGCAGGGTTCAGAGGGAGGCACCAGCCACCACCCACCAGGCCCGGATCCCAGCAACCACCGACAGGACAGACAGGAGGGAAACCTGCCCACCACCACAGCCCGCCCTTCTACAGCGGATCCACCGGAGGGATGAGACCACCACCCAGCGGACCTCCCACCGGCAGAAGATCCCACTTGGGGTGACGAGCAACCTGCAGACCTCCTTCAACTGGGGGACCCAACCACACCCAGCCCGCAACGCACTGCCGAGAACCAGGGTCCCTTCAACAGACCAACGGATCCCTTGGACGAGACATTGAACCAGTCTTAATTTAGAAAAATGTTCTTAATAAAGTCTGTAGAACTTTTAAATATACACTAGCTCCAATCTTAATTTCTAAAAACTCTTAATCCTTCTCTCACTACCTCCCCTCCCCCTCCCCCTCTCCTAAACCTAACTTTCCCCTCCCCCCTCTCTTCCCCCTCCCACCTTCTCTGATCTCCAATTTTACCCTAACCTCCCGCCCCCCTCTCTTGCCTAACCCTAAGGACCCACCCCCCTTAAAACATTACCCCCCTTCCCCTCCCACCCTTCTTTTCCCTCCCTTTTACTCTCTTTTTAATTTCTTAAAAAAAATGAAGGTGTTACACCAAATTTTAAGAATTAATGTGTTATTACCAGGTTTTTACAACACCTTTTAAAATGATCCTTTTAATATTGGAAAAACACTGTTTTTAAAAGTATGACCTGTCGCCCGTGCTTTTCTCGTTTATGTAAATTACCTAACCCTGCCAGAGCCAGCTATGCTTACAGTGCAAACATATACTAAATATTAAAAGGAAAAAACGTACTTTATTCCCCTTTTCTTAAAACATCCTTCTCCTTTTATTTTTATGGAGCCCTAAAAGTATTTAAAGTCTACTTTCTTTCAGAGATTTAGTCCACATCTCTTTTTATACTCCTTTTATATGAATTTCTTAAACAATTACTTCTTTTATTATTTCTTCACTTCCTGTTTGTTAGGCTCTGTTTCCTTCCAGAGAGGCAGCCGTAAATCCTAAAGTGACCACACGGGGGAGCCAAATGAATACATAGCAGATGGACTACAACCGAGAAAAACTACAAAGATGGTGTTCCACTTCCTGCTTTGACTCCTCCCACATCCTGTAAACTCCCTCCACAGGAACTAGAAAAGCCTGCTGCAGCAAACATTTCTCCAATGCCCCTGAGGAAGACGACACGTCGAAACGTTGGGCCTTTTAATTTTTCTCCTTTTTTACTCTTTGCAGAGACTGAGGATTTTAAGAATTTATTTGCTTTTTTGATTTTGACTGAGCTCAGCAAAGTTTGTTTTTTAACTGGTTAAATGCAAGTGGGACAGTTAATCCACACAACACCAGGCAGCTGCAGACAAGGAGATTGATCCACGGCCTCCTGAAAAAGCAGATCCTCCTGCACGGCGAGATCCGGACCTCGACTCATCTCCACAGCGGCTTGGATTCGAGGTTAGTGTGGCACACGGGATTCTGGTTGAGCCTCTCTGGAACGGAATCATCCCAATTGTACAAAGTTTTAACAAACAAATTTTTATCCTTTTAAGATTTAAGAACCACCCTCAGTCATTTAAAATCTTAGCTTTTATCAATCCTCTTTTAATCTACAACTTTACCTCTTACAATTGATTTTGGGGATGATTTATTCTTTATAAGAAAAGGATTTTACTGGTTTTAATCACCCTTGAGGATAAGTGAACTCAGTTTTATCCACTCTTTGAGAAATGTCAACCTTTTAAATAATCATTCTTCTACTGCTTTTACACTCACTCCCCCATTAATCCTTCTTTTGTATTTACCTCTCTACTTACCTTTTATTTACCTTTTTACTTACCTTTTTACTTACCTTTACTTCCTTGAGAGATGCTTTCCACCTTGGAGAACCTGGTGAATACTCACTTCCCCTACCAGCCGGACGAATCCTGGGACCCACACACCTGCTTATGGCCTCAAGTGGACCTGCAAGGTTTGGACCCGGTTAAAACAAGGATTAGATCCACTCTATATTTTAAAACCATACAAGTCTACCATCACACTAGTATTCTTAGCAAAGCAATAGAAGAAAACTCCATCCCACCAGGCATGGAGAAGAAAACACTACAACTTACTAACTTCATAAAGCCAGCAGGCCCCACACAGAAGGTTAAAGATAAAATTAAAGAAAATACTTACCTCTGGATGAAGAATAACTTACAAATATTACAGGATCACTATGAGGAGACAGAATCAAAACTCATGGAGTTAGTGGAGAGCAGCCAGCCATTCCAACCATCAGCATGGCAAATTGCAACCAACATGAGTAAAAAAAGATATGGTCGTCGACTCACAACATTAGTTTTGGAGGAAGCACGCCAAAACTTACGTGATTGGGCTGCTTACTATCCTGATGCAGATCTCACACCACCCATCCACTACACTTCGGTAGGGTCCCAAACCGAGGGCCTGGAGGACACCAACCCTGCTGTGAGGACGAAGACTTCCCCCTCCCCGGTCATCTCCACTCCACAAGAGGGTAAGGAACGGGCGGTACGACAAGAGGGACCCCCACGGAGTTCCCCGACACCGACCCACCAACCACCCCGAGGGATGGAGGGACCCCACCCCAGCAGGGTTCAGAGGGAGGCACCAGCCACCACCCACCAGGCCCGGATCCCAGCAACCACCGACAGGACAGACAGGAGGGAAACCTGCCCACCACCACAGCCCGCCCTTCTACAGCGGATCCACCGGAGGGATGAGACCACCACCCAGCGGACCTCCCACCGGCAGAAGATCCCACTTGGGGTGACGAGCAACCTGCAGACCTCCTTCAACTGGGGGACCCAACCACACCCAGCCCGCAACGCACTGCCGAGAACCAGGGTCCCTTCAACAGACCAACGGATCCCTTGGACGAGACATTGAACCAGTCTTAATTTAGAAAAATGTTCTTAATAAAGTCTGTAGAACTTTTAAATATACACTAGCTCCAATCTTAATTTCTAAAAACTCTTAATCCTTCTCTCACTACCTCCCCTCCCCCTCCCCCTCTCCTAAACCTAACTTTCCCCTCCCCCCTCTCTTCCCCCTCCCACCTTCTCTGATCTCCAATTTTACCCTAACCTCCCGCCCCCCTCTCTTGCCTAACCCTAAGGACCCACCCCCCTTAAAACATTACCCCCCTTCCCCTCCCACCCTTCTTTTCCCTCCCTTTTACTCTCTTTTTAATTTCTTAAAAAAAATGAAGGTGTTACACCAAATTTTAAGAATTAATGTGTTATTACCAGGTTTTTACAACACCTTTTAAAATGATCCTTTTAATATTGGAAAAACACTGTTTTTAAAAGTATGACCTGTCGCCCGTGCTTTTCTCGTTTATGTAAATTACCTAACCCTGCCAGAGCCAGCTATGCTTACAGTGCAAACATATACTAAATATTAAAAGGAAAAAACGTACTTTATTCCCCTTTTCTTAAAACATCCTTCTCCTTTTATTTTATTTTTATGGAGCCCTAAAAGTATTTAAAGTCTACTTTCTTTCAGAGATTTAGTCCACATCTCTTTTTATACTCCTTTTATATGAATTTCTTAAACAATTACTTCTTTTATTATTTCTTCACTTCCTGTTTGTTAGGCTCTGTTTCCTTCCAGAGAGGCAGCCGTAAATCCTAAAGTGACCACACGGGGGAGCCAAATGAATACATAGCAGATGGACTACAACCGAGAAAAACTACAAAGATGGTGTTCCACTTCCTGCTTTGACTCCTCCCACATCCTGTAAACTCCCTCCACAGGAACTAGAAAAGCCTGCTGCAGCAAACATTTCTCCAATGCCCCTGAGGAAGACGACACGTCGAAACGTTGGGCCTTTTAATTTTTCTCCTTTTTTACTCTTTGCAGAGACTGAGGATTTTAAGAATTTATTTGCTTTTTTGATTTTGACTGAGCTCAGCAAAGTTTGTTTTTTAACTGGTTAAATGCAAGTGGGACAGTTAATCCACACAACACCAGGCAGCTGCAGACAAGGAGATTGATCCACGGCCTCCTGAAAAAGCAGATCCTCCTGCACGGCGAGATCCGGACCTCGACTCATCTCCACAGCGGCTTGGATTCGAGGTTAGTGTGGCACACGGGATTCTGGTTGAGCCTCTCTGGAACGGAATCATCCCAATTGTACAAAGTTTTAACAAACAAATTTTTATCCTTTTAAGATTTAAGAACCACCCTCAGTCATTTAAAATCTTAGCTTTTATCAATCCTCTTTTAATCTACAACTTTACCTCTTACAATTGATTTTGGGGATGATTTATTCTTTATAAGAAAAGGATTTTACTGGTTTTAATCACCCTTGAGGATAAGTGAACTCAGTTTTATCCACTCTTTGAGAAATGTCAACCTTTTAAATAATCATTCTTCTACTGCTTTTACACTCACTCCCCCATTAATCCTTCTTTTGTATTTACCTCTCTACTTACCTTTTATTTACCTTTTTACTTACCTTTTTACTTACCTTTACTTCCTTGAGAGATGCTTTCCACCTTGGAGAACCTGGTGAATACTCACTTCCCCTACCAGCCGGACGAATCCTGGGACCCACACACCTGCTTATGGCCTCAAGTGGACCTGCAAGGTTTGGACCCGGTTAAAACAAGGATTAGATCCACTCTATATTTTAAAACCATACAAGTCTACCATCACACTAGTATTCTTAGCAAAGCAATAGAAGAAAACTCCATCCCACCAGGCATGGAGAAGAAAACACTACAACTTACTAACTTCATAAAGCCAGCAGGCCCCACACAGAAGGTTAAAGATAAAATTAAAGAAAATACTTACCTCTGGATGAAGAATAACTTACAAATATTACAGGATCACTATGAGGAGACAGAATCAAAACTCATGGAGTTAGTGGAGAGCAGCCAGCCATTCCAACCATCAGCATGGCAAATTGCAACCAACATGAGTAAAAAAAGATATGGTCGTCGACTCACAACATTAGTTTTGGAGGAAGCACGCCAAAACTTACGTGATTGGGCTGCTTACTATCCTGATGCAGATCTCACACCACCCATCCACTACACTTCGGTAGGGTCCCAAACCGAGGGCCTGGAGGACACCAACCCTGCTGTGAGGACGAAGACTTCCCCCTCCCCGGTCATCTCCACTCCACAAGAGGGTAAGGAACGGGCGGTACGACAAGAGGGACCCCCACGGAGTTCCCCGACACCGACCCACCAACCACCCCGAGGGATGGAGGGACCCCACCCCAGCAGGGTTCAGAGGGAGGCACCAGCCACCACCCACCAGGCCCGGATCCCAGCAACCACCGACAGGACAGACAGGAGGGAAACCTGCCCACCACCACAGCCCGCCCTTCTACAGCGGATCCACCGGAGGGATGAGACCACCACCCAGCGGACCTCCCACCGGCAGAAGATCCCACTTGGGGTGACGAGCAACCTGCAGACCTCCTTCAACTGGGGGACCCAACCACACCCAGCCCGCAACGCACTGCCGAGAACCAGGGTCCCTTCAACAGACCAACGGATCCCTTGGACGAGACATTGAACCAGTCTTAATTTAGAAAAATGTTCTTAATAAAGTCTGTAGAACTTTTAAATATACACTAGCTCCAATCTTAATTTCTAAAAACTCTTAATCCTTCTCTCACTACCTCCCCTCCCCCTCCCCCTCTCCTAAACCTAACTTTCCCCTCCCCCCTCTCTTCCCCCTCCCACCTTCTCTGATCTCCAATTTTACCCTAACCTCCCGCCCCCCTCTCTTGCCTAACCCTAAGGACCCACCCCCCTTAAAACATTACCCCCCTTCCCCTCCCACCCTTCTTTTCCCTCCCTTTTACTCTCTTTTTAATTTCTTAAAAAAAATGAAGGTGTTACACCAAATTTTAAGAATTAATGTGTTATTACCAGGTTTTTACAACACCTTTTAAAATGATCCTTTTAATATTGGAAAAACACTGTTTTTAAAAGTATGACCTGTCGCCCGTGCTTTTCTCGTTTATGTAAATTACCTAACCCTGCCAGAGCCAGCTATGCTTACAGTGCAAACATATACTAAATATTAAAAGGAAAAAACGTACTTTATTCCCCTTTTCTTAAAACATCCTTCTCCTTTTATTTTATTTTTATGGAGCCCTAAAAGTATTTAAAGTCTACTTTCTTTCAGAGATTTAGTCCACATCTCTTTTTATACTCCTTTTATATGAATTTCTTAAACAATTACTTCTTTTATTATTTCTTCACTTCCTGTTTGTTAGGCTCTGTTTCCTTCCAGAGAGGCAGCCGTAAATCCTAAAGTGACCACACGGGGGAGCCAAATGAATACATAGCAGATGGACTACAACCGAGAAAAACTACAAAGATGGTGTTCCACTTCCTGCTTTGACTCCTCCCACATCCTGTAAACTCCCTCCACAGGAACTAGAAAAGCCTGCTGCAGCAAACATTTCTCCAATGCCCCTGAGGAAGACGACACGTCGAAACGTTGGGCCTTTTAATTTTTCTCCTTTTTTACTCTTTGCAGAGACTGAGGATTTTAAGAATTTATTTGCTTTTTTGATTTTGACTGAGCTCAGCAAAGTTTGTTTTTTAACTGGTTAAATGCAAGTGGGACAGTTAATCCACACAACACCAGGCAGCTGCAGACAAGGAGATTGATCCACGGCCTCCTGAAAAAGCAGATCCTCCTGCACGGCGAGATCCGGACCTCGACTCATCTCCACAGCGGCTTGGATTCGAGGTTAGTGTGGCACACGGGATTCTGGTTGAGCCTCTCTGGAACGGAATCATCCCAATTGTACAAAGTTTTAACAAACAAATTTTTATCCTTTTAAGATTTAAGAACCACCCTCAGTCATTTAAAATCTTAGCTTTTATCAATCCTCTTTTAATCTACAACTTTACCTCTTACAATTGATTTTGGGGATGATTTATTCTTTATAAGAAAAGGATTTTACTGGTTTTAATCACCCTTGAGGATAAGTGAACTCAGTTTTATCCACTCTTTGAGAAATGTCAACCTTTTAAATAATCATTCTTCTACTGCTTTTACACTCACTCCCCCATTAATCCTTCTTTTGTATTTACCTCTCTACTTACCTTTTATTTACCTTTTTACTTACCTTTTTACTTACCTTTACTTCCTTGAGAGATGCTTTCCACCTTGGAGAACCTGGTGAATACTCACTTCCCCTACCAGCCGGACGAATCCTGGGACCCACACACCTGCTTATGGCCTCAAGTGGACCTGCAAGGTTTGGACCCGGTTAAAACAAGGATTAGATCCACTCTATATTTTAAAACCATACAAGTCTACCATCACACTAGTATTCTTAGCAAAGCAATAGAAGAAAACTCCATCCCACCAGGCATGGAGAAGAAAACACTACAACTTACTAACTTCATAAAGCCAGCAGGCCCCACACAGAAGGTTAAAGATAAAATTAAAGAAAATACTTACCTCTGGATGAAGAATAACTTACAAATATTACAGGATCACTATGAGGAGACAGAATCAAAACTCATGGAGTTAGTGGAGAGCAGCCAGCCATTCCAACCATCAGCATGGCAAATTGCAACCAACATGAGTAAAAAAAGATATGGTCGTCGACTCACAACATTAGTTTTGGAGGAAGCACGCCAAAACTTACGTGATTGGGCTGCTTACTATCCTGATGCAGATCTCACACCACCCATCCACTACACTTCGGTAGGGTCCCAAACCGAGGGCCTGGAGGACACCAACCCTGCTGTGAGGACGAAGACTTCCCCCTCCCCGGTCATCTCCACTCCACAAGAGGGTAAGGAACGGGCGGTACGACAAGAGGGACCCCCACGGAGTTCCCCGACACCGACCCACCAACCACCCCGAGGGATGGAGGGACCCCACCCCAGCAGGGTTCAGAGGGAGGCACCAGCCACCACCCACCAGGCCCGGATCCCAGCAACCACCGACAGGACAGACAGGAGGGAAACCTGCCCACCACCACAGCCCGCCCTTCTACAGCGGATCCACCGGAGGGATGAGACCACCACCCAGCGGACCTCCCACCGGCAGAAGATCCCACTTGGGGTGACGAGCAACCTGCAGACCTCCTTCAACTGGGGGACCCAACCACACCCAGCCCGCAACGCACTGCCGAGAACCAGGGTCCCTTCAACAGACCAACGGATCCCTTGGACGAGACATTGAACCAGTCTTAATTTAGAAAAATGTTCTTAATAAAGTCTGTAGAACTTTTAAATATACACTAGCTCCAATCTTAATTTCTAAAAACTCTTAATCCTTCTCTCACTACCTCCCCTCCCCCTCCCCCTCTCCTAAACCTAACTTTCCCCTCCCCCCTCTCTTCCCCCTCCCACCTTCTCTGATCTCCAATTTTACCCTAACCTCCCGCCCCCCTCTCTTGCCTAACCCTAAGGACCCACCCCCCTTAAAACATTACCCCCCTTCCCCTCCCACCCTTCTTTTCCCTCCCTTTTACTCTCTTTTTAATTTCTTAAAAAAAATGAAGGTGTTACACCAAATTTTAAGAATTAATGTGTTATTACCAGGTTTTTACAACACCTTTTAAAATGATCCTTTTAATATTGGAAAAACACTGTTTTTAAAAGTATGACCTGTCGCCCGTGCTTTTCTCGTTTATGTAAATTACCTAACCCTGCCAGAGCCAGCTATGCTTACAGTGCAAACATATACTAAATATTAAAAGGAAAAAACGTACTTTATTCCCCTTTTCTTAAAACATCCTTCTCCTTTTATTTTATTTTTATGGAGCCCTAAAAGTATTTAAAGTCTACTTTCTTTCAGAGATTTAGTCCACATCTCTTTTTATACTCCTTTTATATGAATTTCTTAAACAATTACTTCTTTTATTATTTCTTCACTTCCTGTTTGTTAGGCTCTGTTTCCTTCCAGAGAGGCAGCCGTAAATCCTAAAGTGACCACACGGGGGAGCCAAATGAATACATAGCAGATGGACTACAACCGAGAAAAACTACAAAGATGGTGTTCCACTTCCTGCTTTGACTCCTCCCACATCCTGTAAACTCCCTCCACAGGAACTAGAAAAGCCTGCTGCAGCAAACATTTCTCCAATGCCCCTGAGGAAGACGACACGTCGAAACGTTGGGCCTTTTAATTTTTCTCCTTTTTTACTCTTTGCAGAGACTGAGGATTTTAAGAATTTATTTGCTTTTTTGATTTTGACTGAGCTCAGCAAAGTTTGTTTTTTAACTGGTTAAATGCAAGTGGGACAGTTAATCCACACAACACCAGGCAGCTGCAGACAAGGAGATTGATCCACGGCCTCCTGAAAAAGCAGATCCTCCTGCACGGCGAGATCCGGACCTCGACTCATCTCCACAGCGGCTTGGATTCGAGGTTAGTGTGGCACACGGGATTCTGGTTGAGCCTCTCTGGAACGGAATCATCCCAATTGTACAAAGTTTTAACAAACAAATTTTTATCCTTTTAAGATTTAAGAACCACCCTCAGTCATTTAAAATCTTAGCTTTTATCAATCCTCTTTTAATCTACAACTTTACCTCTTACAATTGATTTTGGGGATGATTTATTCTTTATAAGAAAAGGATTTTACTGGTTTTAATCACCCTTGAGGATAAGTGAACTCAGTTTTATCCACTCTTTGAGAAATGTCAACCTTTTAAATAATCATTCTTCTACTGCTTTTACACTCACTCCCCCATTAATCCTTCTTTTGTATTTACCTCTCTACTTACCTTTTATTTACCTTTTTACTTACCTTTTTACTTACCTTTACTTCCTTGAGAGATGCTTTCCACCTTGGAGAACCTGGTGAATACTCACTTCCCCTACCAGCCGGACGAATCCTGGGACCCACACACCTGCTTATGGCCTCAAGTGGACCTGCAAGGTTTGGACCCGGTTAAAACAAGGATTAGATCCACTCTATATTTTAAAACCATACAAGTCTACCATCACACTAGTATTCTTAGCAAAGCAATAGAAGAAAACTCCATCCCACCAGGCATGGAGAAGAAAACACTACAACTTACTAACTTCATAAAGCCAGCAGGCCCCACACAGAAGGTTAAAGATAAAATTAAAGAAAATACTTACCTCTGGATGAAGAATAACTTACAAATATTACAGGATCACTATGAGGAGACAGAATCAAAACTCATGGAGTTAGTGGAGAGCAGCCAGCCATTCCAACCATCAGCATGGCAAATTGCAACCAACATGAGTAAAAAAAGATATGGTCGTCGACTCACAACATTAGTTTTGGAGGAAGCACGCCAAAACTTACGTGATTGGGCTGCTTACTATCCTGATGCAGATCTCACACCACCCATCCACTACACTTCGGTAGGGTCCCAAACCGAGGGCCTGGAGGACACCAACCCTGCTGTGAGGACGAAGACTTCCCCCTCCCCGGTCATCTCCACTCCACAAGAGGGTAAGGAACGGGCGGTACGACAAGAGGGACCCCCACGGAGTTCCCCGACACCGACCCACCAACCACCCCGAGGGATGGAGGGACCCCACCCCAGCAGGGTTCAGAGGGAGGCACCAGCCACCACCCACCAGGCCCGGATCCCAGCAACCACCGACAGGACAGACAGGAGGGAAACCTGCCCACCACCACAGCCCGCCCTTCTACAGCGGATCCACCGGAGGGATGAGACCACCACCCAGCGGACCTCCCACCGGCAGAAGATCCCACTTGGGGTGACGAGCAACCTGCAGACCTCCTTCAACTGGGGGACCCAACCACACCCAGCCCGCAACGCACTGCCGAGAACCAGGGTCCCTTCAACAGACCAACGGATCCCTTGGACGAGACATTGAACCAGTCTTAATTTAGAAAAATGTTCTTAATAAAGTCTGTAGAACTTTTAAATATACACTAGCTCCAATCTTAATTTCTAAAAACTCTTAATCCTTCTCTCACTACCTCCCCTCCCCCTCCCCCTCTCCTAAACCTAACTTTCCCCTCCCCCCTCTCTTCCCCCTCCCACCTTCTCTGATCTCCAATTTTACCCTAACCTCCCGCCCCCCTCTCTTGCCTAACCCTAAGGACCCACCCCCCTTAAAACATTACCCCCCTTCCCCTCCCACCCTTCTTTTCCCTCCCTTTTACTCTCTTTTTAATTTCTTAAAAAAAATGAAGGTGTTACACCAAATTTTAAGAATTAATGTGTTATTACCAGGTTTTTACAACACCTTTTAAAATGATCCTTTTAATATTGGAAAAACACTGTTTTTAAAAGTATGACCTGTCGCCCGTGCTTTTCTCGTTTATGTAAATTACCTAACCCTGCCAGAGCCAGCTATGCTTACAGTGCAAACATATACTAAATATTAAAAGGAAAAAACGTACTTTATTCCCCTTTTCTTAAAACATCCTTCTCCTTTTATTTTATTTTTATGGAGCCCTAAAAGTATTTAAAGTCTACTTTCTTTCAGAGATTTAGTCCACATCTCTTTTTATACTCCTTTTATATGAATTTCTTAAACAATTACTTCTTTTATTATTTCTTCACTTCCTGTTTGTTAGGCTCTGTTTCCTTCCAGAGAGGCAGCCGTAAATCCTAAAGTGACCACACGGGGGAGCCAAATGAATACATAGCAGATGGACTACAACCGAGAAAAACTACAAAGATGGTGTTCCACTTCCTGCTTTGACTCCTCCCACATCCTGTAAACTCCCTCCACAGGAACTAGAAAAGCCTGCTGCAGCAAACATTTCTCCAATGCCCCTGAGGAAGACGACACGTCGAAACGTTGGGCCTTTTAATTTTTCTCCTTTTTTACTCTTTGCAGAGACTGAGGATTTTAAGAATTTATTTGCTTTTTTGATTTTGACTGAGCTCAGCAAAGTTTGTTTTTTAACTGGTTAAATGCAAGTGGGACAGTTAATCCACACAACACCAGGCAGCTGCAGACAAGGAGATTGATCCACGGCCTCCTGAAAAAGCAGATCCTCCTGCACGGCGAGATCCGGACCTCGACTCATCTCCACAGCGGCTTGGATTCGAGGTTAGTGTGGCACACGGGATTCTGGTTGAGCCTCTCTGGAACGGAATCATCCCAATTGTACAAAGTTTTAACAAACAAATTTTTATCCTTTTAAGATTTAAGAACCACCCTCAGTCATTTAAAATCTTAGCTTTTATCAATCCTCTTTTAATCTACAACTTTACCTCTTACAATTGATTTTGGGGATGATTTATTCTTTATAAGAAAAGGATTTTACTGGTTTTAATCACCCTTGAGGATAAGTGAACTCAGTTTTATCCACTCTTTGAGAAATGTCAACCTTTTAAATAATCATTCTTCTACTGCTTTTACACTCACTCCCCCATTAATCCTTCTTTTGTATTTACCTCTCTACTTACCTTTTATTTACCTTTTTACTTACCTTTTTACTTACCTTTACTTCCTTGAGAGATGCTTTCCACCTTGGAGAACCTGGTGAATACTCACTTCCCCTACCAGCCGGACGAATCCTGGGACCCACACACCTGCTTATGGCCTCAAGTGGACCTGCAAGGTTTGGACCCGGTTAAAACAAGGATTAGATCCACTCTATATTTTAAAACCATACAAGTCTACCATCACACTAGTATTCTTAGCAAAGCAATAGAAGAAAACTCCATCCCACCAGGCATGGAGAAGAAAACACTACAACTTACTAACTTCATAAAGCCAGCAGGCCCCACACAGAAGGTTAAAGATAAAATTAAAGAAAATACTTACCTCTGGATGAAGAATAACTTACAAATATTACAGGATCACTATGAGGAGACAGAATCAAAACTCATGGAGTTAGTGGAGAGCAGCCAGCCATTCCAACCATCAGCATGGCAAATTGCAACCAACATGAGTAAAAAAAGATATGGTCGTCGACTCACAACATTAGTTTTGGAGGAAGCACGCCAAAACTTACGTGATTGGGCTGCTTACTATCCTGATGCAGATCTCACACCACCCATCCACTACACTTCGGTAGGGTCCCAAACCGAGGGCCTGGAGGACACCAACCCTGCTGTGAGGACGAAGACTTCCCCCTCCCCGGTCATCTCCACTCCACAAGAGGGTAAGGAACGGGCGGTACGACAAGAGGGACCCCCACGGAGTTCCCCGACACCGACCCACCAACCACCCCGAGGGATGGAGGGACCCCACCCCAGCAGGGTTCAGAGGGAGGCACCAGCCACCACCCACCAGGCCCGGATCCCAGCAACCACCGACAGGACAGACAGGAGGGAAACCTGCCCACCACCACAGCCCGCCCTTCTACAGCGGATCCACCGGAGGGATGAGACCACCACCCAGCGGACCTCCCACCGGCAGAAGATCCCACTTGGGGTGACGAGCAACCTGCAGACCTCCTTCAACTGGGGGACCCAACCACACCCAGCCCGCAACGCACTGCCGAGAACCAGGGTCCCTTCAACAGACCAACGGATCCCTTGGACGAGACATTGAACCAGTCTTAATTTAGAAAAATGTTCTTAATAAAGTCTGTAGAACTTTTAAATATACACTAGCTCCAATCTTAATTTCTAAAAACTCTTAATCCTTCTCTCACTACCTCCCCTCCCCCTCCCCCTCTCCTAAACCTAACTTTCCCCTCCCCCCTCTCTTCCCCCTCCCACCTTCTCTGATCTCCAATTTTACCCTAACCTCCCGCCCCCCTCTCTTGCCTAACCCTAAGGACCCACCCCCCTTAAAACATTACCCCCCTTCCCCTCCCACCCTTCTTTTCCCTCCCTTTTACTCTCTTTTTAATTTCTTAAAAAAAATGAAGGTGTTACACCAAATTTTAAGAATTAATGTGTTATTACCAGGTTTTTACAACACCTTTTAAAATGATCCTTTTAATATTGGAAAAACACTGTTTTTAAAAGTATGACCTGTCGCCCGTGCTTTTCTCGTTTATGTAAATTACCTAACCCTGCCAGAGCCAGCTATGCTTACAGTGCAAACATATACTAAATATTAAAAGGAAAAAACGTACTTTATTCCCCTTTTCTTAAAACATCCTTCTCCTTTTATTTTATTTTTATGGAGCCCTAAAAGTATTTAAAGTCTACTTTCTTTCAGAGATTTAGTCCACATCTCTTTTTATACTCCTTTTATATGAATTTCTTAAACAATTACTTCTTTTATTATTTCTTCACTTCCTGTTTGTTAGGCTCTGTTTCCTTCCAGAGAGGCAGCCGTAAATCCTAAAGTGACCACACGGGGGAGCCAAATGAATACATAGCAGATGGACTACAACCGAGAAAAACTACAAAGATGGTGTTCCACTTCCTGCTTTGACTCCTCCCACATCCTGTAAACTCCCTCCACAGGAACTAGAAAAGCCTGCTGCAGCAAACATTTCTCCAATGCCCCTGAGGAAGACGACACGTCGAAACGTTGGGCCTTTTAATTTTTCTCCTTTTTTACTCTTTGCAGAGACTGAGGATTTTAAGAATTTATTTGCTTTTTTGATTTTGACTGAGCTCAGCAAAGTTTGTTTTTTAACTGGTTAAATGCAAGTGGGACAGTTAATCCACACAACACCAGGCAGCTGCAGACAAGGAGATTGATCCACGGCCTCCTGAAAAAGCAGATCCTCCTGCACGGCGAGATCCGGACCTCGACTCATCTCCACAGCGGCTTGGATTCGAGGTTAGTGTGGCACACGGGATTCTGGTTGAGCCTCTCTGGAACGGAATCATCCCAATTGTACAAAGTTTTAACAAACAAATTTTTATCCTTTTAAGATTTAAGAACCACCCTCAGTCATTTAAAATCTTAGCTTTTATCAATCCTCTTTTAATCTACAACTTTACCTCTTACAATTGATTTTGGGGATGATTTATTCTTTATAAGAAAAGGATTTTACTGGTTTTAATCACCCTTGAGGATAAGTGAACTCAGTTTTATCCACTCTTTGAGAAATGTCAACCTTTTAAATAATCATTCTTCTACTGCTTTTACACTCACTCCCCCATTAATCCTTCTTTTGTATTTACCTCTCTACTTACCTTTTATTTACCTTTTTACTTACCTTTTTACTTACCTTTACTTCCTTGAGAGATGCTTTCCACCTTGGAGAACCTGGTGAATACTCACTTCCCCTACCAGCCGGACGAATCCTGGGACCCACACACCTGCTTATGGCCTCAAGTGGACCTGCAAGGTTTGGACCCGGTTAAAACAAGGATTAGATCCACTCTATATTTTAAAACCATACAAGTCTACCATCACACTAGTATTCTTAGCAAAGCAATAGAAGAAAACTCCATCCCACCAGGCATGGAGAAGAAAACACTACAACTTACTAACTTCATAAAGCCAGCAGGCCCCACACAGAAGGTTAAAGATAAAATTAAAGAAAATACTTACCTCTGGATGAAGAATAACTTACAAATATTACAGGATCACTATGAGGAGACAGAATCAAAACTCATGGAGTTAGTGGAGAGCAGCCAGCCATTCCAACCATCAGCATGGCAAATTGC
The DNA here is from genome assembly GCF_963422515.1 of Blennius ocellaris. NCBI lineage: Eukaryota > Metazoa > Chordata > Actinopteri > Blenniiformes > Blenniidae > Blennius > Blennius ocellaris. The sequence goes on along the minus strand of NC_137651.1, from coordinate 33,257,807 downwards.
AACCAACATGAGTAAAAAAAGATATGGTCGTCGACTCACAACATTAGTTTTGGAGGAAGCACGCCAAAACTTACGTGATTGGGCTGCTTACTATCCTGATGCAGATCTCACACCACCCATCCACTACACTTCGGTAGGGTCCCAAACCGAGGGCCTGGAGGACACCAACCCTGCTGTGAGGACGAAGACTTCCCCCTCCCCGGTCATCTCCACTCCACAAGAGGGTAAGGAACGGGCGGTACGACAAGAGGGACCCCCACGGAGTTCCCCGACACCGACCCACCAACCACCCCGAGGGATGGAGGGACCCCACCCCAGCAGGGTTCAGAGGGAGGCACCAGCCACCACCCACCAGGCCCGGATCCCAGCAACCACCGACAGGACAGACAGGAGGGAAACCTGCCCACCACCACAGCCCGCCCTTCTACAGCGGATCCACCGGAGGGATGAGACCACCACCCAGCGGACCTCCCACCGGCAGAAGATCCCACTTGGGGTGACGAGCAACCTGCAGACCTCCTTCAACTGGGGGACCCAACCACACCCAGCCCGCAACGCACTGCCGAGAACCAGGGTCCCTTCAACAGACCAACGGATCCCTTGGACGAGACATTGAACCAGTCTTAATTTAGAAAAATGTTCTTAATAAAGTCTGTAGAACTTTTAAATATACACTAGCTCCAATCTTAATTTCTAAAAACTCTTAATCCTTCTCTCACTACCTCCCCTCCCCCTCCCCCTCTCCTAAACCTAACTTTCCCCTCCCCCCTCTCTTCCCCCTCCCACCTTCTCTGATCTCCAATTTTACCCTAACCTCCCGCCCCCCTCTCTTGCCTAACCCTAAGGACCCACCCCCCTTAAAACATTACCCCCCTTCCCCTCCCACCCTTCTTTTCCCTCCCTTTTACTCTCTTTTTAATTTCTTAAAAAAAATGAAGGTGTTACACCAAATTTTAAGAATTAATGTGTTATTACCAGGTTTTTACAACACCTTTTAAAATGATCCTTTTAATATTGGAAAAACACTGTTTTTAAAAGTATGACCTGTCGCCCGTGCTTTTCTCGTTTATGTAAATTACCTAACCCTGCCAGAGCCAGCTATGCTTACAGTGCAAACATATACTAAATATTAAAAGGAAAAAACGTACTTTATTCCCCTTTTCTTAAAACATCCTTCTCCTTTTATTTTATTTTTATGGAGCCCTAAAAGTATTTAAAGTCTACTTTCTTTCAGAGATTTAGTCCACATCTCTTTTTATACTCCTTTTATATGAATTTCTTAAACAATTACTTCTTTTATTATTTCTTCACTTCCTGTTTGTTAGGCTCTGTTTCCTTCCAGAGAGGCAGCCGTAAATCCTAAAGTGACCACACGGGGGAGCCAAATGAATACATAGCAGATGGACTACAACCGAGAAAAACTACAAAGATGGTGTTCCACTTCCTGCTTTGACTCCTCCCACATCCTGTAAACTCCCTCCACAGGAACTAGAAAAGCCTGCTGCAGCAAACATTTCTCCAATGCCCCTGAGGAAGACGACACGTCGAAACGTTGGGCCTTTTAATTTTTCTCCTTTTTTACTCTTTGCAGAGACTGAGGATTTTAAGAATTTATTTGCTTTTTTGATTTTGACTGAGCTCAGCAAAGTTTGTTTTTTAACTGGTTAAATGCAAGTGGGACAGTTAATCCACACAACACCAGGCAGCTGCAGACAAGGAGATTGATCCACGGCCTCCTGAAAAAGCAGATCCTCCTGCACGGCGAGATCCGGACCTCGACTCATCTCCACAGCGGCTTGGATTCGAGGTTAGTGTGGCACACGGGATTCTGGTTGAGCCTCTCTGGAACGGAATCATCCCAATTGTACAAAGTTTTAACAAACAAATTTTTATCCTTTTAAGATTTAAGAACCACCCTCAGTCATTTAAAATCTTAGCTTTTATCAATCCTCTTTTAATCTACAACTTTACCTCTTACAATTGATTTTGGGGATGATTTATTCTTTATAAGAAAAGGATTTTACTGGTTTTAATCACCCTTGAGGATAAGTGAACTCAGTTTTATCCACTCTTTGAGAAATGTCAACCTTTTAAATAATCATTCTTCTACTGCTTTTACACTCACTCCCCCATTAATCCTTCTTTTGTATTTACCTCTCTACTTACCTTTTATTTACCTTTTTACTTACCTTTTTACTTACCTTTACTTCCTTGAGAGATGCTTTCCACCTTGGAGAACCTGGTGAATACTCACTTCCCCTACCAGCCGGACGAATCCTGGGACCCACACACCTGCTTATGGCCTCAAGTGGACCTGCAAGGTTTGGACCCGGTTAAAACAAGGATTAGATCCACTCTATATTTTAAAACCATACAAGTCTACCATCACACTAGTATTCTTAGCAAAGCAATAGAAGAAAACTCCATCCCACCAGGCATGGAGAAGAAAACACTACAACTTACTAACTTCATAAAGCCAGCAGGCCCCACACAGAAGGTTAAAGATAAAATTAAAGAAAATACTTACCTCTGGATGAAGAATAACTTACAAATATTACAGGATCACTATGAGGAGACAGAATCAAAACTCATGGAGTTAGTGGAGAGCAGCCAGCCATTCCAACCATCAGCATGGCAAATTGCAACCAACATGAGTAAAAAAAGATATGGTCGTCGACTCACAACATTAGTTTTGGAGGAAGCACGCCAAAACTTACGTGATTGGGCTGCTTACTATCCTGATGCAGATCTCACACCACCCATCCACTACACTTCGGTAGGGTCCCAAACCGAGGGCCTGGAGGACACCAACCCTGCTGTGAGGACGAAGACTTCCCCCTCCCCGGTCATCTCCACTCCACAAGAGGGTAAGGAACGGGCGGTACGACAAGAGGGACCCCCACGGAGTTCCCCGACACCGACCCACCAACCACCCCGAGGGATGGAGGGACCCCACCCCAGCAGGGTTCAGAGGGAGGCACCAGCCACCACCCACCAGGCCCGGATCCCAGCAACCACCGACAGGACAGACAGGAGGGAAACCTGCCCACCACCACAGCCCGCCCTTCTACAGCGGATCCACCGGAGGGATGAGACCACCACCCAGCGGACCTCCCACCGGCAGAAGATCCCACTTGGGGTGACGAGCAACCTGCAGACCTCCTTCAACTGGGGGACCCAACCACACCCAGCCCGCAACGCACTGCCGAGAACCAGGGTCCCTTCAACAGACCAACGGATCCCTTGGACGAGACATTGAACCAGTCTTAATTTAGAAAAATGTTCTTAATAAAGTCTGTAGAACTTTTAAATATACACTAGCTCCAATCTTAATTTCTAAAAACTCTTAATCCTTCTCTCACTACCTCCCCTCCCCCTCCCCCTCTCCTAAACCTAACTTTCCCCTCCCCCCTCTCTTCCCCCTCCCACCTTCTCTGATCTCCAATTTTACCCTAACCTCCCGCCCCCCTCTCTTGCCTAACCCTAAGGACCCACCCCCCTTAAAACATTACCCCCCTTCCCCTCCCACCCTTCTTTTCCCTCCCTTTTACTCTCTTTTTAATTTCTTAAAAAAAATGAAGGTGTTACACCAAATTTTAAGAATTAATGTGTTATTACCAGGTTTTTACAACACCTTTTAAAATGATCCTTTTAATATTGGAAAAACACTGTTTTTAAAAGTATGACCTGTCGCCCGTGCTTTTCTCGTTTATGTAAATTACCTAACCCTGCCAGAGCCAGCTATGCTTACAGTGCAAACATATACTAAATATTAAAAGGAAAAAACGTACTTTATTCCCCTTTTCTTAAAACATCCTTCTCCTTTTATTTTATTTTTATGGAGCCCTAAAAGTATTTAAAGTCTACTTTCTTTCAGAGATTTAGTCCACATCTCTTTTTATACTCCTTTTATATGAATTTCTTAAACAATTACTTCTTTTATTATTTCTTCACTTCCTGTTTGTTAGGCTCTGTTTCCTTCCAGAGAGGCAGCCGTAAATCCTAAAGTGACCACACGGGGGAGCCAAATGAATACATAGCAGATGGACTACAACCGAGAAAAACTACAAAGATGGTGTTCCACTTCCTGCTTTGACTCCTCCCACATCCTGTAAACTCCCTCCACAGGAACTAGAAAAGCCTGCTGCAGCAAACATTTCTCCAATGCCCCTGAGGAAGACGACACGTCGAAACGTTGGGCCTTTTAATTTTTCTCCTTTTTTACTCTTTGCAGAGACTGAGGATTTTAAGAATTTATTTGCTTTTTTGATTTTGACTGAGCTCAGCAAAGTTTGTTTTTTAACTGGTTAAATGCAAGTGGGACAGTTAATCCACACAACACCAGGCAGCTGCAGACAAGGAGATTGATCCACGGCCTCCTGAAAAAGCAGATCCTCCTGCACGGCGAGATCCGGACCTCGACTCATCTCCACAGCGGCTTGGATTCGAGGTTAGTGTGGCACACGGGATTCTGGTTGAGCCTCTCTGGAACGGAATCATCCCAATTGTACAAAGTTTTAACAAACAAATTTTTATCCTTTTAAGATTTAAGAACCACCCTCAGTCATTTAAAATCTTAGCTTTTATCAATCCTCTTTTAATCTACAACTTTACCTCTTACAATTGATTTTGGGGATGATTTATTCTTTATAAGAAAAGGATTTTACTGGTTTTAATCACCCTTGAGGATAAGTGAACTCAGTTTTATCCACTCTTTGAGAAATGTCAACCTTTTAAATAATCATTCTTCTACTGCTTTTACACTCACTCCCCCATTAATCCTTCTTTTGTATTTACCTCTCTACTTACCTTTTATTTACCTTTTTACTTACCTTTTTACTTACCTTTACTTCCTTGAGAGATGCTTTCCACCTTGGAGAACCTGGTGAATACTCACTTCCCCTACCAGCCGGACGAATCCTGGGACCCACACACCTGCTTATGGCCTCAAGTGGACCTGCAAGGTTTGGACCCGGTTAAAACAAGGATTAGATCCACTCTATATTTTAAAACCATACAAGTCTACCATCACACTAGTATTCTTAGCAAAGCAATAGAAGAAAACTCCATCCCACCAGGCATGGAGAAGAAAACACTACAACTTACTAACTTCATAAAGCCAGCAGGCCCCACACAGAAGGTTAAAGATAAAATTAAAGAAAATACTTACCTCTGGATGAAGAATAACTTACAAATATTACAGGATCACTATGAGGAGACAGAATCAAAACTCATGGAGTTAGTGGAGAGCAGCCAGCCATTCCAACCATCAGCATGGCAAATTGCAACCAACATGAGTAAAAAAAGATATGGTCGTCGACTCACAACATTAGTTTTGGAGGAAGCACGCCAAAACTTACGTGATTGGGCTGCTTACTATCCTGATGCAGATCTCACACCACCCATCCACTACACTTCGGTAGGGTCCCAAACCGAGGGCCTGGAGGACACCAACCCTGCTGTGAGGACGAAGACTTCCCCCTCCCCGGTCATCTCCACTCCACAAGAGGGTAAGGAACGGGCGGTACGACAAGAGGGACCCCCACGGAGTTCCCCGACACCGACCCACCAACCACCCCGAGGGATGGAGGGACCCCACCCCAGCAGGGTTCAGAGGGAGGCACCAGCCACCACCCACCAGGCCCGGATCCCAGCAACCACCGACAGGACAGACAGGAGGGAAACCTGCCCACCACCACAGCCCGCCCTTCTACAGCGGATCCACCGGAGGGATGAGACCACCACCCAGCGGACCTCCCACCGGCAGAAGATCCCACTTGGGGTGACGAGCAACCTGCAGACCTCCTTCAACTGGGGGACCCAACCACACCCAGCCCGCAACGCACTGCCGAGAACCAGGGTCCCTTCAACAGACCAACGGATCCCTTGGACGAGACATTGAACCAGTCTTAATTTAGAAAAATGTTCTTAATAAAGTCTGTAGAACTTTTAAATATACACTAGCTCCAATCTTAATTTCTAAAAACTCTTAATCCTTCTCTCACTACCTCCCCTCCCCCTCCCCCTCTCCTAAACCTAACTTTCCCCTCCCCCCTCTCTTCCCCCTCCCACCTTCTCTGATCTCCAATTTTACCCTAACCTCCCGCCCCCCTCTCTTGCCTAACCCTAAGGACCCACCCCCCTTAAAACATTACCCCCCTTCCCCTCCCACCCTTCTTTTCCCTCCCTTTTACTCTCTTTTTAATTTCTTAAAAAAAATGAAGGTGTTACACCAAATTTTAAGAATTAATGTGTTATTACCAGGTTTTTACAACACCTTTTAAAATGATCCTTTTAATATTGGAAAAACACTGTTTTTAAAAGTATGACCTGTCGCCCGTGCTTTTCTCGTTTATGTAAATTACCTAACCCTAACCCTAACCCTAACCCTAACCCTAACCCTAACCCTAACCCTAACCCTAACCCTAACCCTAACCCTAACCCTAACCCTAACCCTAACCCTAACCCTAACCCTAACCCTAACCCTAACCCTAACCCTAACCCTAAGAGCCGAAACGTCGACACAGGCATACTCTAAAAAATCCATAAATGATCATAAATAATTTTTTGAAGAGGACAAGAGTCCTCTAAAAATACCAAACCTCAACAAAGGTACCAAACCTAAATCCAGGGACACAAAACCCAAACATGGGCACCAATTCCAAATTTGGAAACCATACATATATGAAATAAAGGCAAATAAAACCAAATCAAAAATACTTACCTGGGTCTATGATGGGAGGGGGATCCCCAGTGGATGGACCGTGCACTTACCGTCTCCTTCGGGGGGCGGTACCTCTTTCCCAACACCTAACCCGCCTGTGCCTCCCTGGGGAGAGCCTTACCGTCTTGACCTAGAAACCCAAAATTAAAGGGAGAAAGAAAGGAAAAAGGACGAAGGAAAGGAGGTGAAAGGAGGATGGATGATGGAAAGGGAGAGAAGAAAAGGACAAGGAATAGAGAAATTGGTACAGAAAAAAAGCAAGGAAACTTAAAATTTTGCCATAGAGCCCAAAGAGGGATGGCAGGGAGCCCAAAATGCGTGCCCCAATAATTATGTCCGGTAGCCCAAGGTGCGTGCTAACCAAAAATGGACCAAGCCCAAATTCGGAGTCTTTTGTGACCTTGCTAAGTATGGACCCTACCTCTAAGTCCAAATCCGACTCTCTAGCCCTAATCCTGAATCCAATCCTAACCCTAACCTCATTCCCAACCCTAAATCCGGGATGGAACCCTAACGATGGCCTAATCCTAAACCTAAGGACTCTGGAACCCTAAAGCGGACGTATAACCATAATTAAAAAATCCAAAATGTGATTTATTAAATCTTAAACATGATTAAAAAATTATAATGGGCCATCAATAATTTATCCTAAACCTAAGGACTCTAAAAACATAATATAACCTAATTAAAGTAAGTCAAAGGAAGAAAACACATCACATGTTAAGAATATCCTTTATTTCATATATATATAATACTTAAAAACAGTTGGAGGGGTACCAAATGTCAAAAACAGGTATACAAGAAGGAGAGCTCCATTGGCTCCGCCCCCCTGGAGTATAAAAGGATGAAGCTCAGAGAGCAGAGCTCATTCATAGATGGGACCTGCAAGGGGAAACAGCCCACAGGGAAACCATGAGTTAGAGTGTGCAGTCCTGATGAAGGCCGAAAAGAGCCGAAACGTCGACACAGGCATACTCTAAAAAATCCATAAATGATCATAAATAATTTTTTGAAGAGGACAAGAGTCCTCTAAAAATACCAAACCTCAACAAAGGTACCAAACCTAAATCCAGGGACACAAAACCCAAACATGGGCACCAATTCCAAATTTGGAAACCATACATATATGAAATAAAGGCAAATAAAACCAAATCAAAAATACTTACCTGGGTCTATGATGGGAGGGGGATCCCCAGTGGATGGACCGTGCACTTACCGTCTCCTTCGGGGGGCGGTACCTCTTTCCCAACACCTAACCCGCCTGTGCCTCCCTGGGGAGAGCCTTACCGTCTTGACCTAGAAACCCAAAATTAAAGGGAGAAAGAAAGGAAAAAGGACGAAGGAAAGGAGGTGAAAGGAGGATGGATGATGGAAAGGGAGAGAAGAAAAGGACAAGGAATAGAGAAATTGGTACAGAAAAAAAGCAAGGAAACTTAAAATTTTGCCATAGAGCCCAAAGAGGGATGGCAGGGAGCCCAAAATGCGTGCCCCAATAATTATGTCCGGTAGCCCAAGGTGCGTGCTAACCAAAAATGGACCAAGCCCAAATTCGGAGTCTTTTGTGACCTTGCTAAGTATGGACCCTACCTCTAAGTCCAAATCCGACTCTCTAGCCCTAATCCTGAATCCAATCCTAACCCTAACCTCATTCCCAACCCTAAATCCGGGATGGAACCCTAACGATGGCCTAATCCTAAACCTAAGGACTCTGGAACCCTAAAGCGGACGTATAACCATAATTAAAAAATCCAAAATGTGATTTATTAAATCTTAAACATGATTAAAAAATTATAATGGGCCATCAATAATTTATCCTAAACCTAAGGACTCTAAAAACATAATATAACCTAATTAAAGTAAGTCAAAGGAAGAAAACACATCACATGTTAAGAATATCCTTTATTTCATATATATATAATACTTAAAAACAGTTGGAGGGGTACCAAATGTCAAAAACAGGTATACAAGAAGGAGAGCTCCATTGGCTCCGCCCCCCTGGAGTATAAAAGGATGAAGCTCAGAGAGCAGAGCTCATTCATAGATGGGACCTGCAAGGGGAAACAGCCCACAGGGAAACCATGAGTTAGAGTGTGCAGTCCTGATGAAGGCCGAAAAGAGCCGAAACGTCGACACAGGCATACTCTAAAAAATCCATAAATGATCATAAATAATTTTTTGAAGAGGACAAGAGTCCTCTAAAAATACCAAACCTCAACAAAGGTACCAAACCTAAATCCAGGGACACAAAACCCAAACATGGGCACCAATTCCAAATTTGGAAACCATACATATATGAAATAAAGGCAAATAAAACCAAATCAAAAATACTTACCTGGGTCTATGATGGGAGGGGGATCCCCAGTGGATGGACCGTGCACTTACCGTCTCCTTCGGGGGGCGGTACCTCTTTCCCAACACCTAACCCGCCTGTGCCTCCCTGGGGAGAGCCTTACCGTCTTGACCTAGAAACCCAAAATTAAAGGGAGAAAGAAAGGAAAAAGGACGAAGGAAAGGAGGTGAAAGGAGGATGGATGATGGAAAGGGAGAGAAGAAAAGGACAAGGAATAGAGAAATTGGTACAGAAAAAAAGCAAGGAAACTTAAAATTTTGCCATAGAGCCCAAAGAGGGATGGCAGGGAGCCCAAAATGCGTGCCCCAATAATTATGTCCGGTAGCCCAAGGTGCGTGCTAACCAAAAATGGACCAAGCCCAAATTCGGAGTCTTTTGTGACCTTGCTAAGTATGGACCCTACCTCTAAGTCCAAATCCGACTCTCTAGCCCTAATCCTGAATCCAATCCTAACCCTAACCTCATTCCCAACCCTAAATCCGGGATGGAACCCTAACGATGGCCTAATCCTAAACCTAAGGACTCTGGAACCCTAAAGCGGACGTATAACCATAATTAAAAAATCCAAAATGTGATTTATTAAATCTTAAACATGATTAAAAAATTATAATGGGCCATCAATAATTTATCCTAAACCTAAGGACTCTAAAAACATAATATAACCTAATTAAAGTAAGTCAAAGGAAGAAAACACATCACATGTTAAGAATATCCTTTATTTCATATATATATAATACTTAAAAACAGTTGGAGGGGTACCAAATGTCAAAAACAGGTATACAAGAAGGAGAGCTCCATTGGCTCCGCCCCCCTGGAGTATAAAAGGATGAAGCTCAGAGAGCAGAGCTCATTCATAGATGGGACCTGCAAGGGGAAACAGCCCACAGGGAAACCATGAGTTAGAGTGTGCAGTCCTGATGAAGGCCGAAAAGAGCCGAAACGTCGACACAGGCATACTCTAAAAAATCCATAAATGATCATAAATAATTTTTTGAAGAGGACAAGAGTCCTCTAAAAATACCAAACCTCAACAAAGGTACCAAACCTAAATCCAGGGACACAAAACCCAAACATGGGCACCAATTCCAAATTTGGAAACCATACATATATGAAATAAAGGCAAATAAAACCAAATCAAAAATACTTACCTGGGTCTATGATGGGAGGGGGATCCCCAGTGGATGGACCGTGCACTTACCGTCTCCTTCGGGGGGCGGTACCTCTTTCCCAACACCTAACCCGCCTGTGCCTCCCTGGGGAGAGCCTTACCGTCTTGACCTAGAAACCCAAAATTAAAGGGAGAAAGAAAGGAAAAAGGACGAAGGAAAGGAGGTGAAAGGAGGATGGATGATGGAAAGGGAGAGAAGAAAAGGACAAGGAATAGAGAAATTGGTACAGAAAAAAAGCAAGGAAACTTAAAATTTTGCCATAGAGCCCAAAGAGGGATGGCAGGGAGCCCAAAATGCGTGCCCCAATAATTATGTCCGGTAGCCCAAGGTGCGTGCTAACCAAAAATGGACCAAGCCCAAATTCGGAGTCTTTTGTGACCTTGCTAAGTATGGACCCTACCTCTAAGTCCAAATCCGACTCTCTAGCCCTAATCCTGAATCCAATCCTAACCCTAACCTCATTCCCAACCCTAAATCCGGGATGGAACCCTAACGATGGCCTAATCCTAAACCTAAGGACTCTGGAACCCTAAAGCGGACGTATAACCATAATTAAAAAATCCAAAATGTGATTTATTAAATCTTAAACATGATTAAAAAATTATAATGGGCCATCAATAATTTATCCTAAACCTAAGGACTCTAAAAACATAATATAACCTAATTAAAGTAAGTCAAAGGAAGAAAACACATCACATGTTAAGAATATCCTTTATTTCATATATATATAATACTTAAAAACAGTTGGAGGGGTACCAAATGTCAAAAACAGGTATACAAGAAGGAGAGCTCCATTGGCTCCGCCCCCCTGGAGTATAAAAGGATGAAGCTCAGAGAGCAGAGCTCATTCATAGATGGGACCTGCAAGGGGAAACAGCCCACAGGGAAACCATGAGTTAGAGTGTGCAGTCCTGATGAAGGCCGAAAAGAGCCGAAACGTCGACACAGGCATACTCTAAAAAATCCATAAATGATCATAAATAATTTTTTGAAGAGGACAAGAGTCCTCTAAAAATACCAAACCTCAACAAAGGTACCAAACCTAAATCCAGGGACACAAAACCCAAACATGGGCACCAATTCCAAATTTGGAAACCATACATATATGAAATAAAGGCAAATAAAACCAAATCAAAAATACTTACCTGGGTCTATGATGGGAGGGGGATCCCCAGTGGATGGACCGTGCACTTACCGTCTCCTTCGGGGGGCGGTACCTCTTTCCCAACACCTAACCCGCCTGTGCCTCCCTGGGGAGAGCCTTACCGTCTTGACCTAGAAACCCAAAATTAAAGGGAGAAAGAAAGGAAAAAGGACGAAGGAAAGGAGGTGAAAGGAGGATGGATGATGGAAAGGGAGAGAAGAAAAGGACAAGGAATAGAGAAATTGGTACAGAAAAAAAGCAAGGAAACTTAAAATTTTGCCATAGAGCCCAAAGAGGGATGGCAGGGAGCCCAAAATGCGTGCCCCAATAATTATGTCCGGTAGCCCAAGGTGCGTGCTAACCAAAAATGGACCAAGCCCAAATTCGGAGTCTTTTGTGACCTTGCTAAGTATGGACCCTACCTCTAAGTCCAAATCCGACTCTCTAGCCCTAATCCTGAATCCAATCCTAACCCTAACCTCATTCCCAACCCTAAATCCGGGATGGAACCCTAACGATGGCCTAATCCTAAACCTAAGGACTCTGGAACCCTAAAGCGGACGTATAACCATAATTAAAAAATCCAAAATGTGATTTATTAAATCTTAAACATGATTAAAAAATTATAATGGGCCATCAATAATTTATCCTAAACCTAAGGACTCTAAAAACATAATATAACCTAATTAAAGTAAGTCAAAGGAAGAAAACACATCACATGTTAAGAATATCCTTTATTTCATATATATATAATACTTAAAAACAGTTGGAGGGGTACCAAATGTCAAAAACAGGTATACAAGAAGGAGAGCTCCATTGGCTCCGCCCCCCTGGAGTATAAAAGGATGAAGCTCAGAGAGCAGAGCTCATTCATAGATGGGACCTGCAAGGGGAAACAGCCCACAGGGAAACCATGAGTTAGAGTGTGCAGTCCTGATGAAGGCCGAAAAGAGCCGAAACGTCGACACAGGCATACTCTAAAAAATCCATAAATGATCATAAATAATTTTTTGAAGAGGACAAGAGTCCTCTAAAAATACCAAACCTCAACAAAGGTACCAAACCTAAATCCAGGGACACAAAACCCAAACATGGGCACCAATTCCAAATTTGGAAACCATACATATATGAAATAAAGGCAAATAAAACCAAATCAAAAATACTTACCTGGGTCTATGATGGGAGGGGGATCCCCAGTGGATGGACCGTGCACTTACCGTCTCCTTCGGGGGGCGGTACCTCTTTCCCAACACCTAACCCGCCTGTGCCTCCCTGGGGAGAGCCTTACCGTCTTGACCTAGAAACCCAAAATTAAAGGGAGAAAGAAAGGAAAAAGGACGAAGGAAAGGAGGTGAAAGGAGGATGGATGATGGAAAGGGAGAGAAGAAAAGGACAAGGAATAGAGAAATTGGTACAGAAAAAAAGCAAGGAAACTTAAAATTTTGCCATAGAGCCCAAAGAGGGATGGCAGGGAGCCCAAAATGCGTGCCCCAATAATTATGTCCGGTAGCCCAAGGTGCGTGCTAACCAAAAATGGACCAAGCCCAAATTCGGAGTCTTTTGTGACCTTGCTAAGTATGGACCCTACCTCTAAGTCCAAATCCGACTCTCTAGCCCTAATCCTGAATCCAATCCTAACCCTAACCTCATTCCCAACCCTAAATCCGGGATGGAACCCTAACGATGGCCTAATCCTAAACCTAAGGACTCTGGAACCCTAAAGCGGACGTATAACCATAATTAAAAAATCCAAAATGTGATTTATTAAATCTTAAACATGATTAAAAAATTATAATGGGCCATCAATAATTTATCCTAAACCTAAGGACTCTAAAAACATAATATAACCTAATTAAAGTAAGTCAAAGGAAGAAAACACATCACATGTTAAGAATATCCTTTATTTCATATATATATAATACTTAAAAACAGTTGGAGGGGTACCAAATGTCAAAAACAGGTATACAAGAAGGAGAGCTCCATTGGCTCCGCCCCCCTGGAGTATAAAAGGATGAAGCTCAGAGAGCAGAGCTCATTCATAGATGGGACCTGCAAGGGGAAACAGCCCACAGGGAAACCATGAGTTAGAGTGTGCAGTCCTGATGAAGGCCGAAAAGAGCCGAAACGTCGACACAGGCATACTCTAAAAAATCCATAAATGATCATAAATAATTTTTTGAAGAGGACAAGAGTCCTCTAAAAATACCAAACCTCAACAAAGGTACCAAACCTAAATCCAGGGACACAAAACCCAAACATGGGCACCAATTCCAAATTTGGAAACCATACATATATGAAATAAAGGCAAATAAAACCAAATCAAAAATACTTACCTGGGTCTATGATGGGAGGGGGATCCCCAGTGGATGGACCGTGCACTTACCGTCTCCTTCGGGGGGCGGTACCTCTTTCCCAACACCTAACCCGCCTGTGCCTCCCTGGGGAGAGCCTTACCGTCTTGACCTAGAAACCCAAAATTAAAGGGAGAAAGAAAGGAAAAAGGACGAAGGAAAGGAGGTGAAAGGAGGATGGATGATGGAAAGGGAGAGAAGAAAAGGACAAGGAATAGAGAAATTGGTACAGAAAAAAAGCAAGGAAACTTAAAATTTTGCCATAGAGCCCAAAGAGGGATGGCAGGGAGCCCAAAATGCGTGCCCCAATAATTATGTCCGGTAGCCCAAGGTGCGTGCTAACCAAAAATGGACCAAGCCCAAATTCGGAGTCTTTTGTGACCTTGCTAAGTATGGACCCTACCTCTAAGTCCAAATCCGACTCTCTAGCCCTAATCCTGAATCCAATCCTAACCCTAACCTCATTCCCAACCCTAAATCCGGGATGGAACCCTAACGATGGCCTAATCCTAAACCTAAGGACTCTGGAACCCTAAAGCGGACGTATAACCATAATTAAAAAATCCAAAATGTGATTTATTAAATCTTAAACATGATTAAAAAATTATAATGGGCCATCAATAATTTATCCTAAACCTAAGGACTCTAAAAACATAATATAACCTAATTAAAGTAAGTCAAAGGAAGAAAACACATCACATGTTAAGAATATCCTTTATTTCATATATATATAATACTTAAAAACAGTTGGAGGGGTACCAAATGTCAAAAACAGGTATACAAGAAGGAGAGCTCCATTGGCTCCGCCCCCCTGGAGTATAAAAGGATGAAGCTCAGAGAGCAGAGCTCATTCATAGATGGGACCTGCAAGGGGAAACAGCCCACAGGGAAACCATGAGTTAGAGTGTGCAGTCCTGATGAAGGCCGAAAAGAGCCGAAACGTCGACACAGGCATACTCTAAAAAATCCATAAATGATCATAAATAATTTTTTGAAGAGGACAAGAGTCCTCTAAAAATACCAAACCTCAACAAAGGTACCAAACCTAAATCCAGGGACACAAAACCCAAACATGGGCACCAATTCCAAATTTGGAAACCATACATATATGAAATAAAGGCAAATAAAACCAAATCAAAAATACTTACCTGGGTCTATGATGGGAGGGGGATCCCCAGTGGATGGACCGTGCACTTACCGTCTCCTTCGGGGGGCGGTACCTCTTTCCCAACACCTAACCCGCCTGTGCCTCCCTGGGGAGAGCCTTACCGTCTTGACCTAGAAACCCAAAATTAAAGGGAGAAAGAAAGGAAAAAGGACGAAGGAAAGGAGGTGAAAGGAGGATGGATGATGGAAAGGGAGAGAAGAAAAGGACAAGGAATAGAGAAATTGGTACAGAAAAAAAGCAAGGAAACTTAAAATTTTGCCATAGAGCCCAAAGAGGGATGGCAGGGAGCCCAAAATGCGTGCCCCAATAATTATGTCCGGTAGCCCAAGGTGCGTGCTAACCAAAAATGGACCAAGCCCAAATTCGGAGTCTTTTGTGACCTTGCTAAGTATGGACCCTACCTCTAAGTCCAAATCCGACTCTCTAGCCCTAATCCTGAATCCAATCCTAACCCTAACCTCATTCCCAACCCTAAATCCGGGATGGAACCCTAACGATGGCCTAATCCTAAACCTAAGGACTCTGGAACCCTAAAGCGGACGTATAACCATAATTAAAAAATCCAAAATGTGATTTATTAAATCTTAAACATGATTAAAAAATTATAATGGGCCATCAATAATTTATCCTAAACCTAAGGACTCTAAAAACATAATATAACCTAATTAAAGTAAGTCAAAGGAAGAAAACACATCACATGTTAAGAATATCCTTTATTTCATATATATATAATACTTAAAAACAGTTGGAGGGGTACCAAATGTCAAAAACAGGTATACAAGAAGGAGAGCTCCATTGGCTCCGCCCCCCTGGAGTATAAAAGGATGAAGCTCAGAGAGCAGAGCTCATTCATAGATGGGACCTGCAAGGGGAAACAGCCCACAGGGAAACCATGAGTTAGAGTGTGCAGTCCTGATGAAGGCCGAAAAGAGCCGAAACGTCGACACAGGCATACTCTAAAAAATCCATAAATGATCATAAATAATTTTTTGAAGAGGACAAGAGTCCTCTAAAAATACCAAACCTCAACAAAGGTACCAAACCTAAATCCAGGGACACAAAACCCAAACATGGGCACCAATTCCAAATTTGGAAACCATACATATATGAAATAAAGGCAAATAAAACCAAATCAAAAATACTTACCTGGGTCTATGATGGGAGGGGGATCCCCAGTGGATGGACCGTGCACTTACCGTCTCCTTCGGGGGGCGGTACCTCTTTCCCAACACCTAACCCGCCTGTGCCTCCCTGGGGAGAGCCTTACCGTCTTGACCTAGAAACCCAAAATTAAAGGGAGAAAGAAAGGAAAAAGGACGAAGGAAAGGAGGTGAAAGGAGGATGGATGATGGAAAGGGAGAGAAGAAAAGGACAAGGAATAGAGAAATTGGTACAGAAAAAAAGCAAGGAAACTTAAAATTTTGCCATAGAGCCCAAAGAGGGATGGCAGGGAGCCCAAAATGCGTGCCCCAATAATTATGTCCGGTAGCCCAAGGTGCGTGCTAACCAAAAATGGACCAAGCCCAAATTCGGAGTCTTTTGTGACCTTGCTAAGTATGGACCCTACCTCTAAGTCCAAATCCGACTCTCTAGCCCTAATCCTGAATCCAATCCTAACCCTAACCTCATTCCCAACCCTAAATCCGGGATGGAACCCTAACGATGGCCTAATCCTAAACCTAAGGACTCTGGAACCCTAAAGCGGACGTATAACCATAATTAAAAAATCCAAAATGTGATTTATTAAATCTTAAACATGATTAAAAAATTATAATGGGCCATCAATAATTTATCCTAAACCTAAGGACTCTAAAAACATAATATAACCTAATTAAAGTAAGTCAAAGGAAGAAAACACATCACATGTTAAGAATATCCTTTATTTCATATATATATAATACTTAAAAACAGTTGGAGGGGTACCAAATGTCAAAAACAGGTATACAAGAAGGAGAGCTCCATTGGCTCCGCCCCCCTGGAGTATAAAAGGATGAAGCTCAGAGAGCAGAGCTCATTCATAGATGGGACCTGCAAGGGGAAACAGCCCACAGGGAAACCATGAGTTAGAGTGTGCAGTCCTGATGAAGGCCGAAAAGAGCCGAAACGTCGACACAGGCATACTCTAAAAAATCCATAAATGATCATAAATAATTTTTTGAAGAGGACAAGAGTCCTCTAAAAATACCAAACCTCAACAAAGGTACCAAACCTAAATCCAGGGACACAAAACCCAAACATGGGCACCAATTCCAAATTTGGAAACCATACATATATGAAATAAAGGCAAATAAAACCAAATCAAAAATACTTACCTGGGTCTATGATGGGAGGGGGATCCCCAGTGGATGGACCGTGCACTTACCGTCTCCTTCGGGGGGCGGTACCTCTTTCCCAACACCTAACCCGCCTGTGCCTCCCTGGGGAGAGCCTTACCGTCTTGACCTAGAAACCCAAAATTAAAGGGAGAAAGAAAGGAAAAAGGACGAAGGAAAGGAGGTGAAAGGAGGATGGATGATGGAAAGGGAGAGAAGAAAAGGACAAGGAATAGAGAAATTGGTACAGAAAAAAAGCAAGGAAACTTAAAATTTTGCCATAGAGCCCAAAGAGGGATGGCAGGGAGCCCAAAATGCGTGCCCCAATAATTATGTCCGGTAGCCCAAGGTGCGTGCTAACCAAAAATGGACCAAGCCCAAATTCGGAGTCTTTTGTGACCTTGCTAAGTATGGACCCTACCTCTAAGTCCAAATCCGACTCTCTAGCCCTAATCCTGAATCCAATCCTAACCCTAACCTCATTCCCAACCCTAAATCCGGGATGGAACCCTAACGATGGCCTAATCCTAAACCTAAGGACTCTGGAACCCTAAAGCGGACGTATAACCATAATTAAAAAATCCAAAATGTGATTTATTAAATCTTAAACATGATTAAAAAATTATAATGGGCCATCAATAATTTATCCTAAACCTAAGGACTCTAAAAACATAATATAACCTAATTAAAGTAAGTCAAAGGAAGAAAACACATCACATGTTAAGAATATCCTTTATTTCATATATATATAATACTTAAAAACAGTTGGAGGGGTACCAAATGTCAAAAACAGGTATACAAGAAGGAGAGCTCCATTGGCTCCGCCCCCCTGGAGTATAAAAGGATGAAGCTCAGAGAGCAGAGCTCATTCATAGATGGGACCTGCAAGGGGAAACAGCCCACAGGGAAACCATGAGTTAGAGTGTGCAGTCCTGATGAAGGCCGAAAAGAGCCGAAACGTCGACACAGGCATACTCTAAAAAATCCATAAATGATCATAAATAATTTTTTGAAGAGGACAAGAGTCCTCTAAAAATACCAAACCTCAACAAAGGTACCAAACCTAAATCCAGGGACACAAAACCCAAACATGGGCACCAATTCCAAATTTGGAAACCATACATATATGAAATAAAGGCAAATAAAACCAAATCAAAAATACTTACCTGGGTCTATGATGGGAGGGGGATCCCCAGTGGATGGACCGTGCACTTACCGTCTCCTTCGGGGGGCGGTACCTCTTTCCCAACACCTAACCCTAACCCTAACCCTAACCCTAACCCTAGTCCCTTTAACATCGTCACGTGCAGCAGCACTCATTGCGACTCACACAGACGGAGAGACCACTGCTGTTTGAGCCAGAGCCTTCATTTTAGAGTTGTTTTTCATCTTTTTTCACCTTTTTCTTTTCCAAAAGCGTGCCAATCGTGCCTGAAGAAGACCCAGGAGGTCGAAACGTTGCACGGGGCACGTTTATTTGTTTTTTTTGTGCGACAACCCGAGTTGGGGAGCTTTTTCTTTTTTCTTTTCTATTGTTTTGAAATAACCTAGTGGTTTACTGAGCGCATAATTATATCAGACCGATCACGGTTTTTATTTTCATAATATAACTAGACCTTTTTATAATATTGTGTACATACACACAATTCATAGTTTTGTTCTTTTCATTTATTTTCAAAAAAATATATAATAAAAAACAAAACAAACATTCTTCTGTGTGTGAGGAGCTGTAAGAAATACAGTTTCCTCTCACAGGATGGGGGACTATGGGGAGTGGACGACGGTCCGTTATGGGAGACGTAGAAACAGGGACCCTGGATGGAGGGACAATCGGGGCCCTGGTCCACAATACGGGCGGAGAAAGGATGGGTACCGAGGGAGGGATGGTACATACCCCCGGAGGATGGACAGAGCACCCCCTGGCACCCGTGGATACGGGAGTCGGGGCTCATTCAAAAATCCTAACCCTAACCCTAACCCTAGGACTTTACCCTAACCCTAACCCTAGGACTTTACCCTAACCCTAACCCTAGGACTTTACCCTAACCCTAACCCTAGGACTTTACCCTAACCCTAACCCTAGGACTTTACCCTAACCCTAACCCTAGGACTTTACCCTAACCCTAACCCTAGGACTTTACCCTAACCCTAACCCTAGGACTTTACCCTAACCCTAACCCTAGGACTTTACCCTAACCCTAACCCTAGGACTTTACCCTAACCCTAACCCTAGGACTTTACCCTAACCCTAACCCTAGGACTTTACCCTAACCCTAACCCTAGGACTTTACCCTAACCCTAACCCTAGGACTTTACCCTAACCCTAACCCTAGGACTTTACCCTAACCCTAACCCTAGGACTTTACCCTAACCCTAACCCTAGGACTTTACCCTAACCCTAACCCTAGGACTTTACCCTAACCCTAACCCTAGGACTTTACCCTAACCCTAACCCTAGGACTTTACCCTAACCCTAACCCTAGGACTTTACCCTAACCCTAACCCTAGGACTTTACCCTAACCCTAACCCTAGGACTTTACCCTAACCCTAACCCTAGGACTTTACCCTAACCCTAACCCTAGGACTTTACCCTAACCCTAACCCTAGGACTTTACCCTAACCCTAACCCTAGGACTTTACCCTAACCCTAACCCTAGGACTTTACCCTAACCCTAACCCTAGGACTTTACCCTAACCCTAACCCTAGGACTTTACCCTAACCCTAACCCTAGGACTTTACCCTAACCCTAACCCTAGGACTTTACCCTAACCCTAACCCTAGGACTTTACCCTAACCCTAACCCTAGGACTTTACCCTAACCCTAACCCTAGGACTTTACCCTAACCCTAACCCTAGGACTTTACCCTAACCCTAACCCTAGGACTTTACCCTAACCCTAACCCTAGGACTTTACCCTAACCCTAACCCTAGGACTTTACCCTAACCCTAACCCTAGGACTTTACCCTAACCCTAACCCTAGGACTTTACCCTAACCCTAACCCTAGGACTTTACCCTAACCCTAACCCTAGGACTTTACCCTAACCCTAACCCTAGGACTTTACCCTAACCCTAACCCTAGGACTTTACCCTAACCCTAACCCTAGGACTTTACCCTAACCCTAACCCTAGGACTTTACCCTAACCCTAACCCTAGGACTTTACCCTAACCCTAACCCTAGGACTTTACCCTAACCCTAACCCTAGGACTTTACCCTAACCCTAACCCTAGGACTTTACCCTAACCCTAACCCTAGGACTTTACCCTAACCCTAACCCTAGGACTTAACCCTAACCCGCACATATTTGTAATTTCAGAAGTTTGTGTTGCTGGACCGTCCAAGTAGCAACAATTTTTTATTTCAGGAGTTTGTGTTGATGCACCGTCCAAGTAGCAACAATTTTTTATTTCAGGAGTTTGTGTTGATGTCCCAGCAAGTCTTTGTCATTGCAGGAGTTTGTGTTGATAGAGAAATACTTGCCGGTCCATCAACACAAACTCCTGAAATGATAAAGACTTGCCAAGCCATTAAAACAAACTCCTGAAACCACAAATTGTTACTATTTGGACGGTGCATCAACACAAACTCCTGAAATAAAAAATTGTTGCTACTTGGACGGTCCAGCAACACAAACTTCTGAAATTACAAATACTTGCCGGTCCATCAACACAAACTCCTGAAATCACAAAGACTTGCCGGGCCATCAACAAACTACTGAAATAAAAAATTGTTGCTACTTGGATGGTGCATCATCACAAACTCCTGAAATCACAAAGACTTGCCGGTCCATCAACACAAACTTCTGAAATTACAAATACTTGCCGGTCCATCAACACAAACTCCTGAAATAAAAATTGTTGCTGCTTGGATGGTGCATCAACACAAACTCCTGAAATACAAAATTGTTGCTACTTGGACAGTCCAGCAACACAAACTCCTGAAATCACAAAGACTTGCCGGGCCATCAACACAAACTCCTGAAATAAAAAAATTGTTGCTACTTGGATGGTGCATAATCACAAACTCCTGAAATAAAAAATTGCTGCTACTTGGATGGTGCATCATCACAAACTCCTGAAATTACAAATACTTGCCGGGCCATCAACACAAACTCCTGATATAAAAAATTGTTGCTACTTGGACGGTCCAGCAACACAAACTCCTGAAATTACAAATACTTGCGGGTTCATCAACCCTAACTCCTGAAAGGACAAAGACTTGCCGGGCCATCAACACAAACTCCTGAAAGGACAAATACTTACCACTTACCCGGTCTATCAAGACAAACCCCTGAAAGGACAAATACTTACTGCGCAGCCGTACAGTAAAACACAGGGTTTCAAAAAACCTCCAGGGATTACAGGGTTAAAAGTCCCCCCTCCCCTACATGCTCACACTCGCTCCGAGGAGCAGCCCCTCCCCTACCCATGCACTCCCTTTAGTTATCAGCTGCACGTGCAGGACATTCATAGCGCCTCAGACAGACGGAGAGAACACTGCTGCTTGAGCCACAGCCTTCATTTGAGAGTTTTATAAAACGTGCATATTGTGCCTGAGGAAGACCTATTAAGGTCAATACGTTGCATGTGGCACCTTTTTTTTTGGATTAACCCACGTTGGGGATACTATAATATTTTTTTTCTTTTAAAATGACCTAGTGGGTTTTATTGAGAACGCATAATTGTATCAAACCGATCACGGTATTTATTTTCATAATACAACTAGACTTTTATAGTATTGTGTACATACACACAAGCATTTTTTTATTTTCATTATTTTCAAACAAAAAACAAAAAACATTCCTTCGTGCAAAAGAAGCTGTGGGAAGAGGAAGACCGTTTCTTTTGGCAAAATGGGGGAATATGGAGAGTGGACAACGGTGCGTTATGGAGGGACAACAGGAGCCCTGGTCAACAATATGGGCAGAAAAATTATGGGTACCGGGGGAGGGATGGTACATATACCCGATGGATAGACTTACACCTCCCCAACCCCAATGACTTACCCCACTCAGAGAAAACAAAAAAACCACAGAAATAATAAAAGCCATTTAAACAAAAAAAAACTGTTCAACCACCATGCATTTGTTCCCCATGTCAACCAACAGGTCAAAAGATTAGGGGATGGAGTGTGAGATTGTCTAAACCCAACAGTGTGAAATGTACAGACAAAAAACACTTTGCAATACCCTCAAGTTGTGTTTATTCTGCAAAAGTTTTTACCCTTTACTGACTTTACATTTCCCCCAACATGTTTGCACAGAGTTGTACCACAGATTTGACTAAACATAGGAGGCCGATCGTAGTTGAAAGCCCAGGCAGCATAAATTGCAGGCTTCAAGTGGGACACAAGACCTGCTTGGCACACAACACAGATGGAACATACATTAACACTACAAGAAACAATTCAACCACCATGCATTGGACATTTGTTCCCCATGTCAACCAACGAGTCAACATTAGGGGATGGAGTCTAAGATTGTCTAAACCCAACAGCATGCAATGTACAGACAAAAAACACTTTGCAATATCCTCATGTTTATTGTTCTGCCAAAAGTTTTTACCCTTTACTGAGTCTACATTTCCCCCAACATGTTTGCACAGAGTTGTACCACAGATTTGACTAAACATGGGCGGCCGATCGTAGTTGAAAGCCCAGGCAGCATAAATTGCAGGCTTCAAGTGGGACACAAGACCTACTTGGCACACAACACAGATGGAACATACATTAACACTACAAGAAACAATTCAACCACCATGCATTGGACATTTGTTCCCCATGTCAACCAACGAGTCAACATTAGGGGATAGAGTCTAAGATTGTCCAAACCCAAAAAGCGTTCAAACAGATGCATGGAACAAAAGATCTTACAACTTGGAATGTTCTAAAACACTTTATTCACCTCAAGTATATTTGAAGTCATTAAACTGACAGTGAAAAGTGACTGTCATCCTCAATTGTACCACAGATGTAACCAACATTTAAACATGGGTGGCCCAGCTTAGTTTAAAGCCCACTCACCACGGCAAGGTGTAGGCCTCGAGTGGGGACACAAGACAAGACATTTGGCGCACAAGACAAACTCAGACAGGACAACATACATCAAGACTACAAAGCAATCACAATTCAAACAACTTTTTTGCATTCGTCATTTTCATGGTTTGTAAAAACATGAGACCACAAAACCAGTGAAGCCACTATTTTTGTGGCTTTATAGTTTGTAGAACAATGGGACAATTAGGAGAATCCGCCACGTTCAGAATTGTCCAATAGATCCAGATATTTCCACTGAGAGCCAGATGTTTCGATTGAATCAAGACTTTTCCATGAGATCCAGGGTTTTGTTTTAATTAAATTGAGGGGTGCTGGATTTTGCACATTTCCCCATTTATTTGCCAACATTGGAAACACCTCCATTATGTGCATCACCTTCATTGTTTGAAACCCATGGTTGCACCTCAGAAATGCACTTCTTGTTGATCATTGTTGCATTGAAACAAGTTTCAGGTTTCTTTTTTATCATGTGAGATGAAACCCAACCAACTTTCATGTATGCATTTGGCATCATTGCACACCTCGCTGTCCATGTATTTCAACAGCGGAGTTGCTGCTTTTGAGGTTCGAACAGATAGTGTTTTACTTTTCCCAAAAAAGAGCTCATTGATTGGGAAGAATGTCTTCCACACCC
Source organism: Blennius ocellaris (assembly GCF_963422515.1). Classification (NCBI taxonomy): domain Eukaryota; kingdom Metazoa; phylum Chordata; class Actinopteri; order Blenniiformes; family Blenniidae; genus Blennius; species Blennius ocellaris. The sequence goes on along the minus strand of NC_137651.1, from coordinate 33,233,898 downwards.
CCACAAAAAAGAAACCACAGAAATATACATTTACATAATAGGAAACTGAATCATTTGGAGGAAATCTGTAAGGTTGAACCACCATGCATTTGACATTTGTTCCCCATGTCAACCAACGAGTCAACATTAGGGGATGGAGTCTGAGATTGTCTCAACCCAACAGCATGCAATGTACAGACAAAAAACACTTTGCAATATCCTCAAGTTATGTTTATCGTTCTGCAAAGGTTTTTACCCATTACTGTCTGTACATTTCCCCCAACATATTTGCACAGAGTTGTACCACAGATTTAACTAAACATAGGTGCCCGATCGTAGTTGAAAGCCCAGGCAGCATAAATTGCAGGCTTCAAGTGGGACACAAGACCTACTTGGCACACAACACAGATGGAACATACATTAACACTACAAGAAACAATTCAACCACCATGCATTGGACATTTGTTCCCCATGTCAACCAACGAGTCAACATTAGGGGATGGAGTCTGAGATTGTCTAAACCCAACAGCATGCAATGTACAGACAAAAAACACTTTGCAATACCCTCATGTTTATTGTTCTGCCAAAAGTTTTTACCCTTTACTGACTCTACATTTCCCCCAACATGTTTGCACAGAGTTGTACCACAGATTTGACTAAACATAGGCGGCCGATCGTAGTTGAAAGCCCAGGCAGCATAAATTGCAGGCTTCAAGTGGGACACAAGACCTACTTGGCACACAACACAGATGGAACATACATTAACACTCCAAGAAACAATTCAACCACCATGCATTGGACATTTGTTCCCCATGTCAACCAACGAGTCAACATTAGGGGATGGAGTCTGAGATTGTCTAAACCCAACAGCATGCAATGTACAGACAAAAAACACTTTGCAATACCCTCATGTTTATTGTTCTGCCAAAAGTTTTTACCCTTTACTGACTCTACATTTCCCCCAACATGTTTGCACAGAGTTGTACCACAGATTTGACTAAACATAGGCGGCCGATCGTAGTTGAAAGCCCAGGCAGCATAAATTGCAGGCTTCAAGTGGGACACAAGACCTACTTGGCACACAACACAGATGGAACATACATTAACACTCCAAGAAACAATTCAACCACCATGCATTGGACATTTGTTCCCCATGTCAACCAACGAGTCAACATTAGGGGATGGAGTCTGAGATTGTCTAAACCCAACAGCATGCAATGTACAGACAAAAAACACTTTGCAATACCCTCATGTTTATTGTTCTGCCAAAAGTTTTTACCCTTTACTGACTCTACATTTCCCCCAACATGTTTGCACAGAGTTGTACCACAGATTTGACTAAACATAGGCGGCCGATCGTAGTTGAAAGCCCAGGCAGCATAAATTGCAGGCTTCAAGTGGGACACAAGACCTACTTGGCACACAACACAGATGGAACATACATTAACACTCCAAGAAACAATTCAACCACCATGCATTGGACATTTGTTCCCCATGTCAACCAACGAGTCAACATTAGGGGATGGAGTCTGAGATTGTCTAAACCCAACAGCATGCAATGTACAGACAAAAAACACTTTGCAATACCCTCATGTTTATTGTTCTGCCAAAAGTTTTTACCCTTTACTGACTCTACATTTCCCCCAACATGTTTGCACAGAGTTGTACCACAGATTTGACTAAACATGGGCGGCCGATCGTAGTTGAAAGCCCAGGCAGCATAAATTGCAGGCTTCAAGTGGGACACAAGACCTACTTGGCACACAACACAGATGGAACATACATTAACACTCCAAGAAACAATTCAACCACCATGCATTGGACATTTGTTCCCCATGTCAACCAACGAGTCAACATTAGGGGATGGAGTCTGAGATTGTCTAAACCCAACAGCATGCAATGTACAGACAAAAAACACTTTGCAATACCCTCATGTTTATTGTTCTGCCAAAAGTTTTTACCCTTTACTGACTCTACATTTCCCCCAACATGTTTGCACAGAGTTGTACCACAGATTTGACTAAACATAGGCGGCCGATCGTAGTTGAAAGCCCAGGCAGCATAAATTGCAGGCTTCAAGTGGGACACAAGACCTACTTGGCACACAACACAGATGGAACATACATTAACACTCCAAGAAACAATTCAACCACCATGCATTGGACATTTGTTCCCCATGTCAACCAACGAGTCAACATTAGGGGATGGAGTCTGAGATTGTCTAAACCCAACAGCATGCAATGTACAGACAAAAAACACTTTGCAATACCCTCATGTTTATTGTTCTGCCAAAAGTTTTTACCCTTTACTGACTCTACATTTCCCCCAACATGTTTGCACAGAGTTGTACCACAGATTTGACTAAACATAGGCGGCCGATCGTAGTTGAAAGCCCAGGCAGCATAAATTGCAGGCTTCAAGTGGGACACAAGACCTACTTGGCACACAACACAGATGGAACATACATTAACACTCCAAGAAACAATTCAACCACCATGCATTGGACATTTGTTCCCCATGTCAACCAACGAGTCAACATTAGGGGATGGAGTCTGAGATTGTCCAAACCCAAAAAGCATGCAAACAGATGCATGGAACAAAAGATCTTAAAACTTGGAATTTTCTAAAACACTTTATTGACCTCAAGTATATTTGAAGTCATTAAACTGACAGTGAAAAGTGACTGTCACCCTCAATTGTACCACAGATGTAACCAACATTTAAACATGGGTGGCCCAGCTTAGTTTAAAGCCCACTCACCACGGCAAGGTGTAGGCCTCGAGTGGGGACACAAGACAAGACATTTGGCGCAAAAGACAAACTCAGACAGGACAACATACATCAAGACTACAAAGCAATCACAATTCAAACAACTTTTTTGCATTCGTCATTTTCATGGTTTGTAAAAACATACATGAGACCACAAAACCAGTGAAGCCACTATTTTAGTGGCTTTATAGTTTGTAGAACAATGGGACAATTAGGAGAATCCGCCACGTTCAGAATTGTCCAACAGATCCAGATATTTCCACTGAGAGCCAGATGCTTCCATTGAATCAAGACTTTTCCATGAGATCCAGGGCTTTGTTTTAATTAAATTGAGGGGTGCTGGATTTTGCACATTTCCCCATTTATTTGCCAACATTGGAAACACCTCCATTATGTGCATCACCTTCATTGTTTGAAACCCATGGTTGCACCTCAGAAATGCACTTCTTGTTGATCATTGTTGCATTGAAACAAGTTTCAGGTTTCTTTTTTATCATGTGAGATGAAACCCAACCAACGTTCATGTATGCATTTGGCATCATTGCACACCTCGCTGTCCATGTATTTCCACAGCGGAGTTGCTGCTTTTGAGGTTCGAACAGATAGTGTTTTACTTTTCCCAAAGAAGAGCTCATTGATTGGGAAGAATGTCTTCCACACCCCCACAAAAAAGAAACCACAGAAATATACATTTACATAATAGGAAACTGAATCATTTGGAGGAAATCTTTAAGGTTCAACCACCATGCATTTGACATTTGTTCCCCATGTCAACCAACGAGTCAACAGATTAGGGGATGGAGTCTGAGATTGTCTAAACCCAACAGCCTGCAAACAGATGCATGGAACAAAAGATCTTAAAACTTCTTGGAATTTTCTAAAACAGTTTATTCAGCTCAAGTACACTTAGTCATTAAATTGACAGTGAAAAGTGACAGTGCATCATCAATTGTACCAAAGATGGCCCAGCTTAGCTTAAAGCCCACTCACCACCACAAGGTGTAGGCCTCAAGTGGGGACACGAGACAAGACATTTGGCGCACAAGACAAACTCAGAGGACAACACATCAAGACTACAAAGCAATCCCAATTCAAACAACTTTATATTTGTCATTTTCATGGTTAAAAAAAATGGATCAATCATTAACTTTCTAACCAACAACATACATGGAGACCACAAAACTAGTCAGACAACCATTTTTGTGGCGTTATGTATAACAATGGGACAATTAACTTATTAACATATGAAATGCCTTAATTAGGAGAATCCGCCATGTTCAGAATCTTCCAATAGATCCAGATATTTCCACTAAGAGTCAGATGTTTCCATTGAGTCAAGGCTTTTCCATGAGATCCAGAGCTTTGTTTTAATTAAGTTGGAGTGCTGGATTTTACACATTTCCCCATTTATTTGCCAGCATTGGAAAAACCATTATGTGCATCACCTTCAATGTTTGAAACCCATGGTTGCACCTCCGAAATTAATTTCTTGTTGACCATCATTGTTGCATTGAAACAAGTTTCAGGTTTCTTTTTTATCAGGTGACATGAAACCCAACCAACTCTCATGCATGCATTTGGCATCATTGCACACCTCGATGTCCATGTATTTCCACAGTCGAGTTGCTTTTGAGGTTCGAACAGATACCGTTTTACTTTTCCCCAAATAAGAGCTCATTGATTTTGAAGAGGATTGGGAAGAATGTCCAGCATCGGTGGCATTTCACGGATTTTGCAGTTTCAGGACATTTTGCTTCCAAGTCAAGAGGCCCTTCCTCAATTACTCTTCCAGATCCTCCAAAGCATGCTTTTCCTTTAAAACTCCAAGACAAGCAATGCATCCAGCCTTTTCTGCTTCGGCTCTTAACCCAACAAAAGATTGTGGATTTTACACTTTTACCCATTGATCATTTTATAAAAAACATTTCAAACACCATAATTGTCATGTGCATCACCATTGTTTGAAACTCAGTTGCACTTCAAACACATTTTTTGTTGAACACCTTTTATTCAACAACGTTTAGGTTTATTCTTTATCAGGCAACATGAAACCCAGCAAACTTTCGTGTAGGCATTCATCATCGCACAGCCAACCCAGCTCACACCACTTTTTTACAATTAATTTGTTGTTTGACATGAAACCTTGGATACTGGCTCTGAGGTTCAGCTTAGTTCGACAGTTCTCACCCTTTCACATTGAGCTACAAACCCCTCAGCAGTCAGTTGAATTGTTTTTTCAGTGTTTATTCCCAACCCATCGCAGTCGGCAGCGGATGCACCAGAGTCAATGGTGATGCCAGACAGTGCAGCGCGTCTCCACGGTAACCAGTAAAGTTCAGTGTCAAAGTCAGCACAGTCAGTCAAAATAGTTCATTTGTGACTCACTACACCAACCAATGCACTGGATTAGCAACTATAATTCAAAATATATGTGCATATGATTTTTATTTGGTCATCTATTGTGTGACGCGACACGCAATCCTACCTCCTTGCATTGGATGCAGTGCGTGCAGTGATTCTCAGGTCCAACCGCGCTCCAAGAATGGTCCAATACTGCTTCACCATGGCTCCACAAACCAGTCCTGTGTCACGTGGGAAGTAAGAGTTAAAATGACACTGCCACCATTGAAATGCACATTCAATAGAAACACTTACCTGGTTCCAAACCATTGGCCAAAAGGCTGATGTCATCTGTAGAACTGCAAACAATTCTAACAATCACCAAGTAGAAAGACTCACCTGACTAAACAGTTTGGCCTCCACAGAGTAGAATCAGTCATCTGGCTCCAAACTGTTGGGCTGATGACATCTAGAGAACAGAGGAGGAAAAGTAAACATTTTACCATTGAAATATAGCTCCAGTAGAAACACTGACCTGGCTGCAAACTGTTGGCCAAAAGTCTGAAGACACCTGGAGAAAAGAGGAACATTTTTAAAACGTGTTTTCACCATTGAAATATATATCCAGGAGATACTCACCACAACTGATGACTTCCCAAGGTTCACATTTCTTAGGCGTCTCTACATCACTCAGATCAACCACTCCCTTGATGTGTGATGCATTAATTATTCATGAGACATTGATAACTTTTTCAAGGGTGTCCTGGTAGAACTGCATACAATAAATATACAGTGTCAGTAATACTAAAATGTTCAAAATAGCAAGACAATTGCATGAAATATGAAAGTACAGCCACAGAGCACATGAAAGATAAGGGTCAAAAAACAAACTTTAAAATAAGTTGGGTAAAACAATGACTTGTTTCCAACTGGTGTAAAGGGCCCCAAACTCTCCCTGTGAGACCAGCCCTGAGTTTAAAATCATTCTGTAAAGTATTCCATGAATATGGAGAACGCATGAAGGCTTTTTTCCCAGTTCTGTATAAACAGTTGGAAGTGCGAGTACAAATAAGTCTTTAGACCACAGACTGTAGATATTATAGAGTTTTTGCATCATAACTGCAACGGTACAGAGGCAGCAAACCAAGAAGTGCTTTTGACAAAACCAAGCCAGTGAATGTGTCTGCATAGAGTTTGAGCTGTTGTAGCAATTCACCCCCCCATCCTGGGGTTTCAGCCTATCCTCAATGGTACCACAGATTTCACAAAACATTTGAACACAAGTGTCCCATCTTAGTTGAAAGCAGCTCACCACAATAAGGTGCAGGCCTCAACTGGGGACAAGACATACTTTGTGCACATGACAAACCCAGACAGAACATAAGAGGGTTAAACCCTAACCCCACAAAAAATTCAAACAACTTTTGTATTTGTTTCTTGGGGATTTTTGTAGTTTGTAAACAAACAAAAAAGTACAATCATTAAAACTTTATAACAAACATGAAATTCCTTAATCAGGAGAATCAGACAGGCAGGCTTTTCCCGAGATCCAGTTTTTTTTTATACCACAACAGAAGAGGCATTGGATTTAAGTCATTTGCTCACAACATTTAAAACGCCACTATAATGTTCATGTGCTTCAACATCATTCGTTGATTCTAACTCTAACCCATCATTGGTTTCACAAATGCATTTCAACTGATCACAATTTTTGCTTTGAACCAAGCTTCAGGTTTCTCTTTATCAGCTGACATGAAACCCAACAAACTTTCATGTACACTTTTACTGCCATTGCACACCCAAATCAGCCCATTTTGTACCCTTGATTGGTCGTTTGCCATGAAACCTTGGATGCGATCCCTTACGCCTGCTGCTAGGTCAAGCTTAGCCTTCGAGTTTGTAGCCCAACTCGCCATGACAAGGTGCCGGCCTCAAGTAGGGACAAGACATATTTGGCACACAAGACAAGCCCAGACAGGACAGCATACAGGAACAAGACTATAAAAACACAAATTGCTTTCAATTGAAAATTTCAACCAATATGAAATTACTGTTAGGAGAATCCACTAAATCCAGGCTTTTCCATTGAATCCAGATTCCATTTGATCCAGGTTATTATTTCTTCTTTACAATAAAAAAAAAAGTCCTCGATTTAACCAGTTTTCCCATTGATTTGCCAACAACATTGTAAACGCCACCATCATTTTCATAATGTGCATCACCATTGTTTGAAACTCAAAGTTGCATCTAAGAAATGCATTTCTTTTTGAACACCATTTTTTACCTTGAAACAAGTTTCAGCTCTTTGTTTAATCAGCTGACATGAAACCCAACAAACTTTCATGTATGCATTTGGCATCATTGCACACCTGAACCAGGTCTGCCAAACCATTTTGTACCACTGATTTGTTGTTCTGCATGAAACTTTGGATGTGATCTTATGGTGGCTGTAGGTCCAGCTTTGCATTTATGATCCTGGGATGAAAAACAGTTTGCCTGCTTTCCTTTTCCTTCTTGTGGTCATGACTGGTTGGTTGAGAAAGATTCACTCCATTGGATATTTTCCTTCAGTCTCACATCCTCCTGTTCATTATGTGATGGTTTGAGTCCTCCATGTCCAGGCATTTCCAAGGTTGAGTTGCTGGATTTAAGGTTCCGACAGATGTCATTTTACTTTTCACAATAAGAGCTCATTGGTTTTAAAGAGGCTTGGGAACATCCAGTTTCTCTGGCATTTGACTGGTTGTTTTGCAGATGTTGCAGCAAGGTTTGCTTCCAGGTCAAGCAGCTCTTCCTCCGTTATTCTTTCTGCTCCTCCAAAGCATATCTTTCCTTTACAAATGCAGCCTTTTCAGCATCTGCTCTTACTGCAGTAGAAGAGGGGCTGGATTTTATACTTTTATCTATTGATTTGTCAACATTTGATCCACCACCATAATTATGTGCATCACCATTGTTTGCAACCCAGTTACCTCAGAAATACATTTCATGTTGAACACCATTTCTTTCAACAACTTTCAGGTTCCGTTTTTAAATCAGGGGAACTTTAAACCAAAGAAACTTTCATGTATGCACGTGGCATTGCACAACCGAGCCAGCTCCGTCACCATTTTCTTTTTAACAATTTGTCGTTTGACATGAAACCTTGGATGCCATCCCCTATGCTGGTTGCTCGGTTCAGCTTAGCTTTTGACAGTTTTCAGCCCTTCACATTTAGACACAAACCCCTCAGCAATCAGTTGAATAATTTGTTTTTCATTGTTTATTTCCAAACCATGTCCCAAGTCAATGGGGACATCAGACAGTGCTGCATGCCTCCATGGTAACCGGGAAGTAAAAGTTCAGTGTAGAAAACTCAGTCCAGTCCGTCAAAAAGGTCCATTTGTAACTTTCTACAGCAACCAATGCATTGGATTAACAACTATCCTTTAAAATAAAAGTGCATATGATTTTTATTTGGACATGTATTGTGTGACGCTACACGCAATTCTAGCTCCTTGCGTTGGGCGCCATGCATGCAGTGATTTTCAAGTCAAACGCAGCTCCAAGAACGCTTCAACATGACTCCACACTCCAACATAGGATTAGAAGTAAAAGATGTAAATCAACATGTCTTCACCATTTATACACAGATCTAGTAGAAACACTCACGTGGCTCCAAAGCATTTGGCCTCCACCTCCAGTAGAGACACTCTTCTGGCTCCAAATCATTGGCCATTAGGCTGATGTCACCTGGAGAACAGAGGAAGAAAAGTTTTTTTTACCAAGACACACACCATTGAAATGCACAGTCAATTGAAACACTCACCTGGCTCTAAAGCCTTTGGCCTTGATGTCCATCAGAAACACCCATGTGGCTCCAAAGCATTGCACATTAGGCTGATGTCACCTGGAGAACAGAATAAATGTTTTGTCAACATATTGTCATCACTGAAATACACATCCAGTAGAAACACTCACCTGACATCAAGGCATTGAAGCTCCATGTGTAGAACAAGTCAAAATCGTTGGCCATTAGGTTGATGACACCTGGAGAACAGAAAAGGAATCAAGTCAAACATGCCATCACCATTGAAATACTGATCTAGTAGAAACACTCACCTGGCTCCAAACTTTGGCCTTGATGTCCATGAGAAACATCCATGTGGCTCTAAGTCCTTGGTTGTGAGGCTGATGTCACCTGAAGAACAGAAATGTTTAGTCAATATCATCATTGAAATAAACATCCAGTAGAAACACTCACCTGACTCCAAAGCATTTAAGCTCGACATCAAGAACACCAACTCAAAATTGTAGGCCATTCGGGTGATGACACCTGGAGAACAGAAGTAATCAAGTCAAAATATCACCATGGAAATAAACATCCAGTAGAAACACTCACCTGGCTCTGAAGCATTTAGCCTCCACCTCCAGTAGAAACACTCACCTGGCTCCAAACGGTTGGCCATTGGTCTGTTGACACAAGAACAGAAAATAATGCAAGTTAAAATATCACCATTGAAATACACATCCAGAAGAAACTCACCTGGCTCCAAAGTATTTGGCCTTGACTTGCAGTATAAAAACACATCTGGCTGAATAGCGTTGGCCTTTCAGCTGATGTCACCTGGAGAAAAGATATTAAGTCATATCATTGAAACACCTCTAGTAGAAACACTCACCTGGCTCCAAATGATTGGCCTCCACCTCCAGTAGAAACACTCACCTGGCTCCAAACTGTCGGCCATTAGGCTGATCTCACCTGGAGAACAGAACAAATGTTTTCATAGTCATTGAAATAAACATCCAGTAGAAACACTCACCTGACTGCAAAGCATTTAAGCTCGACAACTCGAAATTGTAGGCCATTCGGGTGATGGCACCTGGAGAACAGAAGGAATCAAGTCAAAATATCACCATGGAAATAAACATCCAGTACAAACACTCACCTGGCTCCAGACCGCTTGACCTTGATTTCTACGAGAAACAACCATTAGGTTGATGATCTAAAGACTTGGGAGAAACATTTTTTAAAACATTGTCACTGTAGTGACTTAAAAAAAATGTCTCACTGAAGTTCAAGTTATGACAATATGGATATGAATATATGATACAATATGGATATACAATACGTTCAAAAATATGCAACCCCAATTCACCTCCTTTCTCCTCTACCACATAGGACAAAATAAAACCTTCCAGTCAAGCCACAAGTGACATTAGCAAAAAGGCATTGCAGGATAGAGTTCCTACAGTCATCAAAATACACATCCAGGAGATGCACTCACACCTGATGACCCAAGGTTCCAATGCCTTAGGCATCTCTGCACCACTCAGCAGGACAACACCTGCCTTGATACATGGGATTTGAATCTTGGATATATTTGGCCATTTTGCCAGCCCATCTGGCGTTACCGTGCATTCAATGGGAACCTGCATATTCTCCCGTTTCAGAACCTCTTGAACAGGACAGAAGTTATTGCTACCCAAACCAGCCATCTCCAAACCAGTTGAGCAGCCTGGAATGACTGCCTCCTACCCCATGGTTAAAAGGAAGGTTTCACTCCAGTGATGTTCACCTTCTGCATAAGATGACCAGAGCAAAATGTGGACAAGCTTCCCAGGTCAGAGAAGGCAAAAGTTCCCATCATGACACTTCCAAGTTGTTTTCACTCTCATGGAAGAATGGATGGGATACACCAGTCCTCCAACTCCTTTATGTCCACATGCCTGGGGTGAAAATTGTTGGCCTGCTTGCATTTTCTGCCATGTGGTCATGAGATTCACTTGATTGGATATTTTCCTTCATTCTCACATCCTCCCTTTTGTGTGATAGTTTGAGTCCTCAATGTCCAGGAATTTCCAAGGTTGAGTTGCTGGATTTAAGGCTCTGACAGATGTCATTTTACTTCTTCAAATTACAGCTCATTACTTTTTAAGCACCTTGGGAACATCCAGTATCTTGCATTTGATGAATCCTTTTTGCAGTTGTTGCAGTAATGTTTGCTTCCAAGTCAAGCAGCTCTTCCATCTTAGTTATTCTTCCTGCTCCTCCAAAGCAGACCTTTATTTAAAAATGCAGCAGTACTGTATTTTACACTTTTGCCCATTGGTTGTCAACATTTGAAACACCATAATGTGCATCACCTTCATTGTTTGAAACCCAGTTGCACCTCAAACGCATTCCTCGTTGAACACTTTTGCTTTCAAACAATTTTCAGGGGGGTTTTTGTTTTAATTGGGGGAAATGAAACCCAACAAACTTCCACATACGCATGCAGCATCATTGCACAAACAAACCAGCTCCGTCACCATTTTCTTTTTAACAATTTGTTTGACATGAAACCTTGGCTGCTAGGTTCAGCTGAGCCTTTCACATTTAGCCATAGACCTCAGTAGTCAGTTGACTGTTTTTTCAGTGTTTATTCCCACACCATCAGCGATGGACACACCAGAGTCAATAGGGACATTTGACATAGCGCTGCATGTCTCCATGATAACCAGGACGTAAAAGTTCAGTGTCAGTCAGTCAAAAAGTCCTGTAACTTGCTACAGCAACCAATGCATTGGATTACCAACTACCCTTCAAAATACAAGTGCATATGATTTTTATTTGTATTATGTGATGCTACACGCAATTATACCTCCTTACTTTGGACGCCATGCATGCATTGATTTTCCAGTCCAACACTACTCCAACATGACTCCACACTCCAACTCCAAAGCTCAGCATAGGAGGAGAAGTGAAAGATGTAGATCAAAATGCTGTGACCATTGAAATACACATCTAGTAGATCAACTCACCTGGCTCCAAAGCATTTTGGCCTCCACCGCCAGTAGAACCATTCACCTGACTCCAAATCATTGGCCATTGACTGATGTCACCTGAAGAACAAAAGTAAGTAAGTGAAATTATTAACCATTTAAATGTATATCCAGTAGAAACACTCACCTGGCTCCAAACGGTTGGCCATTGGTCTGGTGACACCTGAACAGAAAATAATGCAAGTTAAAATATCACCATTGAAATACACATCCAGGAGAAACACTCACCTGGCTCCGAAGTATTTGGCCGTGACATGCAGTATAAAAACACACCTGGAGCCTTTCAGCTGATGTCACCTGGAGAAAAGAAATTAAGTCAAATATCATTGAAACACCTCTAGTAGAAACACTCACCTGGCTCCAAACTGTTGGCCATTAGGCTGATGTCACCTGGAGAAAAACATTTTTACAAAGATACTCACCATTGAAATGTACATCTAATTGGAACACTCACCTGGCTCCAAACCGTTTGGCCTTGATGTCCAAGAGAAACATGTTGCTCTAAATAATTGGCCATTAGGCTGATGTCACCTAGAGAACAGAATAAATGTTTGTCAATCATCGAAATACACATCCAGTAGAAACACTCACCTGACTCCAAAGCATTTAAGCTCCATGTCTTAAACACCAACTCGAAATTGTTTGCCATTAGCATGACGACACCTGGAGAACAGAAAAGGAATTGAGTCACAATATCACCATTGAAATGCATATCCAGTAGAAACCCTCACCTGGCTCAAAATCATTGGCTGACGACACCTGAAGAAAAGACTTGAGAGTTTTTACAACATTGTCACCGTCACGACTTCTAACCAAAACAAAAAGTCACAGAGGCTGAAGTTGGAATTATGCACCGCTGACTCGTTCCACAGAACACCCCACTTGTGTTCTTTACAGTGTACAGGTTTATTTGGATTGTCAGGCAGAGAAGGAACAACATCTTTCTCACTAAAGTTTAAGTTATGGACAATATGGATATTTGAATATACAATGATGCTGTATGGAGATACAATGATATTACATATATGATATGAGGGTGACAAAAATACCCAATCCCAAGTCACCCTCCTTCTCAACCTCATTATAAATATAACACCTAACAATATAAACCTTCCAATCAACCCACGTCGGCAACACCCATGTGACATCAGCAGTAAAAAAAATATTGCATGATAAAGTTCCTACAGTCACCATCAAAATACACATCAAGATACGGAACTGATGACCTCCCAAGGTTCCAATTCCTTAGGCTTCACTGCACCATTCCGGAGGTCAACACCTGCCTTGATGCATGGAATTTGAATCTTTGATACATTTGGCCATTTTGCTGGCTCCTCTGATGTCGCCATGCTTTCAGTATTGACCTGCATATTTCTCCTGTTTCAGAACCTCTTGAACAGGACAGAAGTTATTGCTGCCCAAACCAGCCATCTCCAAACCAGTTAAAGAGCAGCGTGGAATCACTGCCTCCCACCCCATGGTAAAAAGGAAGATTTGACTCCAGTGATGTTCACCTTCTGCATTAGATGACCAGAGCAAAAGGTGGACTAAATTCCTGGGTCTGAGAAGGCAAAAGTTCCCATGATGTCACTTCCAAGTTGCCTTCACTCTCACAGAAGAATGGATGAGAGACACCAGTCCTCTCCAACTCCTTTGTGTCCACATTCTTGGGGTGAAAATTGTTTGCTTGCTTTCCTTTTCCTCCATGTGGTTATGAGATTCATTCGATTGGATATTTTCCTTCATTCTCACATCCTCCCGTTTGTGTGATAGTTTGAGTCCTCCATGTCCATGAATTTCCAAGGTTGAGTTATTGGATTTAAGGTTCCGACAGATGTCAGTTTACTTTTCAAAATAAGAGCTCATTGCTTTTTAAGAGGCTTGGGAACATCCAGTTTCTGTAGCATTTGACTGATCGTTTTGCAGTTGTTGCAGCAAGGTTTGCTTCCAAGTCAAGCAGCTCTTCCTCAGTTATTCCTCCTGCTCCTCCAAAGCATGCCTTTCATTTAAAAATGCAGCACAAGCAATGCATGCAGCCTTTTTAGCATCTGCTCCTACTGCAGTAGAAGAGGGGCTGGATTTTACACTTTTATCCATTGATTGGTCAACAACATTTGAACCACCACCATAATTATGTGCCTCACCTTCATTGTTTGCAACCCAGTTGCACCTCAGAAATACATTTATTGAACACCGTTGTTACTTTCAAACATCTTTCAGGTTCTCTTTTTTAAATAAGGTCAAAGTAAACCCAACAAACCTTCATGTACGCATGTGGCATCATCGCACAACCCAAGCAGCTCTGTCACCATTTTTGTTTTAACAAATCATTCAACACAAAACCTTGGATGCCATCCCCCATGCTGGCTGCTAGGTTCAGTTTAGCCGTTGCTGAGGGGTTTGTGGCTAAATGTGAAAGGTTGACAACTGTCAGTCAGTGGAATAATTAGTTTTTTCAGTGTTTATTCCCACACCATCATCGCCATCAGCGACAGACACACCAGAGTCAATGGGGACATCAATCATAGCGCTGCATGCCTCCATGGTACCCGGGAAGTAAAAGTACATTGTCAAAAAGGTCTGCAACTTGCTGCAGCAACCAATGCATTGGATTAACAACTATCCTTCAAAATATAAGTGCATATGATTTTTATTTTGACGTATTGTTTGACGCTACATGGAAATCTATCTCCTTTTGTTGGGCGCCGCACATGCAGTGATTTTCAAGTCCAACGCGGCTCCAAGAACACTCCAACGCCAAAGCCCAGCATAGGAAGAGAAGTGAAAAATGCAAAACAACATGGTGTGACCATTTAAATACATATCTAGTAGATCGACTCACCTGGATCCAAAGCATTTGGCCTCTACCGCCAGTAGAACCACTCACCTGACTCCAAATCATTGGCCATTAGACTGATGTCACCTGGAAAACAAAGGGAATTGGGTCAAATTGTTAACCATTGAAATGCATATCCAGTAGAAACAATCACCTGGCTCTGAAGCGTTTAGCCTCCACCTCCAGTAGAAGCACTCACCTGGCTCCAAACGGTCGGCCATTGTCTGGTGACACCTGGAGAACAGAAAATAATGCAAGTTAAAATACACCTCCAGGAGAAACACTCACCTGGCTCCAAACGGTCGGCCATTGGTCTAGTGACACCTGGAGAACAGAAAACAATGCAAGTTAAAATACACCTCCAGGAGAAACACTCACCTGGCTCCAAACGGTCGGCCATTGGTCTAGTGACACCTGGAGAACAGAAAACAATGCACGTTAAAATACACCTCCAGGAGAAACACTCACCTGGCTCCAAACGGTCGGCCATTGGTCTAGTGACACCTGGAGAACAGAAAACGATGCAAGTTAAAATACATCTCCAGGAGAAACACTCACCTGGCTCCAAACTGTTGGCCATTAGGCTGATGTCACCTGGAGGACAGAGGAAGAGAAAAACATTTTTACAAAGATACCATCACCATTGAAATACACATCCAATTGAGACTCACCTGGCTCCAAACAATTTGGCCTTGATGTCCAAGAGAATCACTTATGCGGCGCCAAATCATTGGCCATTAGGCTGATTTCACAGAAAAGACTTGAGAAACATTTTTCAAACAATCAAAATACACATCCAGGAGATGCACTCAACTGATGACCTCCCAAGGTTCTAATTCCTTAGGCGTCTCTGCACTATTCAGCAGGTCAACACCTGCCTTATGTGTGGGATTTGAATCTTGGCTATATTTAATAGGCTCCTCTGTCACCATGCCTTCAGTGATAACCTGCATATTCTCCCGTTTCAGAATCTCCTGAACAGGACAGAAATGATTGTTGCCCAAACCAGCTAAGGAGCAGCCTGGACATGGTTCCTAGAAGGAAGCCAGCCACTCCAGTAATGTTCACCTTCTACACAAGATGGCAAGAGCAGAATGAGGGTGAGCTTCCCAGGTCCGAGAAGGCACAAGTTCCCATGACATTTCCCAAAGCTGCCTTCACTCACAGGAAGAATGGATGGGATACACCAGTCCTCTTGTTCCTGTAGGTCCACAAGCCTTCGGTGAAACCAGTTGGCCTGCTTTCATTTTCCTCCTGGTGGTCATGATTAGACAGTGGATCAGATTAAGGTTCAATCCATTTGACTCGCATCCGCTTGTTTGTTGTGTGAAAGATGCAAATCTTCCATGTCCACAGACTTTCAAGCTGAAGGTTCCGACAGATTCCATTCTACTTTTCCAAATAGGAGCGCGTTGCATTTGAGGTGCATTGTGAGGAACGTCCAGCATTTGAGGCAAACAGATCATTTTGCAGTTTTTGCAGGAACTTTGTTTCCAAGTCAAGCTGCTTTTTCTTCTCAGTTCCTCCAAAGCATGCCTTTCCTTTAAGAAATGTATGCCGCTTTTTCCGCTTTGTTGGAATCATTTTCATGTGCTTCATTGTTTGAAACCCACACTTTCCCCCTTAGAAATGCATTTCTTGTTTAACCCAATTTTTGCTTTTAACCAAGTTTCAGGTTTGTTTTAATCAGGCAACATGAAACCTAACAAAGTTTCTTGTACGCACTTGGCTTCACTGCACACGCAAATCATCTTTGTCAGAGCTTTTTGTGCCATTGATTGATTGTTTGACATGAAACCTTTGATGTGTCCCCTATACTGCTGCTCAGTCTTTCTGAAATTGAGGTTTTCGCCTTTTGCCGCAAAACCCTTGTCAGTTGAATCACCCTTTTTTTTCCCCCATCATTTATTCTGACACCATCACTGCTGTCAGCAGTGGACACATCAGAATCAGTGGCAGTGTCACACATGGCGCTGCATGCCTCCATGGTAACCAGGAAGTAAAAGTTCAGCATCGAAAAGTCAGTGCAGTCAGTCAAATAGGTCAGTTTGGAACTCACTATAGCAACCAATGCATTGACTTTACAACCATCCTTCAAAACATATGCACATTATTTTTATTTGGCCATGTATTGTGTGACAATACTACTTCCTTTCATTGGGTGCTGTACATTCACAGGAGGAGAAGTAAAAACGTTTTAAACATACAATCGCCATTTAAATGCACATCCAGGAGAAACTCACCTGGCTTTACAGCAGTTGGCTTTGACATCCAGTATCAAAACTCATGCTATGCAACCCCTGGTTAGCGTTGGCCTTTAAGCTGATGTCACCTGGAGAACAGAAAAAATGTTTAGTCAACATATTGTCATTGAAATATACATCCAGTAGAAACACTCACCAGAATTTAAAGTGTTTAAGGTCGTCATCCAGAACACTGTTCTCCAGGTGGCATCAGTCTAATTGTCAGCAATTTGAGTCTGAGGAAGAGCAGAAACCATATTTAAACATACTTTCACCATTGAAATGCACATCCAGTAGAAACACTCACCTGGATCCAAACCATTTAGCCTCCAGGTCCAGGATAAACACCCCACTGAGCACGCAATGTCCATAGACATCAAGACACGTCTGTCCAGGTGTAATCTGGACGTCAATTTGACAACCAGAACTAGTTGAGAAATGATACAGAAATATGTACATTTAAGATACTCAGAATCGGTTGAAAGACTCCTCACAAGCTGTTAAGTTCAACTACTTGTATAATTATTGATTTGTCATTAAAATGAGGGAAGCTCATCATCATGACAGGCAAGAGGGGACAACATGTGAAGTTTAATGCAAGACAGCACAATGTCAGAGTTATGACCATATTTTGCTTTGGTTGCAAGGCATTGAACTTTTAAGTCTCCACAGAGAAACTTGCCACTTTGATAAGCTTTCATCTTGTGAACACAACTTTAACTATGCGAGGTCAAATCCAGTTGAGGTGTTTGAGGACTTTGCTTGTGTGTGCATGGGTTTAATCTGGGTACTCTGGATTCCTCCCACATTCCAAAAACACGCTTTTTAATTGGCAATTCTATGTGCAAGTCCATGTGTGCATTCTGTGATAGATTGATGACCTGTCTTCGTTCTTTTAAAACGTGTTTTCATTGACATCCAAAGGGTTAATTGTGGCCCCTCTGAGGACGCCTTCAGGATGTATAGAGATGATGTCTTTAGGACCACTTTTTGTTCAATGGGATTCACCTGGCTCCAAACTGTTGGCCATTAGGTTGACGACACCTGGAGAGCAGACATAGGACAAACATTTTTATATCAATGTGTTACCATTGTGTGACCTGGTAATACTAAACACATGAAACCCAGAATAAACAGGAACCAGAGACTGCTGTCGAATAAGACATTTTATTAAAAGACAGAACAACTTGCCTTCAATAAGTCAATTGCAATGAGTCAATAAAAATGGGATGAAACGCATCAGGCAAGGAGTGCAATTAATCAATTGACTGGAACAATTAAAGGGAATAACTAATGTGGGGCTAGACTACGCAGGGTGCAATTAGAGAGATACCCAATAAATGTGGTCTTCGTAAACCTAAGCAACAATGACTAAAACACCACTACGCACATAAATTAAAATACTGAAGTTTTCCTAGTCACAATAAACGGTGACTTAAAAAAAAAACCAGGATATCCACTCTACATCACCCCCCTTAAGTAAAACAGAAGTCAACAAAATAAGTAAAATGGATAATCTCAATAAATTAGGAGTTTGAGAAAAACAGCAATTTGCTACTCGAATACAGTCTTTACTTGTAAACTAAAAGGAGCACATGAATATACAAAATAAAACAACATTTTACAAACACCATGTAAATCAATCAAAAATATACCTTGCTAGACTGAAAGTGGCCCTCCTCCATTTTGGAGACATGCAGGTGTTTGGGATTTGAATCAAAAGTCTAACATATTATACATTTTAAATATTTATCAAATCTAAAACTGAGCTGAAATACTTTCCATCATACATTTTAAAACCATGCTTTGAACTATTGTAAAACATTTTGGAAGTGAACTCACCAATGAAGACAGCAAACCATTGCTGCCTCAGCTGCTCTCACTCAGGTGTCTCAGTGCAGGAAGAATGGCTCAGGTGAGCTGGCCACTCCTTTATAGGCTCCGCCCTCTTCCTGCAGACTTCCTTTCACCACCCTTTCACATCTGACTTCCTGTTACCACCCAGTCACAGACACGTGCAGGTGAAACGCTCACCTCACTCATTTTATGTTTACTTCTGCCTCCACCAGTGACTCAATTTTCATTATCCACTAGCTCAGGAAAAAATAAACTTTGCTTGCACAGTATGTCATAAGTCTTGTTATTGTACCAGGAGAGGCTCACAGGACCAGCACTGGTTTCCATAGAGATGTTCAGAGGTCCTTTGATATGAAAGATATAGTGGCTGGATTTGCAGAAGCCAAGGCCTGCAAACAGCAGTTTTAAGAAAAACACACACATATATATATATATATACATATATATACACTATATACACACATATATATATATATATATATATATATATATATATATAGGTGTCACAGTTCTTACTTTCCACTTTAATTAATTGTTTTTTGTTGTTTTTCTGTTTGATTGTATTTTTTATCATATTTAAAATGTTACACATTTCAGTTGTGTTTGTTTTTCTGGCATTTAGATATTGTGTGCAAAGTTTGCAATATTTATATTGTATGTTAGTTATTTAATAAAATAACCCTTTACTGATCCGTCATCCTAGACTTCATAGTCCTTCTTGCCTAGAGTCCCAAGGGTGTCGAGAAATGCCCCTGCTCACCATCAAATTACATGCAGGCTCTTGAGAAGCATTAATCACTGATTGATAATAACTGAATGACCCGCGAGACCCGCTGGTCAATGAGAAGACTTAAAAAATGTATGGCACGTGAAGCCCCTCTTAATACTGCAGTGCTGTGTGCATACAAGGAGCAGGAGACTCAGGAATGCTTAGGGAGGTCTTTATTGAATCACACATACATGCACTGCTTGGAGTGGTTCACTCAGCTGCAACCTCAACGTGACTCAGGGTGTCACATAAAATGCACATGAACCACATGTAAGACAAACACACACAGATACGCAAACTGTAACTAAAAGAACAGACACACAAATACACAAACTATAACCGACCGTGACAGTAAAACTAAAACATGGAGCTATAACACATAACTATGACTCTCTGCAGTGGGTTGGGACTGGCCCCCATGTTCAGGGGTGGGTTTACTGTCCACAGCCTGCGGGGCGAGGTGGTGATATGGTGCCAGCCGGTCCGGGTGCAGCACCACTGCTCGTCAGTATCCAGGCTTCTGCACCCAATACACCACGTCTGAGATTTTGCCCAGCACCTCGCCCGGTCCCCGCCAGTGGCTGCACAGTTAAGTACAAAAGCCCTTTTTCCAAACTGGACCGTAAATTCACACCTTGTCCCCAGGATTAAACACCTGTCCCCGACACCATGTCATAAGTCTGTTTCTGTTTCACCCCAGCGCTGACCTGTGCTTGGCGAGTGAACTCATGGACGACATGCAGACAGTCCTTCAGTCTGCCATAATAGTACATCTCCGGTCCTCCAGCGATCCAACGGGGCCCTGAACACCAAGTCCACTAGTGTCCGGAGCTCCCGTCCAAATAATGAGGGCAGCAGGGGTGCACTGGCTGAACAGTGTGGCTGCTCTGAACCCAGAGAGAGAGAGCGAGGGGGTGGGGGGGGCAAGAGGAGACTGACAGAGAGGGGGGGAGAACAAGAGGAGAGTGACAGAGGAGAGGGAGGGAGAAAGAGAGAGAGATAGAGGAAAGAGAGCAAGAAAGAGAGAGAGGAATTTGTAACCTCATGCACACACACACACACACACACACAACACACGCACACACTGCTACACGCACACTGCTGCACACACACACACACACACACACACACACACACACACACACACACACACACACACACACACACACACACACACACACACACACACACACACACACGATGATGCAGCCACAGACGTTCTTCTTCACAAACAGGTCAGAATTTGTCGTTATGGTTGTTTTGGGCGTCAACAATCTTTTCCTGCTCACAAACGTGACGTTCCCTTCAGAAGCACAACAAACCTGACATGAGCACAGCTGATCGACCCGCAACAGACTGTCCACTGACAGTCAGTGTGACGTCTCCACCTACTGGACAAACCTGGGAACTGCAGCTGATTTCCCTCTGCTGAAGAAGATGGTTCTTCACTCTGATCATGTTTGGCTCAACGTACCGCTGTGAATCTGCACCAGAACCACAGTGGAGAACCAGAACCACAGTGAAGAACCAGTACCACAGTGGAGGACCAGAATCACAGTGGAGAACCAGTACCACAGTGGAGAACCAGAACCACATTGAAGAACCAGAACCACAGTGAAGGATCAGAATCACAGTGGAGAACCAGTACCACATTAAAGAACCAGTACTGCAGTGAAGAACCAGAATCACAGTGGAGAACCAGAACCACAGTGAAGGATCAGAACCACAGGAGAGAACCAGAACCATAGTGAAGAACCAGTACCACAGTGGAGAACCAGAATCACAGTGGAGAACCAGAACCACATTGAAGAACCAGTACCACAGTAAAGAACCAGTACCACGGTGAAGAACCAGAACCACATTGAAGAACCAGAACCACAGTGAAGAACCAGAACCACAGTGAAGAACTCTCTTGATAAAAGGACCATTTCAGTCTGACAGGAAACAATGAAGACTGAGTGTTGCTGAATGTTAGTTTCTGTGTTTTTATTGTGTCCAATCAGAAACAATCAACTGTTTACAGAGGAGGAGGAAGAGGAGAAGGAGCAGGAGCAGGAGGAGGAAGAGGAAGAAGAGGAGGAGGAGCAGCAGGAGGAGGAGCAGGAGCAGGAGGAGGAAGAAGAGGAGGAGGAGGAGCAGAAGCAGGAGGAGGAAGAGGAAGAAGAGGAGGAGGAGCAGGAGCAGCAGGAGGGTCAGTCCACACAGTGAACCAGCTACTTCCTGTATTCAGAATCAACTACTTCCTGTATCTAGAACCAGCTACTTCCTGTATTTAGAACCAACTGCTTCATTTATTCAGAACCAGCTACTTTCTGTATCTAGAACCAGATACTTCCTGTATCCAGAACTCTGTGGTTGTGCTCAGTTCAGAAGATTTAAAAAAAGATCAAAAATTGTTACGTAAATAAAATAAATATTATGAGCAAATATAAAGTTAATGTGTCACTGCTCTTCTTGTTGAATCAAAATGCAGTTTTATTAAAACATCTTTTGTTTTGAGATCATAAACCCTTTAAAAACAACACAATGGAAAGTGGTCGAGTTTATTCTGTACTTTTGATCATCAATAATTTGTGTTCAATTGTAGCAATTTATCAAATCAACCTGTTGTCATTGATATATCGATAACAAGACAATAGAAGGGAAAACAACAAATAAAAGACAAAAATTGAGAAAAGGCAAATAAATATTATGGGTGAATATAAATTCACTTTCACAGGTGATACTGTGTGTGTGTCCAGGTCAGTGTCCACAGTTTCAGCAGGAATACACTGGAGGTAACTGGTAGTAATCCGTCAGGGCTGTAGGAGCGGTGACGTCTTCAGGAAGAGTATCTGCTGTTGTCCTCTCCGTCTCTGCAGTCGGGGGACGACTGACAGACTGAGTGTCCACTGGAGACGTGGTGGTGGGTGGTGGAGCGCTCAGTAAAAGCTCTCTGTGCGTCTGGAAAAGGTGCCACATGGAGATGTACTTGTGAGGACAGGAGACTTGTGTCTTGGCACAGTGGCAATGCAGCGCGTTGCTCTTCATGTTGTACGACACCATCACTCTGCCCAGAGAGGCCAAGCCGGACAATTCTGGTTCGCTAATCGAAAGGCAAATATTCATTTGAGAGCCAAGTTCCACCAGCACAGACAACGGCACGTGAGCCTCCTCGGCCTCTCTCTGCCTCTTCTTGCAAACGGCCACGTCGGACTCGTCAAAGAACTTGTTTTCCAACATGTCTTGCAGGACCCCGTGTTGAAGCGGCTCCTCCGTCGCAGTGACTCCACAGTAGTCCAAGGAGCGGATGTGCCGACACAGACGGTGGGAGGGGCCGGTCTGGACGGCCAGCGAGTGGTATCGCTGACATTTCTTCATCTCACACTTTGTCACGTGTTGAGGGCCCCATGTCTTACGCTGCACGTGTAGCGGGATGCGGAAACCACAAGCAGTTCTCTGGACAGCGTACAGACCGCGACTTGGGTGGACACACACACTTTTGAGGTGATACGCTGCTGTAATGTCTTTTGGACCCTCATGTTTTCTTTGGATGTGCAGAACCAGATTCTTCTTGAAGATGTCGATGAAGCAGTGGGGGCACTTCACACGTGGAGGGGGCAGTCGGGTCGCTCTCGCCGTCTCTGCCTCAGCAGTGACTTCCTGCTCAGGTGAAGAAGAGGAATGGGACTGGAGAGGCTCTGAGGTCGGAGCTGGAAGTGTGTATGAATGTTCAACACTCACTAATCCTGCTAGAGAGTCTTGTGGGGCCGATGAGGGAGGAGGGCTCACTGACTGAATGTGTTGTGGCCAGGGTGGCTCAGTTTTGAGCCAGGGTGGCACCACTGGGGGTGGAACCAAGTCACAACTCCTGGGACATCCAATCACGTGGAATATCATGCGGTTCTTATGCCTTACTGGTTTGGAACAGATGGGACAGTGAAAATGGCTTTTATCTCTGCATGAACGGTTGCATCTGCACATTATTTTATCTGAAAAGGGAAGAGAAATGTATTTAAGAACATGACAATATAACTGAGAGACAAAATGTTTACTTTACATGCAACTGTGGTTTCACACAGACATTCCTCATCAACTTACCCTGGAATTGCACCGAATCTATACGGTGATGTCGCAGGTGTCCCTGTATCACAATCTCTGTTGTTGTCCTGAATTTTGGACACAGAGGACATCCAAACTCCGAAGATGACAGGAATGTTCGCCTCAGACTGGCTCCTTTAAGAATAATAGAAGGATGCATCTGGGGGGGAAAAAAACTGTCAAATATCACAGACGCAATATTAATGTGTCTCTTACAAGTGACCATCAATCATATTTTTCTGAAATAAGGTTGCAGGGAGGAGGACACTGCAGCTATCCATCACCCACTGTATATACATTATAACTGAACTTTTACCTTACTTGTCATATTTCTATATCTCCAAAGCTAACTGGAAACTGACAAGCAAAACGTGAAATAAAATAACTACCTACAGTGACGTTACTCATCCCTAAGGAGCCTGAAAAACTCTGGATAACTCCCATCCACGTTGGAATACTTACATTAAAAACATGCAACTGCTACACCGTTATTCCACACAAAAGACCACTGCTGTTTATAAATCATGCGGGGGAAACTAAAGCTGGTAGAAGCTGGTAAAGCTTCCTTACCTTTATACGTCGCGAGGCGCCGGGCTGCAGACCTCCATTCGTCACTCAGCGTCGTTAGCGGCTATCAGAAGTTGAGTTGAGTTCCGGTGAGCTCGGAATTATAATATGAACATCTTCCGTCCACGTGACTTCCGGTATCGCTTGCTGCGCACGCGTACAGACGCTCGTATGGCGCGCCCCGGACAAGAAAAACCCCATTACCCAGCATGCCTCTGTGAAGGAGCGCTCGCGGAAGCGGAACAGGGGGTGTTGCTGGGAAACCGTTTGCCGCGCTGCCGTTCGTATTTGTGCTTCGCACTGTTCTGCGTGTGCGCCGCTCTGTCGCCCCGGTTAAACGGATTATTGCCCACCGACACGGCGACAATGGACGCGCCTGGTTCCGCTTCAGACCCCGCAGCCCCAGCCGGGCTGTTATTCGCGGTCTGAGGGATGAAGACCAGGAAACTGCGACCCGCTCGAGCCGGAGGAAGCAAAAAGAAAGGTAAACTTGGCTTAGCTTAGCAATGCTAACTAGTTAAGTGTTAACGACAGCTGTCACTCCGAGCTTTAGCCTTGTTTGCGACACTGTCAGTCATGTTTGTGGTTCATTTAAATACTTCTACCGCTTATTTACATATTTGCCTTATTATATGCCCCAGTAAGCACTTGCTGATTGGTTTGTAACTCCGTTGTAAACGTTTCGAACTGCCGTCAAGTGAGCCCGCACTCAATTTCAACTGCGCTTTTATTAACGCACGTACGGTAAAACACAAGCAAGCGAGCGGCCGCAATGCTGGAAGAAAATCCTTCAAAATAAAAGCCCTGAAAGAACGACAGACAAACAGTCTGTTTACAATTTGTTGTAAAACACAAGTATTCATAGGTTTACACCTAATTTCACTCCAGTTTAATACTAGACATACTCCTTTATTACTACAAGTAATATCAAATAGTATTACTGTAGGAATTTGGAGAAAAGTACTCTTAAACTTGGAGTAAATCAACGAAAATAATGGTCTCTCGCCTGTTTTCAAAATGCAATAAAAAGAAATTATTCATAGGTTTATGCCCGATTCCACACCGGGCAATACTAGACATACTCCTTTACTACTGCAATCACTATCAAATAATATTACTGTAGGAATTTGGAGAAAAGTACTCTTAAACTTGGATCTGTTGATCGAAATTGATGGTATTGTGTTTTATCGTAAAGGCTTTAATAAAAGCGCAGTTAAAATTGAGTGCAGGCTCTCTTGACGGGAGTGTTGTGTTTTAGGGTCGCAGTAAGTTGGTTTTCTGAAGATGCTAAAGCTAACA
This sequence comes from Blennius ocellaris, assembly GCF_963422515.1. NCBI lineage: Eukaryota > Metazoa > Chordata > Actinopteri > Blenniiformes > Blenniidae > Blennius > Blennius ocellaris. The sequence goes on along the minus strand of NC_137651.1, from coordinate 33,208,355 downwards.
GGGGGTTCACAGTTATTTCAAAATAAAAAAATTAAACTCTAAGGATCTACTTCACGTGTTGCCTGTTGTAGGAATCAAAACAAATCTGCAACAATGAGCGAATAAAGCTCAATTAATCCACAACATATTGTATTGCGATTTCACATTTTTTTCTAAAAAAAAATTGCTCTCACAGCCGCAGTGTGTTGCAGAGTAATCATGCATAAATACTCTTCGCCAGTAGATTGCAGCACAGTACTTTGAGACAAGACGTTAGGGTGTGCTGGTGAAATGTAAAGTGACAGACGTCAGTGTGGTTAATCTCCACCTCCTGTTACCATCTTGTATCAAAGTACTGTGTCAGTGACAGTGATGGAGAAGTTTTTGAAAAGGAAGAATGTGAACCAGGATCTCAGCTCTTCATCCATCAGGTCCAGGTTTCACACTGAGGGAGTCACTATTAAAAAAAGTCCTTGGTTTCTGGATTTACTGGATTCCTGTTGATAAAACTTTGATGAGAATGACTTTATATTGTTAATAGAGGCTGCAGAGTTTAACATTTTAACATTTTCGGGTGGTGGTGTGCCTCCAGCTTTTTCCAAAGAAAAAAGTGTGCCTTGGCTCAAAAAGGTTGAAAAACACTGATCTAATGATGTCCCTGAGTTGAAAACTCTTTACATTCACCGCCCTGTCTGCCTCAGTACACAATCACCTTTTGATGACTTTGTGTCTCCACTTTGTCGTCCAATCGCTCCTCCAAGTCCCAAGCGATGTCTCACCCTCCACGAGCCTCCCACCTCTGGTTGAGGGCCAGCTGAGGTGTTTCCTGCGGGTGACGATTAGCCGGGTGTTGTGGACGGTTCACAAGCCGCCCTCGCCCACCTTCATCAGGCTGCGATGGTGGGGAGAGTCGTCCAACGGGACCCAGTTCTTTCCCAGAGACGGATCGCTGCTGTCCCAGAAAACCATCAAGACCACGGCTCGCTTCCCGATCCGCTGCGGGCCAAAGCAGTTCACCTCCTATCTTACTGGTAATGCAAAGAACGAGCAATGAAATGCTTGAATTCATTAAGCTGTTTTTTTTTGTTTTTGTTTTTGTAATCGTATAAAGGAGAAGAATTGTATTTTTGACACGTCATTTATTTACAGATATGGGCTCTTTGGTGCTGGAAGTTCTCATGAAAGCAGATCACTTACCAATCGCTCGTGCTCAGGTTGCTGGAATCGCCCGTCTGTCCTTGTCACAGCCAATTAGTGGGTTTTACACTCTGGTATCTCCAACGTCTGACAAACTGGGGGAGTTGCAGGTGAGCAGAAACGGAAATTCACATTTACTCGCCAACTGCCTTTGTGGAATGTTAAAGTTAGTGATGTTAGTTATTGTACATCACGGTCAATAATATAGAATAAATATTAAGGTGCATTTGAAATAGTGTTTTTTTTTTGCTGGCTGTGATCTCACTGAGCAAAGGAGCATCTTAAGTACTGTTGAAGGGGTGGATCGTTTTGTCCTTCATGGCTTCTCGGGTTGCTAAAATTCCCGAAAGGAAAGATTGAGGACATGAGCAGTGTTGAAACAGTAGATTTAAAGTTCTCACCTTCGAAGGTGTGGCAATAGAAAACAAACAAGAACTCTGACAAATAGTTGGATCTAGATTAAAACCATTCAATGTATGTTTTAAATATTCAAGACATTTATTTATTTATTTTAAAAACGGCAATGATCCAGTGAACAATTTCAACTTTTCTTTTAGGTTTCACTGAATCTGGAGCCCCTGATGGAGGCATACGACAGCAGCGGCTCGGGTCCACCGACAGACGTCAGCCTGGAGGGACTCCAGGTCCACACGCTGACCACGCCCTGGCAGCGCATACCACCAGCTGGCGGCGGGAAAGAATCGGGCGGGAGCAGCGGTGGAAACACACCAAGGTTTTATACTTAAAGGCCTACTGAAATATAACACACTACTTTGTAAAAAAACGATAGTTGGGGTACTACTTCTAAGGTTCCTCCGACTCTGCCCCACCACTGTTGTCGCATAACAAAGTTATTTGAATTTTTTACCTCCATCCGACTAAATCGGGGGAATCCTTCTTCTTGGGGCGTGACGTCAAGAGTTGTGCAGCTCTCGATCTGTTGTGTTTATATCGGCTTGTTTCCCTCTTAAATATCCAAGTTTTTACAGTGTTTTGAAGTTATAGTTGGCTTTTATGAGCCTTGATGAAAGATTGAGCCTGGAAGAGACCAGAGAGGAGAAAAGGACCACGGGCAGCGGGAGCAGCTAGCCGCTAGCTCGTGCGGCTAGCGGGAGCCGCTAGCTCGGGCGGCTAGTCGACGATCCAGTAACACCTGGACTCATCTCGGGTGATTCCTCAGTCTTCTAGCTCTTGGACGTGTTGGATCCAGGAAGACGGTCGTTCTGCCAAAAGTCAAGAGCCTCAAAGCCTCAAAGGTGAAAAGTGGCGGCTGCTGAGGCGAGGAGACGAGGACGAATGGAGGACGAAGCGTCTTCTGCTTCCTCAAACATGTTCCAGACGGGGTCACCGATGGCAGAACCACCTTCTGTGTCTTCTTCATCAATCACTGGGTTTGAAATGACCATGATGATGAAATATGGTTCAATTCAGCCTCTTCGTGGTCAAAACTCTGATCCTCCATAATGTAAACACAACTTGGGCGTGTGCACAACTCGTGATGTCACTCTATTATTGTCAGAAGCTCCGCCCAGCAGAGGAAATAGCGCCGTTTATCGGCTATTTTCTTGCAGATTGTCGTGTTTTAGCATTTTACCCTTCAGCCAGTTAGCAGGAAAATGTCCCTAGAAGCGACAGCCAGGGTGTTTTGGGGGTGGAATTTTCATTTCACTAGAACTTTAATCATCAGATTCCTCGGTGGTCTCAAAATGGACGTATTCATGTTGGCGTGTGCAACATTTCCAGGGGGAAGGACCACCTGTTCTTCCAAAATGCCCGGAAAGACCAAGAGGAGACTCTGGAGAATCACATGCCAACAGACGGTCCAACAGTCGTGGATCCTTTGAGTCGGGACGCTTCTCGTGGACGGTCCACTGCTGATATCCTTTCAGGTTGGTTACCGACGTTCTGTCCTATTGGCAGAGACGCACGGCCATAATATGTGTTTCCTGTTTCAGCGAGCCACGTTGTTTCCTCGTTTCAGTTCTTCTTGAACGTGGAAACAAGCTGAGAAATGCGATGGTGGTATCGGCTTTAAAATTGGACGTGGGTGCCGACCCCGTGCTTAAAGATGCCCCTCTGCCACTTCCGAAGGACAACGTCCAACCTCCGCTCAGGTCAGGGAAAACAGTCTAAAACAGTGTTTTTCAACCTTTTTGAGCCAAGGCACACTTTTTGTTTGGAACAATCTGGAGGCACACCACCACCCGAAAATGTTAAAATGTGAAACTCTGTAGCCTCTATGAACAATATAAAGTAATTCTCATCAAAGTTTTATCATCAGGAATCAAATAAATACAGAAAAGAAGTATTTCCCAATTTCTTTTTTAATTTTGACTCCCTCAGTGTGAAACCTGGATGAACACAGAACTGAGATCCTGGCAGGAATAGAAGACAGACAAACACCAACAACATAGTTCTGAGTTTAAATCCTCCCTTTTCAAAAACTTCTCCATCACTGTCCATTACTCCATTACTTTGATACAAGATGGCAGCAGCCGTAGGCGGTGGTGATTAACCAGACTGACGTCTGTCAGTTTCGCTTTCACTGGCACACCCTGACGTCTTGTCTCAAAGTTATGTGCTGCCATCTAGTGGCGAAAAGTATTTATACATGATTACTCTTCAACACACTGTGAGAGCAAATGTTTTTTTAGAAAAAAATGTGAAATTGGATAATTTCCCACGGCACACCTGACTATATCTCGCGGAACACCAGTGGTTGAAAAACACTAGTCTATTCTACCACAGGTAAAGTGCAATCTGGAATACGTACTGCCTTTGTTCTGTCTACAGGATCTTTCCTCCTCCCTCAGGGACATTTCTAGAAAATATCCTTCAGCCTGACTCCCCTCTGAAACTGTCCGATGTCGCCTTGGTCTCTGGCCTCGACCTCGACCTCGACCTCGACCACCATGTTGATATTGATAAGGGAGCGGTGGCTCTCCTCCTGGGCAGGTACACGATGGTGCATTTTCAAGCTTACGACGCAAAGAGTTTGGACTTGACTTCACGTGTTGGAGCTTTTTTTCCTGTTAATATTATTAAAATTTTAGTTCAGCCTCCTCTCCTCTGCCTCTCTGGGATGGACGCCGCTCCCCCTCCGAGCCGCCGTCTGACCACAGTGTGTGTGTCGACAGTGAGCTCAGTGACCCGCAGTATGACGAGAGCTTATTGGAAAATCTGTTCTATAAAACCCCCGTAAGTGTTTGGCTCTTCACTTTTTTTAATCCTACTGTAATGTTACTATTTCACAGCTGTGAATTCACTGAGGTGATTCTTTCAGATGTTGGACTTCAGGTCAGAGGAAACCCGGGAAGATTCCCGAGGCTCGTCGGCGCCTGAAACTCAACGGCTGCAACCGTCTGGATACCCGATGATCGAAAAGTACGTTTCCTGATGTGTTCCACTCAGCAAACTGACTGTATACCACCAGTCTGACCGTCACTAAGCTTTGGCTGTGCAAAAAAAATCGATTTAATTGAATTTGCAGCTAAAAAACGATTTTTATTTTGCAAATTTGAGTAAATTTTTTCCCCCACCACTGTTTTGTCCTTGTGGGTTACCCCTTCACCCCCGCGTACACAGTCACAAACAACATGGCAGTGTGCAGCAGAGAACTACGTCCAGAGAAAGGCGTAGTTCAGTGTTTTTCAACCTTTTTTGAGCCAAGGCACGCTTTTTTCATTGGAACAATCTGGAGGCACACCATCACCTCCACCTCCACCACCACCACCACCCAAAAATGTTAAAAAGTTAAACTCTGTAGCCTCTATTAACAATATAAAGTCATTCTCATCAAAGTTTTATCAACAGGAATCAAGTAAATCCAGAAACAAGGACTTTTTTTAATAGTGCCTCCCTCAGTGTGAAACCTGGACCTGATGGATGAAGAGCTGAGATCCTGGTTTTCAAAAACTTCTCCATCACTGTCACTGACACAGTACTTTGATACAAGATGGTAGCAGGAGGTGGAGATGAACCACACTGACGTCTGTCACTTTACATTTCACCGGCAAAGTTCTGTGCGGCCCTCTAGTGGTGAAGAGTATTTATACATGATTACTCTGCAACACACTGCCGCTGTGAGAGCAAATGTTTTTTCGAAAAAAATGTGAAATTGGATAATTTCCCACGGCACACCTGACTATAGCTCGCGGAAACACCAGTGGTTGAAAAACACTGGCGTAGTTAACTCGGTGATTTTGGAACTGGTCTGGTTTTGAAGCTTCAGACGAAACGCAGACGAAGCCTCGCTGCGAAATGTGTTTTAAAGGCTGGAGCTGCAGGAAGCGGCAGTACAACAAACCTGTTCCAGCGCCGGAGGAATAAACACTCCGTAGAGCGGGAGGAGTGACGACGGCAGCTCGAGCACACCCGATAAAAAAGCAAACTCGAAAAGCGAGGCTTACTTCTCGAGGACAATCGCAGCAATAAAGTTGCACTTTTGACAATATATCTGACATCTGCAAATCATTTTTAAGTGCATTGAGAAATGTTTTTTTTTAAATGGAATTGAAACGCCAATTTTTCTTGAAAAAATCTGAGATTTTTTTGTTTGTTTGTTGTTTTTTTTGAGGCAAAAGCGCCCAGCCCTACATTGAGCACATCTTCTTCTTCTGCTTCCAGTCCACGTCTGGAGCAGCCGCACTCTGTGGACGCTGGCGGTCCTCGTCGCCTGCTGGATGGGCGGCAGGTGGAGTTGCTGAGCTCCGTCAGTCGGCTGAGGGTGACCATCCACTCACTGGCTGTACCTGCAGGAAGCTCCGCCTCCACACCCAGGGGCGGCGGGAGGCCCCCACGACCGCCGGTCGCCAAGAAGCGGTGGGAGGCGTCACCGTGGGGGATGTCGTTTAACAACCAAATTGCCCGTATGAGTGACAGTTGTGCTTTTTTTTTTTTTTTGCTTTCTATCTTTCACAGCACATATTTTGTGGAATATCGGTTACCCGAGACTTTAACTTCAAGTGGACATGACGGCAACGGGGCGGTGACCCAAGTGGCTTCCAGCAACGTCTCTAAAGGAGGTTTGTCTCACTTCCGTCACGTGTTGAAACCCCAGCGTCGTACACAGTTTGGAATCTTTTTTTATTTCAAGTTTGTTACTGACAAATGCCGTTTTCTGGTTGTTTTTTGTTCTTAGTGGTGAAGTTCGAGCAGACGTCTGTGTTTCCCGTCCGCCTCGGCACCTCAGCGGCTCAACAGTGGTGGGAAACGCCTCTCAACTTCAGGATTTACTCACGGAAGGTCGGCCAAACCCAAGTAAGCGGCGTTACTCAACATGTGACTAAAGTGATACATTAGTATGAGAGTTCGTATTGACGAACGTCAAGGGAATTATTCTACACTGTTCTGAATTCCTTGCGTTATCCACATTGTCATGTGTTTTTTTTCTTTAACTCGCTGTGATGGCGGTTAAATAACTTTCACTTCTTCAATGCAGTTCATGTTGGACTTCCCTGATTGCGCTTGGTTTAAAATGCCGCTGCCAAAAAGAGCTCATGCGCTCTATTTTAATGCGACTTTGTTGATTGATTTCAAAGTGCTTTTATCTTAAATGTCCTCATGGTCTGTCTGACCTTTAATGCAATCCAATAAAACTCGAAAACTTGATTGTAATAGAAAATGATGATGGTAGAGCAGTCCAGATTCAGAACTGGGAATACGTTTTGTTGTTTTTTTTGTTGTTGTTGTTTATCCACTGTTGTGGACTTCGGAGTTTTATTTTGTTACTAAGCATCAACAATCATCAGGTTGAAGCAATAAATATAGAATATAAAATAATGCTTCACGTCACGGTAATAAAAACAGATGATGGCGTTAGAATGAATTGTTTTTACTTTACATATGTACTTTTTTTTTGCGATGTTGGTCTGGTTTTATTTTATTATGACCTGCTGCCATACGCTGCCTTGCTCTACTCTCGAGTCAGCAGATCAGATACTATTGCTGGTTTTATTTGTTATGTGATGTTTTCTCCGTTTTATCTGGGCGGCTCTACCGTCATCATTTTCTTTTAAATCGAGTTTTATTCGATCGCATTAAATTTCCTAACTGGGATGTATTATAATAATATAAGTGGGATGCTTGCGCTCTTCTGCGGCAGGCTGCTTCGCTCGGCAAAGCGGCTCATCCCCTGCGCCGTTTGCTGCAGAGCAGACAACTCCGTCAGTGCCTGGTCCTGCCTGTGCTCGGTGAAAGTGGGGAGATCGGACCTCTCAGGGTACAATACTTCACTTTTGTCCACGAAGACACGGTTTGGTAACGTCGAGAGGTAACGTCGGAATCTCCTGCAGGTGACGGTAGAGCTGGAAGCAGACGGCCAGAAAGGTAAAACCCAGGTGAGGCCTAGCGACTCGTTGCCACGGCGATCTGCTAGGACGTCACAAAAACCTTCACAAGACTCCTTTCCTCATCCTGGCCTCCTCACATCGCCGAAACCATGGCGGGAGGAGGACCAGGAGGAGGACCAGGCGGAGGAGCAGGAGGAGGAGGAGCCCCGGGTTCTGCTCCATTCTCTGCTGATGGTACCGGACGGGAAGGACTTCAGCAGTGGACCTCTGCAGGTGCCAAGCGTCTACCTGAACTGTAAACTGTTCTGGTGTGACGAGACGGCCAGATCCCTGGTCAGCTGGGGTCAAACCGACCCCACGTTCAACTTTGTCCAGGTCAGTGGCGTCGACGGCGCGTTCGCCGCTTCTGTCGGCGCCGGCTAACTTTATTTATAGCGCCGCTCGGTGCAAACCTACAGTATCTTTACAAACTGTGACTCCTCGGGTTATTTTTTTCAGGTATGAGCTCCACCTGCCATTTTTCTACAGCCTCTTGTCTGAGATTAAAGTCCCAATGAAATGAAAATTCCACCTCCAAAACACCCTGGCTGTCGCTTCTAGGGACATTTTCATGCTAACTGGTCCGAGGGTAAAATGTTAAAACACGGCAATCTGAGAGAAAATAGCCGATAAACGGCGCTATTTCCTCTGCTGGGCGGAGCTTCTGACAATAACAGAGTGACGTCACGAGTTGTGCACACGCCCAAGTTGTGTTTACATTATGGAGGATCAGAGTTTTGACCACGAAGAGGCTGAATTGAACCAGATTTCATCATCATGGTCATTTCAAACCCAGTGATTGATGAAGAAGACAGAAGGTGGTTCTGCCATCAGTGACCCCGTCTGGAACATGTTTGAGGAAGCAGAAGACGCTTCGTCCTCCATTGGTCCTCGTCTCCTCGCCTCAGCAGCCGCCACTTTTCACCTTTGAGGCTCCTGACTTTTGGCAGAACGACCGGCTTCCTGGATCCAACACGTCGAAGGGCTTTTCCCACTGCGCGGAATCACCGGAGATGAGTCCAGGTATTACTTGATCGTCTACTAGCCGCCCGAGCTAGCAGCTCCCGCGAGCCACCCGTGCTCCTTCTCTCCTCTCTCGGTCTCTTCCAGGTTCAATCTTTCATCAAGGCTCATAAAATGCCGACTATAACTTCAAAACACTGTAAAAACTTGGATATTTAAGAGGGAAACAAGCCAATACAAACAACAGATCGAGAGCTGCACAACTCGTGACGTCACACATAGGCTCCGCCCACAATGGCCCACGGAGAAGAAGGATTCCCCCGATTTCGTCGACTGGAGATTCAAAATTCAAATAACTTTGTTATGCGACAACAGGGGTGGGGCAGAGTCGGAGAAACCTTAGAAGTAGTACCCCAACTATCGTTATTTGCAAAGTAGTATGTTACATTTCACTGGGACTTTAAGTTGTGTGTTCTGAAGACAATCAGTGTTTCATTGTAGAGGATCTGATATTGCCTCGCTCTGCACAGTTCTACTTTGCCATGTGTGATGTTGTTAAAGAGGTTTCTAATCACACTGGGAGCTACAGAGTCACTTAAAACAGTCCAGTGCAGTGAAAGAAGGCCACCTCGATGCACGTGGGCCCTGTGGGTTGAAGGCTTCGCCTCTCGGTGTGTTCCAGGTGACCCCAGTGGCCCTGACGCCTCAGCTCCTGCAGCGAATGAAGAATAACATGATGGTGATCGAAGTGTGGCGGAAAGCGGGGCCGTCGGGGGACGAGCAGCTTCTCGGCCTCGTTAAACTGCCTCTCCACCAGTTCTACATGTCCTTCAGGCAAGTCTTTCACAGGCCTGGTCAATAAGAAACATTACATTTATTCCCAGCTTCTTCCCTGCTTGATGTACAGGGACAAGTAAAGTTGAGATATTTTGATATTTTAATGACCAGAACAAAGAAAAAAACAAACTATATTCACTATTACAAGTATTTTGTTATAAATTAATTAATTATTTCACATAAGTTGGACAAAGTCGTGTAGAAGATAAATTGATTATTTGGATCGCTGCAATTTTGTGGAAAAGAGATTTCTGATTCAGAACTGGGAATAAGTTTTGTTGTTGTTTTTTATGTTGTGTTGAGTGTTTTATGTTGTATGAGTGTTAAGTTTATCCACTGTTGTGGACTTCTGAGTTTTATTTTGTTACTAAGCAACAACAATCATCAGGTTGAAGCAATAAATATAGAATATAAAATAATGCTTCACATCGCATGGTAATAAAAACAAATGATAGAGTTAGAATGAATTGTTTTGACTTTACATATGTACTTTTTTTTTTGTTTTTTGCGATGTTGGTCTGTTTTTTTGTTTTTTTTTTATTAAAAAAAGAAATTTTTAAATACACTACAGTCATTCCAATGTCCTTTTATAGAGAAAATGGAAAAGCCCAACCGATCCACATGAGCAAGTTTTGTTATTTTTGTTTGCATACGTTTGAATTGAAGGCACCGTGGTACGAAGAGATCATGCTGGAAGAAGCGTCCGTCCCCCCCCCACATCTATTAAGGTCTTATCATTTAAAATCACACGTAATCATGTCCCCGTCTTTGTCCAGGGACCCCAAGATCGCCCGCCTGCTCCTCCAGGCCCAGTACCCCGTCCTGGCGGTGGACTGCTACATGCCGGTCGTCGACGTGTTCACGGGTGGCTGCAGAGGAAACCTCCGGGTGGTTCTGGCAATGGGCCAGTCGGAGCAAATAGTTTCCCTCCAGCGCTCCAGAGAGGAGGAGTGTGGTCGTTTCCCTCACCTGGTCAGACCAGTTCACCTGCTCGATCGCCAGAGAGCAGCGCAACGAAAGGTAGAAGATGCAGAATCTCTGGGAACGTGTTTGGAGGAGTTTCTGGAAAACGTGTGCTGGTTCTGTGTTTTAGTGCACCTGCAGGGCCTCTGCTGTTCCTGAGAGCTTGTTTCATTCATGGAAGCGTCGGTGCCGCCCCCCTCTGCTTGTCTAAGAAGTACCTTTCACCTGTTTTCTCGTTCAGGTGACCGCAGGACGAGTGGAAGCCGTGACGGAGCATCGCTTTGTGATCAAGGTGGAGAATGTCAGCGGGCTGATGCCTCTCCAGTCCACGGTGTGGGGTGAGGCCGACTGCTACATCCAGTACAGCTTCCCCTGTCAGGACGGTGGCGCCGCTGCCGCGCAGCTCGACCGCGACCTCGCCGAGACGAGTGAGGCCCCCCCTTTGACCCCGAGGACGTCTGTTTAGATTGAGAGGCTCCCCATTCCCGCCAGCGTCGCCCTGACAGCTTCCATTTCGTCACCGACAGGCGTGGACCTGAAGCCGTTTCGCACGACCGCCACGCTCTGCGTTCCGGACCCGCCGTTCGGCCACACGGAGACTCACATGCTCCTGACTCCCGACGGCGTACCGGTCCAGAGGCTGCTGCTCGCCTCGCTCTCGAGTCGAGGTGGCGGTGGCGGCGGTGGGGGCGTCCAGTTTGAAGTGTGGTGCAGGTTTGTATGACGCGTCGTGTCTGAAGGTTTTAAAAAGTACCGACTGCGAGTCCAAGGCGTACCCAGGAGCTACAAGGACACCACAGTGTTGTCTCTTTTGTTTCTTTCCTACTGAAGAAAAGCTAGTTTTCATATTTTTTGACTACAACAGTCGTGGATAATGTCCTGTCCCTTTGCAGATACTATTACCCAAATGTCAGAGATCAGCTTGTCGCCACGGGAACGCTGCCACTGTCCAGACTGTGTGCCATGGTCACCATGCAGAGGCGACAACCCACCGAAGGTCAACGGTTCTCTCTGCCCCTGGTTCCCAGGACCGACGACCCCGAGTCGTTCCATCGTCACCCCTCAGGTGTGAACGCAGGGCGGCATCGCAGGGCGACATCGCAGGGTGTCGGGGGGCCTCGGCTAACCGATGGGTGTGTCTGGGTTCCTCAGGTCTGCTGGACGTCAGCGTCCGGTACGAGCACGGACCCCTGAGACGTGAGGCGCCGCCCGGGAGAGGAACCGCCTCTCGTGTCGTGACACTCGTGCTTCGAGTGCACCGGGCTTCTGGTCTTAAAGCAGCGGCGAGGTAACGCCACGGCTGCCAGCTTACTTTACAACAGACGTGCACATCAGTCTTTTATTTTGACACTCCGACAGGTAGACCATGCCAGGAGGACACTACACACAAAACCTCCTTCACTGCTGGTTGACGACTTACAACTAATAAACTAAACTACATGAACTAAGTAACAAAAACACAATTATTACCAACACTACAAACCCAACATAACCCCCAGTAATTACATTTAAAACACCACAAACAGAAACTCCCATAATGCATTGCAGCTATCAGCTCCTTTATTGCTACACATTATTAAAATAGAAGATACATTTGGGAGATCTGGGATTGTTAGAACTATGAGTGTGAGTGGTGTGTCTTTAATGTCCTGTAGTTGTTGTGTAATTCACTAGAATTTGTCGTCACTCTCAACAAGTCTGCAATGAACCTCCTGGAATTGTCGGAGCTCCGCAGCGCAGCGGTTTTACTGTGAAAGGTACAGGAAGTTCCCAGCTTCAGATACCAGTTGAGCCGTGGAGCAATTCTACGTTCTTCATGCCATTATTGTTGCGTAATGACGTTACATCGCTGCGTCGTTCACGACCCGCCTACATTTTACCACTCTTTGTAACGGGACTGCGCTCTGGGTGGCTTTGCCTCCTTACGTCCCTCCAGGATGAGCTGCAGTGGGACCGAGGCTCAAGGAGCCACAGTGGAGGGACCAAAGAGCCGTGGGTTGCCGACCCCTGGTCTAGACCGATCCACACGCTTTCGTTGTACCACTGATGTGACTGTTCACGGTTCACACCACAGACGTGTGAGCTGTATTCATCTGCACCAGCAGAACCCCCCTCCCTCCTTGACTTCTGTTCACCATCGTTACGTTTGAAGTCACCGTGCCGATGTCTCCATCTCAGGTTCATGTCGGAAGACGACGAGCGGTTCGGCTACTTCGCCGGCGTGGGGCTGAACCCGTACGTCACCGTCCAGCTCTCCTTCATGGCCGAGGCCGAGAGGAGGCGCACCCGCACGGCAGCCCGGACCTTCAGCCCCGAGTTCGACCACCACGCCGAGGTGGCCTGTGACCTGCTGCTGCAGCGCGGCAGCGGCGAGTCCTGCAGCCTCGCCGAACAGCTGGACCGAGCTTCCGCCGTTTTCACCGTCTGGAACCGAGACGATCGCAAAGGTTTGCTGGAGTTTCTCTTCCACCTTAACGCTGCACCTGCAGTAATCTTACATTTGGTATCCGTGTTCACTGACGAGTGTGTTTTACTCAGAAGGCCTCAAGCTGAACACTCGATGAAGTCTGTCGGTCTTTATAGAAATGTGGTCGTTATAATATCCAAAAGTTTGAACAGATTATCTTTCCTAATATCACTATGTTTTGTTTTCTTTCCTGTTTCTTGCAGCTTTGAATGTTTCCACACCTAAAGAAGTGATGTTGGGCACAGTGACGGTCCCCCTGGCTGATCTCCTCCATAAAAGAACCGGTATGTTGTCCTTCATGTCACATCTGATAAAGCTTTTTGACAAAAAAATGAGAACTAATAATTTCTTTCCGAAGGTATTTCTGGCTGGTTTGGAATATATCCCCCCGAGGACACGAGCTCTCCTCAGCTGGTGGGAGGTCTGGAGCTCTCCGTCCACTTCGCTCACCACTCAGACAGAGAAAGGGTCATAGAAGCCGCTCGGGGTTTGGCCTGGGAACTGGACCGCGGCGTGGGCGCCCCTCAGAACGACCACGACCACGAACCCTGGGAAGAAAGCGAGAGAAAAGTCTCCCTGACTTTCTCGATGCCTCGAGTGTGGATTCCCGTCCACTGTTTGCTCCTCCCCGGCCACGCCGTGCTGCAGCGCTCCACCTACTGCTACCTCCGGTACAAGTTCTACGACCGGGAGGCCTTCTGCTCCGAGATGCAGCACCCTCGCGTCGGGGAGGGAGCGCGGGGCGACCGGGCCACGCTGAGCTTCGGGGGGAGCCGGACCGTGGAGCTGGCGGACACCCAGCCTCTGAGGTGGTACCTGCGGGAGGAGAGGCTGGAGGTGCAGGTGTGGGTCGCCTTTGGGAAGGACAGGGCCACGAGGCCTGGGGACGGCGATCGACTGGTGGGCTCGGCGTTCGTTGATCTGGCTTCCTTTGCCAAGACGGGCGAGCAGAAGCCGACTCTCAGTGGTACGTACGAAATGATAGACCTTTTGTAAAATCATTGTAGTATATGATTTCACCTGAATTTAATTATCCTGGATTCATGAGGGCATTGATGAATTCTTCCAAGGAACTGCTGGTTTCTTTAATTAAGTTGATGGCCTGTAATTCAGGGGTGTCACACTGATTTCAGTTGAGGGGCCACATCCACCTAACCTGACCTCTGGAGGCCCAACAAGTCAAACGTAACATGTTAAACTGCAGATATGGACAAATGTCAAAGTCTTTCCTTCTTTTGATCCTTTTGTAACTGCAAGAATTTGCCATTTGTCTATTCTGAAATTTACATATTCAAGTTAATCAGATATTATTATATTTGCACAGAAAAAAAAGTCGCCTGTGTCTGGATATCGTATTTTTATTCAGGATTAAAACAATTTTTCATCATCTGGAAATTGTCTTCAGTTTACATGTCTAAAGTATCACTTCACATAAATTGGACACCTTTATTGTGAAAGGTGTTGCATCACGTGACCTCCACAGATTGCATTAATTAATTCTGACCAAGGGCGGTTTTGAATGTCATTTTGGCCGATCTGGTGTTTTTAGATCAGCGTCTGTCAGTTTTCATATTTATACTTTTAAAAAAATCACATGGTGGGATTACATCGTCTGGCGGGCCAGTTCTGGCCCCCGGGCCGCATGTTAGACACCCCTGCTTTAATTGGTTTGTAGTTTCCAAATTATGCAGGGCACTTTACTTCAATAGGATTTTGTATTTCAGCAGTGGTTTCGGGTTGGTCTCATCAGCGCTCTTGCCTCACAGTGAGGAAAGTCCTGGGTTCGACTGGGGGGGGGGGCAGGTGCAGGATGGTAAGCTCCCAACAGGCACGGCAGCCACCGCAGCACAGCAGCACTGCAGCACTGCAGCACTACAGCACAGCTCGTCACTGTGCAGCCACAGTCTCTGCGGGTCCAGACTCTCTGGTCCCCCTTCCGTCAGCTCCTCGACTGGATCACAGATTCCCACGCACGCTCTGGGGGACAAGTTGTTGTCAAGATGGATCCCACCCGGTTCTCTGCTCCGGCTCCAGTGTTGAGAGCGCAGCGTCTAATGCCTGTCTCTTTTAGTGTCTCCAAATACCTTTTTTCTTTCTTTTTTTTTGTCAATCGTCGTTCGCCTCCACGTGGGTGAGATGAGTGACGAGGTGTCTGCTCCTCCAGGCGTCTACCCACTGTTCAGGCGCTCAGCAGCCGATCTCCAGGGAGCAGCTCTCCGGGTCCACGTCACCCTGACGGCGGGTGGCGAGTCTGCTGGAGTCGGCGCCCCGCCGTCCTCCGACGGTCCAGGAGGAGTCTCGTTGTCCGAGGAGGAGGTGGAGGAAGCCTCTTCTCCCGCTACGCCCACAAAGTCACACCCACAAAGCGGATGGCCGAATGAAACGCCAGACGTCACAGCTGCGCGGCGGTCGGAGGCGAGCGTGGACGAGTCGTTCCCGGCGACGGTCACAGTGGACCGCGCTGTGCACCTGAACCTCAGAGGTCGGTGTGGAATCCCACGTTTATTGGTTTTTAATCTGTTCGTTGACTGTGTTTCCCTCTGGCAGGTTGTCCTCTGGCCGAGCGAAGCAAGGCCTCGCCGTGCTGCTGCGTCTCCTACGTCGCCGCCGATTCCGCCGAGCCGGTGTCCACGGCGGTCGCCGCCGACACGGCGTCCCCCGTCTGGGAGCATCAGCGCCAGTGCAGGTCCCCGATCGCCGTGAAAAAACACATGAAAATACTTGTTTTGAGTCTAGAAATGCTATTTTGAATAACACACTGGAAAAATTCCTCCCAAAAAAATAAGAAGAAAATATACTGAGACAAGAAAATTAATACTTAAAATAAGCTAAAATTATCTGAACAAGAACATTTTAGAGATTTTCAAAAACAAGAAAATAATTCTAGCCCCGTATCTTGAAAACAGCATTTCTGGAATTCTAGAATAATAATCTTTGTGGACAATTTTGTTTTAAGCAAAAAATAATTTTTTAGTCAAAAACAAGAAATTTTTCATTTAATTTAAGAAAGTATATCTTGCCGAGATTTGACTTTTTGCATTTCATAAGCCCGATCTTTTTATTTTAAGATTTTAAAATAATAACACATGAAAATACTTGTTTTGAGTCCAGAAATGCTCTTTTGGACACAAAGAACACACTGGAAAAATTCCTCCGAAAAAAATAAATAAAATATGCTAAACTAAGAAAATTACTACTTAAAATAAGCAAAATTATCTGAACAAGAACAAAAAACTTTTGCTTGACAAAATTTTCAAAAACAAGAAAAGTATTCTCGCCCCGTATCTTGAAAACAGCATTTCTGGAGGCAAAACAAGTTTTATTTTCATGTGTTGTTATTTTAAAATCTTAAAATAAGAAGATGCTCAACGCCAAGACCAGTCTAGCTAAGAAGAAAATAAAGTAATAATCATCTTAAAACTAGAATAATAATCTTAGTGGACAGTTTGTTTTAAGCAAAAAATGACTTATTAGTCAAGAACAAGTAATTTTCCACTTGATTTAAGAAAGTATATCTTGCCTAGATTTGACTTTTTGCATTTCATAAGCCCAATCTTTTTATTTTAAGATTTTAAAATAATAACACATGAAAATACTTGTTTTGAGTCCAGAAATGCTCTTTTGGACATGAATAACACTCCGAAAGAAAAAGATGTTACTGAGACAAGAAAATGACTACTTAAAATATGCTAAATTATCTTCCAACAGAACAAGAAAATTTTACTTGACAAGATTTTCAAAAACAAGAAAATAATTCTGGCCCCGTCTCTTGAAAACAGAGTTTCTGGACTCAAAACAAGTTTTATTTTCATGTGTTGTTATTTTAAAATGTTAAAATAAGAAGAGGCTTATGAAATGCCAGTTCAGGTCTTTTTCTCGTCTTAAAATGAGAAAAATGCTTGTTTTAAGCCAAACAGCACTTCTAACTAGTTTTTAATCCTCAACGCCAAGACCAGTCTAGCTAATAAGAAAATAAAGTAACAATCATCTTAAAACAGTTTCCCAATCGCCGCTCGTGTCCCAACGTAGACCGCTGACCGGAGACGCTTCAATATGAGTCTCACTTGTACATTTCACACTTCCAGGCTGTCAAAGCAGCTGCTGCTGGATCCTCAACAGTCCCTGGTGTTCAAAGTCTGGCACAAAGGAGGTACGGGACTCACCTCGGGGTTGGAGCTCGTCTGTTTGGTGATGTTGATGTTTGTCGTCGTGGTTTTGTGGAACAGAAATGGAGAGGGTTATTGGATTTGCCCCCGTGGACCTGTCCCCTCTACTGTACGGCTTCCCGTCCGTGTGCGGCTGGTACAACATAAGCGACTTCAGCGGCCTGGTTCACGGGCAGCTTAAGGTGTCGGTCACTCCGCTGGGGGGGATCCAGGACCTGCGGGCGGAAAGGAGAACGGTCGGCGAAGACGCGGCCAAAGAGTCGTCGGTGAGATTCGTCGTCAACATTCAGCCTCCTGACTTTCACCACGACAAATTAAAAACCTAGTTACAAATGGACACCGTGAGGACACACGTTGGGCTGCAGTGAACGTTACTGTGGAACCACGTGGCACTCATTGTGAAGGATTTGTTGCTTTTTAAGAAATATGAAACTGACGGTGACATGATTCATCCGCAGGCCGTTCCTCTCGGCTACCGGACCACAGCCTCGTACAGCAGCTTTCCCTCTCACATCAGCAGATACCCCGAGCAGAAGATCTCATCCCCCGACCACGCAGACCGGCTCTTCTCCCAACGGCGAGTCCTGGAACTCTTTACAACATGTTGTGGAATCTCTTTGCGTTTTAATGTGTCCGTTTGTCTAAAACAGTGTTTTTCAACCCTTTTTTTGAGCCAAGGCACACTTTTTTGTTTGGAACACTCTGGAGGCACACCACCACCCCAAAATGTTAAAATGTTAAACTCTGTTGCCTCTATTAACAATATAAAGTCATTCTCATCAAAGTTTTATCAACAGGAATTAAGTAAATACAGAAAAAAAGTATTTCCCAATGTGTTTTTTTTAATAGTGACTCCCTCAGTGTGAAACCTGGACCTGATGGATGAAGAGCTGAGATCCTGGTTTTCAAAAACTTCTCCATCACTGTCACTGACACAGTACTTTGATACAAGATGGTAGCAGGAGGTGGAGATGAACCACACTGACGTCTGTCACTTTACATTTCACCGGCAAAGTTCTGTGCTGCCCTCTAGTGGTGAAGAGTATTTATACATCATTACTCTGCAACACACTGTCGGCTGTGAGAGCAAATGTTTTTTAGAAAAAATGCGAAATTGCATAATTTCCCACGACTCAGCTGACGAGATCTGGAGGAAACACCAGTGTGCCTCGGAGCAGTGGTTGAAAAACACTGATCTAGAACACGTCCCTGTAACAATCTCAGAGCAGGTTCAACGTCATGCAGATTTAAAATGTGCTGTACGGCACAAAACCCCTTCAAAGTACTTAAAACGACGGCACATTGTTAGCCATGAGCTGCGATGCAGCCTGAACCGACCGTCTCCCCGCTGCGCTCACGTGTTGCCGTGGAAACCGTTGCAGGTCTAGCGAGAGCGACCGTCTCCTGGAACACGTGGACAAAGTCCGCCTTTTCCACCAATGTCTCCAGGACGGGGCGGGTTCTCACGTCAACCCCTCCAGCTCCGTGCTGTTCTCGACACTCAGGTACCGGCGCTCACGTCCGGCAGCGCCGCTCCGTCGTCTCGGCGTGGGTTACAGCTCCGGTGTGACTCGCATTCTGCAGGAAAAAGCTTGGCGAGCTGGACGACATCCAGAGGTACTTCAGCCGGAAGCTCTCCACCCCGACGTTTCTGCCGCCGGCCGCCGAGCAGGACTGTGGCGCCGCCGTCGCCACGCACGAGGAGCCGACCGACCTGCAGAGCGACGCCGGTCGGCTCCTCCTCAAGTCCACGCAGTTTGTCGGCCGAGTCAACAACATCATTACTGGTGAGCCCACGCTGCAAAAGTTCCTCTGAAAAAAATCTACTAAAACAAGAAAATTGATAGTTAAAATGAGCAAAATTATCTGCCAACAGAACAAGAACATTTTACCTGACAAGACTATCTTGAAAACAGCATTTCTGGACTCAAGACAAGTTTTGTTTTCATGTGTTGTTATTTTAAAATCTTAAAATGACCTTTTGCATTTCATAAGCCCAATCTTTTTATCCCCCGCCGTGGCTGATAGGCCCCGAAGGGGGATCTTGAAACAGTCTCCGTACGTCCGTCCGTTCGAACGTTTCTACCTATATCTCGGCAACCCCTGGGCCCACAGTGACCAAACTTCACATGTGGATACATCTCAGACGGGGGAAGGGATACTATGGTGACCTTGACCTAATTTGCATATTAAGTAGGTCACAGGGTCACGAAGTGCTTAAAAACACATTTTGGGCTCTGGAGGCCTAGGTTTTTGAGCTAGGGCTCTGAAATTTTATACACACATGATACACACTCCAGGGATAACCTCCAGTACACCAAGTGACCTGACCTTGACCTTGAAGATTGGTAGGGTCTGAAGTTTGCTCGTCATGGTTGCACAATACATGTATTTTCATATAAACATTTCTCCTCATTTCTCAGCAGTTCCTGGGCCCACAGTCACCAAACTTCTCACATGGACACTCCACCTGGGGAGAAGGGGCACCATGGTGACCATGACCTCATTTGCATATCAGGTCACAGGGTCACTAAGTGCATAAAAAAACACATTTTGGGCTCTGGAGACGTACTTTGACATAGCTTATGAAGAAGACCTTTCAGATTCTACATAATTATCTACTAGGACCCATGGAACACCCTCTAGTGTACCAAGTGTGCTGCCTTAGAGCAGTGGTTCCCAACCTTTTTTGACCAGTGTACCCCTTGAGCTGGTTTCCATGTGAAAAGTACCCCCTCTCTCATGTGTGATTATTCGCCTTAATGTGTACTTATATTTAACCCTTTGTCTTTCTATCTATCCAACTGCTCATTTAAATAAAACAATTATTGTGAGTGTAAAAACATACCTTTTAATGAGACACTTGCGCTTGCTTGTCTTTCATAAGTCTTTCATAATTCCTTTTTTCACTGGGCTCCCCTGTGCCTGCGTCCGAGGCGACGGTAGCAGTAGCGGTAGCTGGACGTTTACTCCTGCCTAGCCATGCATCCATGTTTACAGTCGGTATGCAGCTAGAGTTAGCTAGCTTCGCGAATCGTGCGCGCCCGCAGCAAGAACGTGAACCTTTTTTTTTTTTTTTTTAAAGCGCGCCACTTTATAGTCTTTTCATATTATGTGCATTGTAGTGTTCCAATCACTGTGGACGAACTGCTACTCATGGAAAATAAACGTATGGCCTTACTAAAATTCATGATATACAACAATATAATATAGTATAATTTTTTTTTTTGTGTGTGTGGATACTGTAGGCTAATTTATAATCTTTCTGCGTACCCCCTGCAATACCCTCGCGTACCCCTAGGGGTCCGTGTACCCCCGGTTGGGAATCACTGCCTTAGAGCTGCTTTGTGAGAAAATATAAAGCCCTCCGGCGGGGGATTAGCCCAGCAACGGCCTTCTTGTTATTTTATGATTTTAAAATAACACATGAAAATACTTGTTTTGAGTCCAGAAATGCTCTTTTGGACGCAAATAACACACTGGGAAAATTCCGCCGAAAAAAATCTACTAAAACAAGAAAATTAATACTTAAAATTAGCAAAAATTATCTGCCAACAGAACAAGAACATTTTACTTGACAAGATTTTCAAAAACAAGAAAATAATTCTGGCCCCGTATCTTGAAAACAGCATTTATGGAATCAAAACAATTTTTATTTTCATGTGTTGTTACTTTAAAATGTTAAAATAAGAAGATGGGCTTATGAAATGCCAGTTCAGGTCCTTTGGTTGCTGCTCAGTCGTCCTAAAATGAGAAAAATGCTTGTTTTAAGCCAAACAGCACTTATAACTAGTTTATGATGCTGGTTTGAAGGTTTGAGGTTTGAAGATGTGACGTTTGAAGGTGTATGGTTTGAAGGTGTGAGGTTTGAGGTGTGAGGTTGACGTTTGAGGTGTGAAGGTGTGAGGTGTGAATGTGTGAGGTTTGAAGGTGTGAGGTTTGAAGGTGTGAGGTTTGAAGGTGTGAGGTTTGAGGTGTGAGGTTTGAGGTTTGAGGTGTGAGGTTTGAAGGTGTGAGGTTGACGTTTGAGGTGTGAAGGTGTGAGGTTTGAAGGTGTAAGGTTTGACGTTTGAGGTTTGAAGGTGTGAGGTTTGAAGGTGTGAGGTTTGAAGGTTTGAGGTGTGAAGATTGAGGTTTGAAGGTGTGATGTTTGAAGTTTGAAGGTGTGAGGTTTGAAGTTTGAAGGTGTGAGGTTTGAAGTTTGAAGGCTTGAGGTGTGAGTTTGAAGCTTTGAGGTTTGAAGATTGAGGTTTGAAGTTTGAAGGTGTGAGGTTTGAAGTTTGAGGTGTGAGGTTTGAAGGCTTGAGGTTTGAAGATTGAGGTTTGATGGTTTGAAGGTGTGAGGTTTGAAGTTTGAAGGCTTGAGTATGAAGATTGAGGTTTGAAGGTTTGAGGTGTGAGATTTGAAGTTTGAAGGTGTGAGGTTTGAAGTTTGAAGATTGAGGTTTGAAGATTGAGGTTTGAAGATTGAGGTTTGAAGATTGAGGTTTGAAGGTGTGAGGTTTGAAGGCTTGAGGTGTGAGGTTTGAGGCTGCAGAGCCACTGCTATTAAGTAAGAAGGTGTTTGACACAAGGTGAAGCTTGTTACTTTCTTCAGACATGAAACTTTGTCACTGCTTGAGAGAACAAGACGCCTCGAAACGAGATTTCTTGTGTCAAGCTGACGGTCTTTCCAGAGGTTCGTGTGTCTGTCGACATGTTTTACACTCTTTTTTCTCATTGTTATTTTTCCTTCTTTGCCTAGTTTTGGCTTTAAATTA
The DNA here is from genome assembly GCF_963422515.1 of Blennius ocellaris. Taxonomy (NCBI): domain Eukaryota; kingdom Metazoa; phylum Chordata; class Actinopteri; order Blenniiformes; family Blenniidae; genus Blennius; species Blennius ocellaris. The sequence goes on along the minus strand of NC_137651.1, from coordinate 33,186,694 downwards.
CAACTCTGTCGGCTTTTTAACGACTTTTTTCCTCACTCTGGTTTTTTGGTGCAGCGATCCGGGGAAACCGCCTGGAAACCATTCCCTCCAGCTCCTCCTCCTCCCCCGTGGGAGACCACCACCCTCTGACGGCCTCCGCCTCTCCCTTCTGCTCTCCCCCTCCAGAGGTGGAGAAGGAGGTGGAGGAGGAGGAGGAGACGCACAGACGGAGCTGTGAGGTCATCGCGTCTGAGGAGGGCCGTTCCGAGGAAGAGGAAGAGGAGATGAGGGATGAAGACTACGAGGAGGTTGTGGTGAAGCCGAGGCCTTTAAACGATGTGACCTCGCTAACGGACAGAACCAGTCCCTGGACCAGCGTCCTGTCGGACCCCGACCTGGTTTCTCTGGGGAGCCCTGAGCCGCCTGGGGGTCCGAGCCTGAGTGAGGAAGACGAGGGTGAGGCGGGACACGAGGACACTGGAGACTCTGGCAGTCGTCCGGAGACGAGTGAAGAGGAAAGCAGTTTTAAGGGATTAGAGGCAGAAACGGACGACGAAAGGAGGTGGCGGCCTTCAGACGAGGAGGCGGGCGAGGAGGCGGGCGAGGAGGCGGGCGAGGAGGCGGGCGAGGAGGCGGACGAGGAGGCGGGCGAGGAGGCGGACGAGGAGGCCGGCGATGAGGCGGACGAGGAGGCCGGCGATGAGGCCGGCGAGGAGGCGGACGAGGAGGCCGGCGATGAGGCGGATGAGGAGGCGGACGAGGAGGCCGGCGATGAGGCGGACGAGGAGGCCGGCGATGAGGCCGGCGATGAGGCGGACGAGGAGGCCGGCGAGGAGGCGGGCTCGTCGCCGAGCACATGTCATGTGACAGGCGCCCACAATGCACCAGGCTCCGAGGACCATCGAGACCCTGAACTCCTGCAGTATCCTTTACTTCCACTTTGTCAGTAACACTCGTTCTCCCACATGCTGAAAGGAGCGCAAACTGAACGTTCCTCTGCTGCAGATTTTTGAGGCTCCGCCCTCTTTTGATAAATACCAGAAATGAACAAATAAATACCACTTTTTCCGCGACAGGCGGTGCTCATAAAACCACTTCCTGCTTTTGTGTTTGTTTTGGAGCTCGCCTGCCTGGATCCGTTATTTGGCGCCGTATTCAACATATTTGTGTTTTACGTCATTACACGACGGCGTTCAGTTGTTTGAGCCGACAGGAAACCGCCCCGCCACCTTTCTGTTTCTTAACTTCCTCCGTTAAGCTCCGCCCCGCCCGAGGTCCCGAATTTCTTCCTGTCGTCTCGGCAGCTGGAGGTGTCCATGAGGGCCCTCCGTCTGGCTCCTTCCTTCTCTCAGGCCATCGACGGCGCAGTGAGTATCCCTACGCCAGGACCTCCACGTAGTGCGGCAGGCCTGGAGCCAATGACCAGCCAGGCGCCGCCGCGCGTTGTGAATAGATACTGTGAGTCCAGCCTCAGGTTGTAGCTCCAACTCCGGTACGGTCCGGCACAGGGTTTGAAAACACCCAAGTCACATCGGAGCGTGGCGGAGCGCAACATGGCGTGGCGTGACGTGGTGTGACGTGGTGTGACGTGGCGTGGCGTGGCGTGGCGTGGCGTGGCGTGGCGTGGCGTGACGTGGCGTGGCGTGGCGTGGCGTGACGTGGTGTGGCGTGGCGTGGCGTGGCGTGACGTGGTGTGACGTGGTGTGGCGTGGCGTGACGTGGCGTGGCGTGACGTGACGTGACGTGACGTGGCGTGGCGTGACGTGGCGTGGCGTGAATCAGTTTGAATAAAGGAATAAATAAATGTTGAATGTTACTTTGAATTTTCCCCTTTTCAGCTGAAAAAAAATACTTCCATTTTATTTATTTATTTTGTTAAACTGAATAAAAGTGGGACTTGTTGAAAAGGCTCACAAATGTACTTTTTTTTTACCCAGACGTAGATCTGTGTCGTCCAGTTCCCACCACACCTTTGAGTTGTCGCAGCGCTCCATGAGCACTCTTCACGTTACGGCGATGCCGTACACATCAATGTCTGCCGCCGGGAGCGTTAACCCTTTCATCTCAGGCCAGACCGGCTGGACGCCGCGGAGCCGCCAAACCAGACACGACTGCTTCTTCTCAGGCTGAAGGGAAATTCCCTGTGGGATTAATGACGCGTTTCTATTCCGTTCTGTAAAAGTCCTGATGATTCACGGTGATTCTCAGTCACATATCACTTTATTTCTGAGCGAAAGCAACAACAGAAAGGCATGTTGGACTGAATGTGGGTGAAACGTTGATATTGAGACACGGACGGTGGATTAGTTGTGTTGTTTTGCCACGTCAACATCCGTCCGATGCGTTTGGGTGAACTGTCCAACACGCCAAGCTAACCCCAGACGCACTCTGTCAAACTGGTAATTCAAACCGTCGTTGTTGTTTGACACTCGGTGAGGCGCAGTGGCTCCCAGCATGCACTGTGTTAGGAAACTTTGCTTTAGTCGTAAAAGTCCACATATTAAATAGTGACTCACTTAAATTCTTCAGTCTGGTTTTGTTACGGCGACGAGACGCAGCAGCTCGTCTTTCAGAGGACCTGTTTTAACCTGTCCTGAGGCTGGAACACACACACACACACACACACACACACACACACACACACACACACACACACACACACACACACACTGGAATATATGTTGCAGAATTCGTCGGTGTCTAATATTTTTTTTATTTTAATATTAGTATCATTTTAATATTTTTTTAAATATTTGTAATATTTTAAGATTTTTCATTCATGTCCTCATGTCCTCATTAGACATCAAGTCCACGTCATTACAGTTGTTTCATAACGAGTCTCATCCTTTCATGAAGCAACAGGAAAGAATCTGTCCTCATAAGGGGTGACAGCAGGTCAACAGCAGCCTGGAACACACACACACACACACACACACACACACACACACACACACTTCACCAACCAACGTTAGGAGATGGTTACGTTTTAGTATGTATGTATTTATTTATTTATTTATTGGTATATAATCATGCTTGTATGACTTTTACAATGTTTCACAAAACCTCCTCACCCGAACTGAATGAAGTCTTCGGGGATGATTTGTCGTCATCTCAAGACCAATCGATCATATTTTGCCACGTTAACGACCAATCTAAAAAAAAATACTGTGAAAAAATGTTCCCATACAAAGCAGATCAAAGAGGCTCCTTGTGCAGGAGATCAAAGGAGATTGGCGTCTGTTGCCATGGAGATGCTCCCGGCTCAGTGTTTCACACAGTGACGTGGCTCGCTAACTGGTTAGTTAGCATGGATATGAGCTAAGAGCTAAATGTGGCGTTGGCGAAGGTCTGCGCTCTCCCAGTTCTCGTTCGTGTTTCGGATCAGTACTTCTGGAACGAGTTTGTTTTAATATGATTTTCTTGTGAAGACGGAGCTACGGAAGAGGATTAGGGCCACTGTGGCTAAAAAAAACCCTGAGTCTAAGTCAGAATTCTGAGTTTAAAAGTCAAAATTCTGAGTTTAAAAGTCAGAATTCTGAGTTTAAAAGTCAGAACTCTGAGTTTAAAAGCCAGAACTCAGGGTTAAAAGTAAAAAAAATTGTTAAAAACTGGATTAAAAAAAAAATGAGTCTATGTCAGAATTCTGAGTTTAAAAGTCAACATTCTGAGTTTAAAAGTCAGAACTTTGAGTTTAAAAGTCAGAAGTCAGGGTTAAAAGTTAAAAGTAAAAAAAATTGTTTAAATTGATAAAAACTGGATAAACAAAACCCTGAGTCTAAGTCATAATTCTGAGTTTAAAAGACAGAACTCAGGGTTTTATTCCACGGTGGCCCTCATCCTCTTCTGTACGGAGCAGAACCCAAGATATGTTTTTAGCATTTTGAAGATTTGTTTCTTTTTTTTACAAGATCAGTATTTTTGCTTTGTCGTAATGCTGTTTGTGGGACCTGAACATTTCCTCCTCATTGTTCCAGTGTGGGCCCAGGGGGGGTCCTCGTCCCCGTCCCCGTCCTTGTCCTCGTCCCCGTCCCGACATGTCTCCTCCGTCCATGAAGAAAGAGACGGAGAGGATAGCAAAGATATTTGCAGCTCACTTTGATCAGACGAGTTGAGACTTTTATTTCCTCGTTCTTCCTTGTTGCTGGTTTCAGACAAATCATGCACATTAAATGTAAGTATTCAGTATTTAATTTTAATAAATGACCTTGTTGACTGTGAACGTGTGAAGCTGAGCTGTTTGGAAGCACAAAACCTCAATTAAACCTGTATATATTGGTCAAGCCTTGTGTTTGCTGTTGTTTGTGTTGCTGTGTGTTTGTTGAAGAGGCAGCGTCACAAAGAACGTGAGGTGAGACAGACTCCGCCCCCGCCGCAGCCTGATTGGTTCTTTACACCTTCAAACCTGTCACTGTTCACAAGAATTCTGTGCGGATGTCCTGTAATCCAGGCCGAAGGTGGAGCAACGATGTGACGCTTTTTTATTTTTAATGTCACAATTTAAAACCTTTTGCATCCATGAAGCTTTATTGTGAAGTTTTTCAAGTTGTTTTTCATCATTCTGTTGTAAAACGGAGTGGAAAAATGTATATATTTGATTTATATATATATATATATATATATATATATTTCAAACCTTTTTTTAAAATATATTTTACTCTTTAGCACGTTTAAATAAAACATGATCTCAAAACATGATGAATAAACTTGTGAGGTGTTTTTAATCATTTATCACAACAGAGACACTGTTGTAATAGTGTGGGATTAACTTATGTAATATATTGAAATATACATGTCAGTGCAGAAAAAAACAAAAGGAGAAAAGTATAAATCAATATTTATGAAGGATTTGAGTAGAAATAAATCTAAATCGATTGAACGTCGTTTAAAGACCATTGAAATGTATTAAATCCTAAATTAATTTACGAAATAGGCGATTTGTAATTATGCGCGTTCATAAGTCCAGTTAATATTCTTCTATATCGACCATGTGGTGATTGTTGAGTGGGCAGGTTGATTGGAAGCGGTCATTGTGCGTCTTGAATGAATGTCGCGTGTCCGGTTTTTCAGGCGGAGCGCTCAGGTGTGTGCACGCGCGCGCGTGTCTAGGAGCGCTTTTACGCGCTATGGCAAAGGGAGAACTTTGACAGGACAAGGTGTTCTCCTCCTCCTCCTCCTCCTCCTCCTCCTCCTCCTCTCTCTCTTCTCCGATGAAAATCCTCATTTTTTTTTAAGTCGCAGGACGTGAAGCGGCTCTGGAGCGCTCAGCTTATTCTATTTATTTATTTATTTATTTATTTAAATATAGCTTTATTTATTTTTGACGGTTACTCGTGAGGCTTGTTGTTGTTGTTGTTGTTTTTCTTCCTCTTCTTCCGGGCGGAGCAGCCAGCAGCTGATCTCACCATGGCCGGAGGGACACCGGCCGACCTGCCTCCATCCGTGGCCGTGAAGCTGCTGTCGGCCGGCGCCGCCGGCTGCGTGGCCGACCTGGTCACCTTCCCGCTGGACACGGCCAAAGTGCGCCTGCAGGTGAGGCGCGCCGTGACGTCACTCACCTTGGAAACGGGAGTGAAGTCAACCCGTCGGGTGTCTGACGTCAGGCCCGCGCAAGTTGTTCCTCTGGAAATACGCCTTGATTATATCAATGTGTGTTTGTGTTTGAATGCTTGAGGGATGTTTGGCATTTTGGGAGAAAACTTTTGGAAAAACTTTGAAAAAAAAGTTCCTGCGCCGGGATGTCATATCACGACGGGAGGGAATTTGAGTCGAAACATGAAGCGTTGATTTGAAACTCTTCGGATACGAACGGACTTCTGTGGTTCTCTAAGGAGAACCTGCAGCCGCCCCCCCCTCATGATGATGCCGCCTCCATGCGCCGGAGCTTCACCTCCGTGATTAAAGGAGTCATTATTCAGCTTTTCAACTTCCTCTTGATCGCACTGGTTAAAAACGAACAAAAAAACATTCAAAGTTGATTCCTCCTTTACTCTGAGAAAAAAGTCAGAATTCTGATGTTAAAAGTCAAAATTCGGAGAAACCTCAGTTCTGACTTTTAAACTCAGAATTCTGATGTTAGAAGTCAAAATTCTGAGAAACCTCAGTTCTGACTTTTTTTTTCTCAGAATTCTGACTTTTAAACTCATAATTCTGAATTCGGACTTTTAAACTCAGAATTCGGACTTTTAAAGCCGCAGTCGCCGGGCAGGAACACAACATTATAATACATATTATAAATATATCCTACAATGAAAAATTAAACAAAATTTACTTTCTAACCATTACAATTGATCCCCTGGTGTCATAAAGTTCACACAGAACATCCGAGAACATTACAGTTAAACATATTATAAATAGAACCCTCAGTGAAACCAGTGAAATTCACCACCTGGATTCATACTTTATACTAAAATTCATTATACAACAAAGCAATGGACAATTTAAATAGACAAATGCTGACACTGCTGCTTTTCCTTCAATCTGTACATTTTAATTGAACAAGACAAATATTGACGTGTGTCTGGAGGAACACGTGGAACACGTTCTATGTTCTGGCGTCACAGTTTGCAGTATCTATTGTTCTCCTGCATTTCACCACGGAGGATCAAAGTGCTCAACACTACGTGTTTGTTTTGATTATGTAACGTTGTGACGTGTAGACGTAGAGGCAGAGGTTCCTCAGGTTCCTTCCCCCGTGTGGCTGCAGGTCCAGGGCGAGTCGGGCCCGGACCCCCGGGGCCAGAGGACCAGGTACCGGGGCGTTCTGGGCACTATCTACACCCTGGTGAAGAGCGAGGGCCCCCGCAGCCTCTACAGCGGCCTGGTGGCCGGCCTCCACCGCCAGATGTGCTTCGCCTCCGTCAGGATCGGCCTCTACGACACCATGAAGGAGGCGTACAGCGGAGGAGTGGAACGTGTGTTGTCCGTCACTCTGTTCTCCGTCACTGTTCTGTGTTCTCCGTCACTCTGTTCTCTGTCACTGTGTTCTGTGTTCTCCGTCACTCTGTTCTCTGTCACTGTGTTCTGTGTTCTCCGTCACTCTGTTCTCCGTCACTGTTCTGTGTTCTCCGTCACTCTGTTCTCTGTCACTGTGTTCTGTGTTCTCCGTCACTCTGTTCTCTGTCACTGTGTTCTGTGTTCTCCGTCACTCTGTTCTCTCTCACTGTGTTCTGTGTTCTCCATCACTCTGTTCTCTGTCACTGTTCTGTGTTCTCCGTCACTCTGTTCTCTGTCACTGTGTTCTGTGTTCTCCGTCACTCTGTTCTCCGTCACTGTTCTGTGTTCTGTGTTCTCCGTCACTCTGTTCTCTGTCACTGTGTTCTGTGTTCTCCGTCACTCTGTTCTCCGTCACTGTTCTGTGTTCTCCATCACTCTGTTCTCTGTCACTGTGTTCTGTGTTCTCCGTCACTCTGTTCTCCGTCACTGTTCTGTGTTCTCCGTCACTCTGTTCTCTGTCACTGTGTTCTCCGTCACTCTGTTCTCTGTCACTGTGTTCTGTGTTCTCCGTCACTCTGTTCTCCGTCACTGTTCTGTGTTCTCCGTCACTCTGTTCTCCATCACTGTTCTGTGTTCTCTGTCACTGTTCTGTGTTCTCCATCACTCTGTTCTCCGTCACTGTTCTATGTTCTCCGTCACTCTGTTCTCCGTCACTGTTCTGTGTTCTCCGTCACTGTTCTGTGTTCTCCGTCACTGTGTTCTCCGTCACTGTGTTCTGTGTTCTCCGTCACTCTGTTCTCTGTCACTGTGTTCTGTGTTCTCCGTCACTCTGTTCTCTGTCACTGTGTTCTGTGTTCTCCGTCACTCTGTTCTCCGTCACTCTGTTCTCTGTCACTGTGTTCTGTGTTCTCCGTCACTGTTCTGTGTTCTCCGTCACTCTGTTCTCCGTCACTGTTCTGTGTTCTCCATCACTCTGTTCTCTGTCACTGTGTTCTCTGTTCTCCGTCACTCTGTTCTCTGTCACTGTTCTGTGTTCTCCGTCACTCTGTTCTCCGTCACTCTGTTCTCTGTCACTGTGTTCTGTGTTCTCCGTCACTCTGTTCTCCGTCACTGTTCTGTGTTCTCCGTCACTCTGTTCTCTGTCACTGTGTTCTGTGTTCTCCATCACTCTGTTCTCCGTCACTGTTCTGTGTTCTCCGTCACTCTGTTCTCTGTCACTGTGTTCTGTGTTCTCCGTCACTCTGTTCTCTGTCACTGTGTTCTGTGTTCTCCGTCACTCTGTTCTCCGTCACTGTTCTGTGTTCTGTGTTCTCCGTCACTGTTCTGTGTTCTCCGTCACTCTGTTCTCCATCACTGTTCTGTGTTCTCTGTCACTGTTCTGTGTTCTCCATCACTCTGTTCTCCGTCACTGTTCTATGTTCTCCATCACTCTGTTCTCCGTCACTGTTCTGTGTTCTCCGTCACTGTTCTGTGTTCTCCGTCACTGTGTTCTCTGTCACCGTGTTCTCCGTCACTCTGTTCTCCATTACTGTTCTGTGTTCTCCGTCACTCTGTTCTCCATCACTGTTCTGTGTTCTGTGTTCTCCGTCACTCTGTTCTCCGTCACTCTGTTCTCCATCACTCTGTTCTGTGTTCTCTGTCACCGTGTTCTGTGTTCTGTCACTGTGTTCTGTGCCCTCTCCAGCTCCTCTCTGAGCCCTTGGTATTTCTCAACTTTCTCATGTTCCTTATATATATATATAAGACCGCAAATAAGAAGTTAGTGGTGAATAATATAAAACCTCAAACCACTTTTAAATTAGAAGTGTCAACAACATTGTTTTTGTCCAACAAAATAATTCTTAAATTTAAATGGATAGTCCGTTTACCTTCTGAGTTCCAAAGTAAACATTTGATATTGAGATTTATTGACAGAAGCCTCCTATATAATATATACTCGTCTTCCAGAGACGAGTTTCTCTGGAAACTGATTTTTGACTAGAGAAACCAGTTTCTCTGGTCTCCCCCCCCATCGAGCTCTAACCCCCGTCGCCATGACAACCCGTCTCCATGTGACAGACGCGGGACTCGTCCCCCGGCTGCTGGCCGGCGGCACCACGGGGGCGCTGGCGGTGGTTCTGGCTCAGCCCACCGACGTGGTGAAGGTGCGGTTCCAGGCCCAGACCCGCCGGCCGGACGCCTCGGCCCAGAGGTACGGCGGCACCGTGGACGCCTACAGGACCATCGCCAGGGACGAGGGCGTCCGGGGACTCTGGAAAGGTGGACGGACACCAACACGCCCACTGTCGGTTCTTCTAATCACTTTGTTTACACACAAAATTCACACAGCAACAAAAAAATCATTAAATAACCACAGATTTTAGAAAACCAAAAAAATTGTATATATATTTATAATATTTAAATATTAAGTATATATATATATATAATATTTAAAAAAAAAATATATATATAAAATGTTATTGTTTTTTTTGGTGTTTTATTTATATATATATATATATATATATATATATATATATATATATATATATATATATATATATATATATATATATATATATATATAAAATTTCATTCTGAATTTAAAGTCAAAATTCTGAGTTTAAAAGTCAGAATTCTGACTCAGACTCCACCTGTCGTTTCAAACTTTGTCTTTTTGTCCTGAAGTCTGAGAATAAATCCTCTAAAATGAATCAGGAATTTTCCTTCTTTCTTACGTTTTTCCACAAATTCACTGATGATCAGACCTCTAAGTATTTTAAGGTTATTTAAAAATGGTAAAACGCGTGTGACTCACCAGCCTCCATCTCTTTTCACTCTCACTGAACTGAACCAGGTCAAACTCTCTGTTTCAGGCTGTTTCCCAAACATCGTCCGTAACGCCATCGTCAACTGCTCCGAGCTGGTGACCTATGACATCATCAAGGAGCTCATCCTGAAGTATGATGTCATGACAGGTCGGTTCTTTCTTTTACTTTCTCCTCCCTCTCTCGCTCTCTCTCTCTCTCTCTCTCTCTCTCTCTCTCTCTCTCTCTCTCTCTCTCTCTCTCTCTGTCTCTCTCTCTCTCTCCCCTCTCTCCCCTCTCTCCCCCCTCCCCCCCCCCCAGTACAGACGGTACAGACGTGTGTCCCCCCCCACAGACAACATGCCATGTCACTTCACGGCGGGGTTCTCCGCGGGGTTCTGCACCACCATCGTAGCGTCTCCGGTGGACGTGGTGAAGACGCGCTACATGAACTCTCTGCCGGGGCAGTACCGCAGCGCCGCCCACTGCGCCTGGACCATGCAGCTGAGAGAGGGGGCGGGGGCCTTCTACAAGGGGTAGGTGGGGGGCTCAGGAGTAGGTGGAGGGCGGGGGCCTTCTACAAGGGGTAGGTGGGGGGCTCAGGAGTAGGTGGAGGGCTCAGGGGTAGGTAGAGAGCTAAGGGGTAGGTGAAGGGGTAGGTGGAGGGCGGGGGCCTCCTACAAGGGGTAGGTGGGGGGCTCAGGGGTAGGTGGAGGGCTCAGGGGTAGGTAGAGAGCTAAGGGGTAGGTGAAGGGGTAGGTGGAGGGCGGGGGCCTCCTACAAGGGGTAGGTGGGGGGCTCAGGGGTAGGTGGAGGGCTCAGGGGTAGGTGGAGGGCTCAGGGGTAGGTAGAGCGCTAAGGGGTAGGTGGAGGGCTAAGGTGTAGGTAGAGCGCTAAGGGGTAGGTGGAGGGCTAAGGGGTAGGTGGGGGGCGGGGGCCTTCTACAACGGGTAGGTAGAGGGCTCTGGGCTTTCTACAAGGGGTAGGTGCAAGGCTCAGGGGTAGGTGGAGGGCTCAGGGGTAGGTGGAGGGCTCGGGGGTAGGTGGAGGGCTCAGGGGTAGGTGGATGGCTCAGGGGTAGGTAGAGGGCTCGGGGGTAGGTGGAGGGCTCGGGGGTAGGTGAGGGCGGGGGCGGGGGCCTTCTACAAGGGGTAGGTGGGGGGCTCAGGGGTAGGTGGAGGGCTGAGGGGTAGGTGGAGGGCTCAGGGCTTTCTACAAGGGGTAAGTGGAGGGCTCGGGGGTAGGTGGAGGGTGTGGAGGGCTCAATGCTTTCTACTTTAAACCCACAATTCTGACTTTTAAACTCACAATTTTGACTTTTAAACTCAGAATTCTGACTTTTAATTCTGAGTTTAAAAGTCGGGGATAGGTGGAGGGCTCAGGGGTAGGTACTTCTGACTTTTTAACTCACAATTCTGACTTTTAACTCAGATTTCTGACTTTTAACTCACAATTCTGACTTAAACTCACAATTTTGACTTTTAAACTCAGAATTCTGACTTTTAATTCAGAATTCTGACTTTTTAACTCACAATTCTGACTTTTAACTCAGATTTCTGACTTTTAACTCACAATTCTGACTTTTAACTCAGATTTCTGACTTTTAACTCAGAATTGTGACTTTTAAACTCAGAATTTTGACTTTTAAACTCACAATTCTGACTTTTAACTCAGAATTCTGACTTTTAAAAACAGAATTGTGACTTAGACTCAGGTTTTTTTTCCACAGTGTCCCTAATCCTCTTCTGTACACATTTATATATTTAATTCTAGTTTTAATAAATGAATGACACATTATACATTATTTAATGGTGTTTTTGTTTATACAATTCTGGCACATTCGGTCCTCCATAATGCAAAGAAGTCCAGCTTTTATCTTTTTTTTTAATAATCTGAGATCTAAAATCTGAAAATGGGTCTAATTAGGTTGTAATTATAAAACTGAATGTGACACGTGTAAATTTCAAACTTATGATTAATTTGTTGTTTAATTTATTCGTTCTCTTCCTGTTTTATTCGCGTTGCGGACGATTCTTCCTCCACCGACACTAAGTCCAGTTATTGACCGTCTCCACGGCGACGGTTTAATGAGTCAGACACACTGACTCAGTAAACCGTCTCCACGGCGACGGTTTAATGAGTCAGACACACTGACTCCTTCTTTGAAACGTCTTGTTCTGCAGCTTCGTGCCGTCGTTCCTCCGTCTGGGATCCTGGAACATCGTCATGTTCGTGAGCTTCGAGCAGATCAAGAGGCTGCTGGTGAGACTGCAGAGGTCCTGGGAGACCTCCACCTCCACCTCCACCTGCCCCCGCCCTGCCTGAGGCCCTCCTCCACCTCCACCTGCCCCCGCCCTGCCTGAGGCCCTCCTCCACCTCCATCTCCACCTCCACCTCAACCTCCTCCTCCACCTCCTCCACCTCCACCTCCACCTGCCCGAGCCCTGCCTGAGGCCCTCCTCCACCTCCACCTCCACCTGCCCGAGCCCTGCCTGAGGCCCTCCTCCACCTCCACCTCCACCTGCCCCCGCCCTGGCTGAGGCCCTCCTCCACCTCCATCTCCACCTCCACCTCCACCTGCTGCTCCTCCACCTGCCCCCGCCCTGCCTGAAGCCCTCCTCCACCTCCATCTCCACCTCAACCTCCTCCTCCACCTGCTGCTCCTCCACCTCCACCTGCCCCCGCCCTGCCTGAGGCCCTCCTCCACCTCCACCTCCACCTGCCCCCACCCTGCCTGAGGCCCTCCTCCACCTCCACCACAACCTCCTCCTCCACCTCCTCCTCCACCTGCTGCTCCTCCACCTCCACCTGCCCCCGCCCTGCCTGAGGCCCTCCTCCACCTCCACCTCCACCTCCTCCTGGCCCCGCCCTGCCTGAGGCCCTCCTCCACCTCCACCTCCACCTGCCCCCGCCCTGCCTGAGGCCCTCCTCCACCTCCATCTCCACCTCCACCTCAACCTCCTCCTCCACCTGCTGCTCCTCCACCTCCACCTGCCCCCGCCCTGCCTGAGGCCCTCCTCCACCTCCACCTCAACCTCCTCCTCCACCTGCTGCTCCTCCACCTCCACCTGCCCCCGCCCTGCCTGAGGCCCTCCTCCACCTTCACCTCCTCCTCCACCTGCTGCTCCTCCTCCACCTCCACCTGCCCCCACCCTGCCTGAGGCCCTCCTCCACCTCCACCTCCACCTGGCCTCGCCCTGTATTAGGCCCTCCTCCACCTTCACCTCCTCCTCCACCTGCTGCTCCTCCTCCACCTCCACCTCCTCCTCCACCTGGTCCCGCCCTGCCTGAGGCCCTCCTCCACCTGGCCCCATCCTGCCTGAGGCCCTCCTCCACCTCCACCTCAACCTCCTCCTCCACCTCCACCTCCTCCTCCACCTGGTCTCGCACTGCCTGAGGCCCTCCTCCACCTCCATCTCCACCTCCTCCTCCAGCTCCACCTCCTCCTCCACCTGGCACCGTCCTGCCTGAGGCCCTCCTCCACCTCCACCTCAACCTCCTCCTCCACCTCCACCTCCTCCTCCACGTGGTCCCGCACTGCCTGAGGCCCTCCTCCACCTCCTCCCCCACCTCCTCCTCCACCTGGCCCCGTCCTGCCTGAGGCCCTACTCCACCTCCATCTCCACCTACTCCTCCACCTCCACCTGCTGCTCCTCCTCCACCTCCACCTCCACCTCCTCCTCCACGTGGTCCCGCACTGCCTGAGGCCCTCCTCCACCTCCTCCCCCACCTCCTCCTCCACCTGGCCCCGTCCTGCCTGAGGCCCTCCTCCACCTCCATCTCCACCTACTCCTCCACCTCCACCTGCTGCTCCTCCTGCTCCTCCTTCTCCTCCTCCACGTCCTCCTCCACCTCCACCTGCTGCTCCTCAGGGAATTTTGTTTTTTGTTTGTTTTTGTTTTTTAGACGAAACTGTTCACGTGATGAAAGATAACACTTTATTATGTGAGGGTGCTGAAATAAACATGGAAGATCTTTTATTCATCATCTTCATCATCATCATCATCATCTCATAATACAACAAGCAGGTCAAAATGTCACTTTTCATTCGTCTCTTATTCCTGCTGAAGCTGCGGGAATCAGGCGATGACGTCATATATCAGCAGGATTAGTTTTTTGTTTTTTGTTTTTTTTAGTAAACTCATGTCAGAGTTAAATTAATTTGATGTCAATTTGCCACTGAACTGACGACCGGAGGGGCAAAACTGAACTGCGAGGACATCTGGGGGGGAAATGACGGTGAGTACATTTAAATCAGGTCACCATTGTTGTTTTGTTCATATTAGTTCCTATCTGGTTCTGTTGAGGTGGAAAATGTACGGTGACCCTGAAGTGCAAACCACAACAACAAATCACTAAACACAACAACAAATTCAAAAACACAATAACAAATGAAAAAAAACACAACCACAAATGAAAAAACACAACACTAATTGAAAAACACAACTTCAAATGAAAAAACACAACACAAATTGAAAAGCACAACTGTAAATTATAAAACACAACACAAATGAAAAAACACAACAGCAAATGAAAAAACACAACAACAAATGAAAAAAAACACAACACAAATTGAAAAACACAATTGCAAATTGAAAAACACAACACAAATGAAAAATGTTGTGTTTTGCAATTTACAGTTGTGTTTAGTGATTTGTTGTTGTGGTTTGCACCGTAGAAATGTCGTCATAACAGTATAAACCACTGCGTCACTATTTCAATTCACACCTTCCCTCCACCTGAAGCACTCTGCTGAAATGTTTGGGATGTGGTGACCCCTGGTGGCGAGGCTGCGCACTGCAGTCGGCTGAAAACCTCCCGGAGGCCCCAAAGTCTGACTGGAAAAAAAAAATACAAACTCTTCAGTTTGTGTCTCATTTTTTTTAACTTTATACACTCTATAATATAACAGAATTTAAAACTCGGACAAAGTCGTGGGCCAATTTTTATTTATCAAAAAAAAACTATCTTCCTCCAGATTAGAACATAGAAAACAGAACAAGCAAAGCTGAATAACGACAATCGAGAACTTAATACAGCAAACGTGCAAAATAACATTTCAAACAAAAAAAAAACATACATTTCTGCAATAAAATGTTCATAAAGTTAGAATTCTTCTTTTATCTGCAGCCTCCTGATTTAAATTTCAACAATAATCATTTTCCAATGGCGAATAATAAAAAAAACCCAAAACAAAACACTCACAATATCAAACCAATTAACTAATAATAATAATGTCATTGTTTTTATAGTGTTTTGTTTTTTTTGGTCTTTCTTCTGACAACAGAGGACAAATGTTTGTTTCTTTCCTGTTTCAAATCTACATTTTCCTCTTGATTCTAAAATACTTCCAAACGCCCATTTTCTAGTCAAAATATCAGATAAAATCTTAAAGTTCAGGAAGAAAATAAAAAAATCTTAAAGTGGTTCTCTTATCCAGTGTTTTAACTCCTTCCCCAAAACAAGCTTATTAAATAACTGGTGAACCTGTACACAATAAAAGTGAAAACAGTAAAACTAAATTTTTTTTTTTTTAAAAACCACAAAAAAAAACAGTTAAAAAAAAACAAAAAAAAAAACAGTAAAACTTAAAAAACTTTAGTAAAACTTTAGTAAAACTTCTCCCTTCAGTTCCAGTCAGCATCACTTTTTTGTTTGTGGACATTTCATGTCAGGATGAGGCAGAAGAAATCAGTGCAAACATCCAAATACATTAAAAAATGTAATAAATATGAAAAACTAAATACAAACAAACGTAAAAGAGACGCAGTTTTCTTCCTCATAGCTTCTTGTAGTTGTGACGCGTGAAGGAAAACCTTCTATTAGAACCTCGATTCGCTGCAGCTGAACGGATAAATGGAGGCGACGTGTTTGTTTCTGTTGACATGATAAATAAATAAAGGACATGTTGTTTACTGGCTGAAGGAACGGAATGAGGAGAAGTCATGGAGCAAGAAAACTTGAAAACCTGATTGTACCAAGTTTAAATAAAACATATTTCCCTCTCTACGTTTAAAAAAAACCCAAAAATCTTAATTTACACTGACACACATGCAGAGCTGCTTCAGAGCTGCAATGAGCAGCCGGACCTGCAGGGGGCAGCGCAGCAACAAGCATGACAGCCAATGTGACTCCTGAGGAAAACAGCAATAAAAAATAGGACGTCAGGAATTATCCTGGATTGTTGACGACTCGCCTTTTGGATCTGGCTTCTCGCTTAGTTCGCCTGTTTTCATAACAAACTCTAGAGTCTGGATCCGTTTATCTTTGTCTGGATTCATCTGGATCCCTCTGGATCCGACTAGCTTCGTCTGGATTCGTTTATCTTCGTCTGGATTCGTCTGGCTTTGTCTGGCTTCATTTATCTTCGTCTGGATTCGTCCGAATTCGTCTGGATTCGTCTGGATCCATCTGGCTTCATCTAGATCCGTATGGATTCGTCTGGATTCATCTTGCTTCGTCTGGGTTTGTCTAGATTCGCCTGGCTACGTCTGGATCCATCTGGCTATGTCTGGATTTGTCCGAATTCGTCTGGATCCGTCTGGATTCGTCGGGATTTTTTCATAACAAACTCTAGAGTCTGTGTGCGTCTGGCTTTGTCTGGATTCGTCTGGATCCGTCTGGATTCGTTTATCTTCGTCTGGATCCTTCTGGATTTGTTTATCTTCGTCTGGCTTCGTCCTGCGTCTCCGTCAACCTCAGCAGCAGCAGCAGGACATGAGCGCCCAGAATGGAGACTTGGGCAGTGGCGTCTGGACAGGAAGTGCCTCCATGACGGCCCTGACGTCTCTCCGAGGTAAACCGGTCCATAGCAGGAGGTCGGGCAGCAGCCGCAGGTCGTCGCTGAAACAAACGGCGGGAAGTGTTGATAACAGTGAACGTTTGAAATGCAGATGTGAAGAGGAGGAAACACCGGAAAGACTTTTACAAGGTTAAATCGGTAATTGAAAAAAAATGCTGAGTCAGCTCAAAGGAAGGATGATGGGGTTTTTATACAATTTATTAAACGAGGGGTTTTTCCATCTTCAGCTGAGTCACATCTCAAATCTGCCGCAGTGACGTCGTCACACGAGTGTTTGGTCTGTAGTGGGACTCACCTCTGTCTGTGACCCTCCTTCTGTATCGTCGCCATCGTCACCTTCATTGAATCCAGGCTGCCGCGGCCCTTGGGCAACGCCAACACCTCGTCGACGCTCAGCAGCAGCCGGTTGTACTGGTGGACGTCTGGGACCTGGAATGACCCGAACGTAGGACTGTCAAAATAAAACCACCGAGTTGGATTATTATTGCGGTCACTGTCAAACTAAAACCACCAAGTTGGATTGTTACGACGGTGACTGTCAAAATAAAACCACCAAGTTGGATTGTTACTACGGTGACTGTCAAAATAAAACCACCAAATTGGATTGTTACTACGGTGACTGTCAAAATAAAACCACCAAATTGGATTGTTATTACGGTGACTGTCAAAATAAAAGTACCCAGTCCAGGAGGACATTGACTGTGAGTCATGACAGCACAAGGGTCCCTTTGTTCCGATCGTCTCTACTGAGCATGTGCAGAAGAACTCGTTCGTACCACCCCAGTAGCAGTGATGTCGTTACAGAGGCAGAGCCTGAGCGGTTTTCAGAAAGTGTCGTTGAAACTGTTGCCGTGGAAACGGGCCCGTGGTTGACTTGCAGGCAAGGCCTCACCCGGGCTGAGACGAAGCCGTGAAGCCACACGGCGTCCTCGCAGACCGTCGCCCCGACATCGTCGCTCCACCTGGTCAGCTTCCTCCTGCTGTTCCCGATCAGGCACCTGAAGTAGAGGTGGGCCACGTCCCGGTAGACGTCCCCCATCACTGCCTGGGAGACGGTGCCAAACGTGAGGACGATGGAGGACGGGTCCGTTCACGCGTGAGACGAAGGCCTCACCTTGTGCTCGTCCTCGGCGAACGGCAGGCGGGGGAAGTGCGCCTCCAAAGCGGCGAAGGGGAAAGTCCGCCTGCTGTCCAGCTTGAAGTACCGTCTCAGGTTCTTCTGCGGGACAGAGAATCAGACCTTCGTTAGCTCCCACGTGTTCGACGGGACGTGAATCGGTGTGGTTATCGGCGGCAGACAGGAAAGGACACCTTCACATCCCCGATCACCACTCTGCCCAGGAGGTCCCTGGTGAAAGTGTCCATCTGGTCCAGCATTGCCACGGTTTCCTGCATATCTTCCTCCCGGACGTGTTTCCTGAAACGTGTCATCATCGTCAGCCGTGTTTGTTCTGTCCTTCAATACTCATTTATATCAGTTTGTATTGCTTCATCTCATATGTAGAGATGTTCCAAGGGCCTTTGTCCCCAATTGTCAGAATCAGAATCAGAATCAGAAGCTTTATTGTCATTGTACAGGTACATGTACAGGTACAACGAAATTGCAAAGAAAGTTTCTCCCATTTTCACATCGTTTGGTTTCCTTTTGTATCTTTGTTTTGGGGTTTTAGGGTTATATTAGGGTTAGGGTTAGGGTTAGGGTTGGTTTTTACATTTTCTTGCAGCCACGTTCATTCAGTTTAGAGAAGAAAGTCGTCTCCTGACAGCCGCTGTCTTTGTCTTTATGGAAATCTTTCTTTCATACCCTAATACCGTATTTTCTGGACTATAAGCTGCGACTTTTCTCTTTGAACCCTCTTTGAACCCTCTTTGAACCCTGCAGCTAATTTATGTATTTTTCCAGCTTAACGGGCTTCATGTCACCAGATTCTACTTCCTCATGTAGAAACCTGCAGTTTTTTTAGGGTTAGGGCTTCTCCAGAACTGGCCTTAAAAGTGAAGTTCCTGCTCCTGGTGAGTCTCATCTTATGCTGCTTCCTGTCAGGAGTTACAGCAGCTGACTGACTGGCAATGATGCGTTCAAGTGCATCATGTAAACTAGAGCGCTGGACTCCGTGGCTGAGGTATCTTCACTCCTCAGAGTCACAATCAGCAAATAACTGATAAAATACTTTATCAACAGACATAAAATGCTTGTTGGTTATGTATCTGTCTCTCTGTGTGTCTCGACGTGTCTGCAGCTTCGCAGCAGGAGCACAAGGCACAACACCGCCTGTGTGCAGGAACTTCCAGCACTATGAAAGACAGATTTGCGAGAATTGATGAAAATATGATCAATCCCTGTGTTCCTGCAGGGAAATTCTTGCCCCGTTACAATGTGGACGCCTGCAGCTTATCGCCCACTGCAGCTTATTTACGTTTAGTTTTTTTATTTCTTTGAAAATTTTGCAGGTACGGCTTGAATTCAGGTGTACGCTCTATAGTACGGAAAATACGGTAGTTACTTTAATTTTTTTCAATCCCCAAGGGAATGAAAGTCACCTGAGTTCCTTGCAGGTTCTCAAAGTCTTGAGGAAGTGAACGGTCTGTGGCGGTTTCACACCGGCTCGTTCCTCCAAGAACTCTCTCTGCCAGGCGTCGTACCTGCAAACAAAGGCCGTCGGTTCACCTCCTCAAAAAACTGGAAGGTAGTAATAAACGATGACCACATATTCTACGGAGGGAAGCTGAAGTCTCACCCTTTGACAAAAGTCAGCAGCTCCTCTGAACAAACCTGAAGTACTCGATTACTCAGTTCTTCATCGACGGACTTGACTTGTTCTGGCAGGGTGGAGACGCACTGAAAGACGGATCAGTCGTTTTTAATACCCCTTTTGAAGGAAAACCCTTTTCCGGCATTCACAAAGTGAAGTGAAGTTTTTTTTTTTTATCACAATGTCAACATCTATTTGGACGCGTGAATCTACCTGAATGACGTCCACGTGAAGTCCAACGTAAACCTCCTCGGTGTCGCAGGTCGTCTGGCTCTTATGGTCCCGCAGGATGTTCTCAAGTTGAACTCTCACTTCGTCCTACGTACAAGGAATCGTTCGGGTAAAAGGACGTTTGAACCGAACCACACCTCCATCGGTCAATGGTGAAAAGTTCTCACCTGCACATTTTGAAAAAGCTTGTCTTTTGCGTTTGTCTCCCACTCGTCCCACTCGTCTATCCTCTGGCAGTCTGTCCTCTGGAACTCCTGGTGACTGTGGAAACACACACCAACATCCTGGTTATCGTCTCTTCTCAGTATTAACTTGACTTCTAGGCACCTTTTTCTTCCAGGTCTTGGTGGTTTTTGGTTGGTTTATGAATGACTCACATACGTCTTTAATCGTTTTCTCTATGGCGGACGGGGTTTAATTACAACGGGTCAGCCACAGTGAGGCTCTGTGGGCAGGTGGGAATCGAACCATCAACCTTCCAATTGACGGGCCACAACCGCCCCTCGTCATAGTTACTGCAGTAATCTGAATTGATGACTTTATATAAAATACTTCCTCTTGGTAGGACCTTCATTTATGCAATGGAAAGTCTTGGTAATCAACCACCATTGGTGTAATCTGATTACTTGTGTCACTGTGACTTGGTGGTCTTGCCACGAGAATGACCGTTGTTCTCTGCAGAACGTGTGTGTGTGTGTGTGTGTGTGTGTGTGTGTGTGTGTGTGTGTGTGTGTGTGTGTGTGTGTGTGTGTGTGTGTGTGTGTGTGTGTGTGTGTGTGTGTGTGTGTGTGTGCGCGAGTGTGTGTGCGTGCGTGCGTGCGTGCGTGCGTGCGTGCTCCATAATCTGGTGTTAGAGGAGGAAGATGTTCTATAATCTGATGCTAGAGGAGGAAGATGCTCTATAATCTGAGGTTAGAGGATGAAGATGCTCTATAATCTGGATTAGAGGGGAAAGATGCTCTATAAACTGGTGTTAGAGGATGAAGATGCTCTATAATCTGGATTAGAGGAGGAATATGCTCTATAATCTGATGTTAGAGGAGGAAGATGCTCTATAATCTGGATTAGAGGAGGAATATGCTCTATAATCTGATGTTAGAGGAGGAAGATGCTCTATAATCTGGTGTTAGAGGAGGAAGATGCTCTATAATCTGGATTAGAGGGGGGAAATGCTCTATAATCTGATGCTAGAGGAGGAAGATGCTCTATAATCTGAGGTTAGAGGATGAAGATGCTCTATAATCTGGATTAGAGGGGAAAGATGCTCTATAAACTGGTGTTAGAGGATGAAGATGCTCTATAATCTGGATTAGAGGAGGAATATGCTCTATAATCTGATGTTAGAGGAGGAAGATGCTCTATAATCTGGATTAGAGGAGGAATATGCTCTATAATCTGATGTTAGAGGAGGAAGATGCTCTATAATCTGGTGTTAGAGGAGGAAGATGCTCTATAATCTGGATTAGAGGGGGGAATGCTCTATAATCTGATGTTAGAGGAGGGTGTGCCTTCATTACCAAACCAAACAACAGCACCAACTAGTGGGCGGAGCTAAACAGGAAGTAGACGAAGACCTGAGGAAGAGACGAGCCCAACCAATCAGGTGCAAGCAGCTCCCGCTGGAGCCGGCACCCCGGAGGAGGTCCTGCAGGTGAGCGGCCACCTGGAGGCGGCAGCAGGCCACCAGGGGTCCCATCAGGCCGCGCGGCTGCAGGTGTGGGCGGAGCCTATCCAGCTGGCGGAGCACCTCCGCCTGCAGCCTCCTCAGGTGCTCCCGAAGGTTCCGCTCACAAGGCTCCGCCGGCCGTGCGACGATCTGCTTCCAGAAGGTCTGCATGAGGACGGCGGTC
Source organism: Blennius ocellaris (assembly GCF_963422515.1). Taxonomy (NCBI): domain Eukaryota; kingdom Metazoa; phylum Chordata; class Actinopteri; order Blenniiformes; family Blenniidae; genus Blennius; species Blennius ocellaris. The sequence goes on along the minus strand of NC_137651.1, from coordinate 33,165,363 downwards.
TCCGACGGGCCGGGCTGAGGACCCTGGACTAGGACCAGGTGGAGACCCTGAAGGGCGGAGGGCGGGTCTGGCTGGGGCCGCTCGGCGTCGCTGATCATCTGAGCCTCGACCTCCAGTGGCTGGCCGGCGTCTCTGGGTTCTGCTGACGAAGCAGATTAGATCAAAATGACTTAATGACTTGTGACGTGACCAGGGAGAACTTTTAGAAAAAGACGTGAACTTTTAGGAAAAGATTCACGTCGACTGAACTGTGAGTTTCAGTCTGTGACACATTGATTTGGTCTAAAGCTGAAGGGCTGCTGCTGCAATGGCCTCAGTTTATAGAGCATCTTCCTCCTCTAACACCAGATTATAGAGCATCGTCCTCCTCTAATCCAGATTATAGAACATCTTCCTCCAAACACAAGATTATAGAGCATCTTCCTCCTAACAAGATTATAGAGCGCCGTCCTCCTCAAACACCAGATTATAGAGCATTTTCCTCCTCTAACATCAGATTATAGAGCATCTTCCTCCTCAAACACCAGATTATAGAGCACATTCCTCCTCTAACACCAGATTATAGAGCATCTTCCTCCTTTAACATCAGATTATAGAGCATCTTCCTATTCTAACACCAGATTATAGAGCATCTTCCTCCTAACACAAGATTTTAGAGCATCTTCCTCCTCTAACACCAGATTATAGAGCATCGCCATCCTAACATCAGATTATAGAGCGTCGTCCTCCTCTAACATCAGATTATAGAGCATATCCCTCTTCTAACATCAGATTATAGAGCATCTTCCTCCTAACACCAGATTATAGAGCATCTTCCTCCTAGCATCAGATTAAAGAGCATATTCCTCCCCTAACATCAGATTATAGAGCATCTTCCTCCTCTAACACCAGATTATAGAGCACCTCCCCGCAAACACCAGATTATAGAGCATCTTCATCATCTAACTCCAGATTATAGAGCATCTTCCTTCGCTAATCCACATTACAGAGCATCTTCCTCCTCTAACACCAGATTACAGAGCATCTTCCTCCTCTAGCACCAGATTACAGAGCATCTTCCTCCTCTAACATCCGATTATAGAGCATCTTCCTCCTCTAACACCAGATTATAGAATATCTTCATTCTCTAACTCCAGATTATAGAGCATCTTCCTCCGCTAATCCACATTACAGAGCATCTTCCTCCTGTAACACCAGATTACAGAGCATCTCTCTCCTCTAACACCAGATTACAGAGCATCTTCCTCCTCTAACACCAGATTATAGAATATCTTCATCCTCTAACTCCAGATTATAGAGCATCTTCCTCCGCTAATCCACATTACAGAGCATCTTCCTCCTGTAACACCAGATTACAGAGCATCTTCCGCCTGAAACACCAGATTACAGAGCATCTCTCTCCTCTAACACCAGATTACAGAGCATCTTCATCCTGTAACACCAGATTACAGAGCATCTTCCTCCTCTAACAGAGTTAAACAAGTTGAATTGAATTGAAAACATGTAGCTTGTTTTTAAACATCTCGGGGAATTTCAAAGTTAAACTATAAATAAAAAATAGGAACTGGGAGATTATTTCTTGAAGGGAATTCTTGCTTTTGACTTTGAATTTTTTTAAATGTGTTCGTATTTTACTTTTGTATTGTTTTTGTCCTTCTCAATTCAATTCAAACTTTATTTCTATAGCCCTTACAATCACCCGGTGGCGTCCAAAGTGCTTCACAACAAAGCTAAACCAATACATTAAGAAATAAATACGAAAATAAATACATAAAAAACAAAAATCCAAAGGTGTGTCTGAAAGTGCTCACGTGAGGGACACGTGCCGACTGGCCACGCCCCCCTGCTGCTCATATTTCACCTCAAACAGACTCGTCAAAGTTGCGGAACCAGTTTTTGTTTTTTTATGCGCCCGGGGAAAATAAAGCAGGACACACCTGAATTACTTTCTGCTGCATACTTTAGGGGCAACAACCGGCCGGGGCATGCTACCTGCTTTTGGGGGGGGGGGGGGGGGGTGTTACCCTGAAGGTGGGTCAGTGAGGTGATCTCAGGGGAATCCCCCAGTGACCAGTGACGTCATCTCAGGGGAATCCCCCCCCGGACTGATTAAACAGGGCCCAGAGTTCGTCACTTTACAATTCAAAATATCTTAGTATTCCAACAACATGACTTTAGTTTCAGTCTGTGAATGAGTTTTAGCTGAAGTCCTCTCACACACACACACACACACACACACACACACACACACACACACACACACACACACACACACACACACACACACACACACACACACACACACTGATTGTAGCGTATCTTCCTCCTATAACACCAGATTATATAGCATCTTCCGCCTCGAACACCAGATTATAGAGCATCTTCCTCCTCTAACACCAGATTATAGAGCATCTTCCCTCTCTAATCCATATATAGAGCATCTTCCCCCTCTAATCCAGATTATAGAGCATCTTCCTCCCCTAACATCAGATTATAGTGCATCTTCCTCCTCTAACACCAGATTATAGAGCATCTTCCCCCTCCAATCCAGATTACAGAGCATCTTCCTCCTCTAATGCCAGATTATAGAGCATCTTCCTCCTCTAACATCAGATCATAGAGCATCTTCCTCCTCGAACACCAGATTATAGAGCATCTTCCTCCTCCAATCCAGATTACAGAGCATCATCCTCCTCTAACGCCAGATTATAGAACATCTTCCTCCTCTAACATCAGACTATAGAGCATCTTCCTCCTCTAACACCAGATTATAGAGCATCGTCCTCCTCTAATCCAGAATACAGAGCATCTTCCTCCTCTAACACCAGATTATAGAGCATCTTCCTCCTTTGACACCAGATTATAGAGCATCTTCCTCCTCTAACACCAGATTATAGAACACACACACGCACGCACGCACGCACACACGCACACAGACACACGCACACAGACACACGCACACACACACACGCACGCACGCACGCACGCACACACGCACACAGACACTCACACACACACGCACACGCACACACACACACACACACACACACACACACACACACACACACACACACACACCATCATCCCTTATCTTCCACAATTAAAACTCCTGCGACACTCGAGTGCCACATTCGTTACCATGGAAACCCATGCATTTACAAGGTTATTTGATCCAGCGCTCCCGTTATTTTGGCAAGTAGTTTTTATTTAAAAAAGGATTAAACAAATGGAACACAAGACGAACTCTGATTTTTGACTTTCACTTCCTGTGACATCGAACATCAAAGAATGGTTGTGCTCACCTTCTTCAATCAAAGGTTTCTGGCTGCTGCTCCTCTCAGCTGCTTTCCGTTTTTTGAATGGAAGATTCGGCATTTTTTCTTTGTTTATTTTTGTTTATTCTAAGCCTCTGCGGTACGTTTATCTCCCTGTTCGATGCGCCGTCTGGATCTGAGCCCTCGGCGCGCCTTATAAACAGCCAGGCGGGTTTTCCCCACTCCGGCACTTTCACTTTCTTCTCTCTTGAGGTTTTCCTGGAAACACCGGCGGCGCAGAGCTGGTGCATCATGCTGACGGTGCAAAATAAACAAAGAAACTTCACCTTCACTACGACTGCATGACTAACAGTGACGGATGTCAAGTTAGAATGATAATAACTGCACTTTATTGATCAGCCACTATGTACATACACACACATGCAAAGTGGAATTACACGTCTATTCTTGGACCACACACACACACACACACACACACACACACACACACACACACACACACACACACACACACACACACACACACACACACACACACACACACACACACACACACACACACAGCTACACAAACAGAAACACACACACACACATCTACACACACACACACACACACACACACACACACATCTACACACACACACTGCGACACACACACACACACACACAGCTACACAAACAGAAACACACACACACTGCGACACACACACGGAGGTGAAAAGCTTGTTATGTAACAAAACAACTAAATTCACTCTTTCATCAATACTGAACTCACGTCGACTGAACTGTGAGTTTCAGTCTGTGACACATTGATTTGGTCTAAAGCTGAAGGGCTGCTGCTGCAATGGCCTCAGTTTATAGAGCATCTTCCTCCTCTAACACCAGATTATAGAGCATTTTCCTCCTCTAATCCAGATTATAGAGCATCTTCCTCCCGTAACACCAGATTATAGAGCATCTTCCTCCTCTAACACCAGTTTATAGAGCATCTTCCTCCTCTAACACCAGATTATAGAGCATCTTCCTCCTCTAATCCAGATTATAGAGCATCTTCCTCCCGTAACACCAGATTATAGAGCATCTTCCTCCTCTAACACCAGTTTATAGAGCATCTTCCTCCTCTAACACCAGATTATAGAGCATTTTCCTCCTCTAATCCAGATTATAGAGCATCTTCCTCCCGTAACACCAGATTATAGAGCATTGTCCTCCTCTAATCCAGATTATAGAGCATCTTCCCCCTCTACCACCAGTTTATAGAGCATCCGCAGCTAACATCCGATTATAGAGCATCTTCCTCCTCTAACACCAGATTATAGAATATCTTCATTCTCTAACTCCAGATTATAGAGCATCTTCCTCCGCCAATCCACATTACAGAGCATCTTCCTCCTGTAACACCAGATTACAGAGCATCTCTCTCCTCTAACACCAGATTACAGAGCATCTTCCTCCTCTAACACCAGATTATAGAATATCTTCATCCTCTAACTCCAGATTATAGAGCATCTTCCTCCGCTAATCCACATTACAGAGCATCTTCCTCCTGTAACACCAGATTACAGAGCATCTTCCGCCTGAAACACCAGATTACAGAGCATCTCTCTCCTCTAACACCAGATTACAGAGCATCTTCATCCTGTAACACCAGATTACAGAGCATCTTCCTCCTCTAACAGAGTTAAACAAGTTGAATTGAATTGAAAACATGTAGCTTGTTTTTAAACATCTCGGGGAATTTCAAAGTTAAACTATAAATAAAAAATAGGAACTGGGAGATTATTTCTTGAAGGGAATTCTTGCTTTTGACTTTGAATTTTTTTAAATGTGTTCGTATTTTACTTTTGTATTGTTTTTGTCCTTCTCAATTCAATTCAAACTTTATTTCTATAGCCCTTACAATCACCCGGTGGCGTCCAAAGTGCTTCACAACAAAGCTAAACCAATACATTAAGAAATAAATACGAAAATAAATACATAAAAAACAAAAATCCAAAGGTGTGTCTGAAAGTGCTCACGTGAGGGACACGTGCCGACTGGCCACGCCCCCCTGCTGCTCATATTTCACCTCAAACAGACTCGTCAAAGTTGCGGAACCAGTTTTTGTTTTTTTATGCGCCCGGGGAAAATAAAGCAGGACACACCTGAATTACTTTCTGCTGCATACTTTAGGGGCAACAACCGGCCGGGGCATGCTACCTGCTTTTGGGGGGGGGGGGGGTTACCCTGAAGGTGGGTCAGTGAGGTGATCTCAGGGGAATCCCCCAGTGACCAGTGACGTCATCTCAGGGGAATCCCCCCCCAGACTGATTAAACAGGGCCCAGAGCTTCGTCACTTTACAATTCAAAATATCTTAGTATTCCAACAACATGACTTTAGTTTCAGTCTGTGAATGAGTTTTAGCTGAAGTCCTCACACACACACACCCACACACACACACACACACACACACACACACACACACACACACACACACACACACACACAAACACACACACACACACACACACACACACACACACACACACACACACACACACACACACACTGATTGTAGCGTATCTTCCTCCTCTAACACCAGATTATAGAGCATCTTCCACCTCGAACACCAGATTATAGAGCATCTTCCTCCTCTAACACCAGATTATAGAGCATCTTCCCTCTCTAATCCATATATAGAGCATCTTCCTCCCCTAACATCAGATTATAGTGCATCTTCCTCCTCTAACACCAGATTATAGAGCATCTTCCCCCTCCAATCCAGATTACAGAGCATCTTCCTCCTCTAATGCCAGATTATAGAGCATCTTCCTCCTCTAACATCAGATTATAGAGCATCTTCCTCCTCGAACACCAGATTATAGAGCATCTTCCTCCTCCAATCCAGATTACAGAGCATCTTCCGCCTCTAACGCCAGATTATAGAGCATCTTCCTCCTCTAACATCAGACTATAGAGCATCTTCCTCCTCTAACACCAGATTATAGAGCATCGTCCTCCTCTAATCCAGAATACAGAGCATCTTCCTCCTCTAATCGAGATTATAGAGCATCCCCCAACACCATATTATAGAGCATCTTCCCCCTTTAACAGCAGATTATAGAGCATCTTCCTCCTCTAATCCAGATTATAGAGCATCTTCCTCCTTTAACATCAGATTATAGAGCATCTTCCTCCTCTAATCGAGATTATAGAGCACCCCCCTAACACCAGATTATAGAGCATCTTCCCCCTTTAACACCAGATTATAGAGCATCTTCCTCCTCTAATCGAGATTATAGAGCACCCCCCTCTAACACCAGATTATAGAGCATCTTCCCCCTTTAACAGCAGATTATAGAGCATCTTCCTCCTCCAATCCAGATTATAGAGCATCTTCCTCCTTTAACAGCAGATTATAGAGCATCGCCCTCCTCTAATCCAGATTATAGAGCATTTTCCTCCTTTAACATCAGATTATAGAGCATCTTCCTCCTCTAACACCAGATTATAGAGCATCTTCCTCCTCTAACACCAGATTATAGAGCATCTTCCTCCTTTAACATCAGATTATAGAGCATCTTCCTCCTCTAACACCAGATTATAGACACACACGCAAATGAAAATGTTTCTGTGAGTTTTCAGGTAGTTCATTTAAATTAATGTCACGTCTCAATAATATCATACATTTTACCCATTAACGGGAGAAATAAGTAATAATGAAATGATAAATAATAACTTTTATTAAAGTATTTTAACAAATATATATATACTTTATGACAGGAGGGAGTTGTTAAGTAATAATTATTATTCTTCACTTTGTAGATCAATTCCTCCATTAATAACTGTTTATAATCGTGTGTGTGTGTGTGTGTGCGTGTGTGTGTGTGTGTGTGTGTGTGTGTGTGTGTGTGTGTGTGTGTGTGTGTGTGTGTGTGTGTCGTCCGGTCGCCATGGCCACGGCGAGGAGGCCGTCCTCAGAATAACTCCCCTGCGGCTTAATGTGGTTAATCCTTAAGACGGGCTGCTGACGACTGTCGCTGCCGCAGCTTCACCTCCTGACCACCACAGACTGACCACCACCTCCTGACCACCACCACCTCCTTCTGACCACCACAGACTGACCACCACCACCTCCTGACCACCACCACCTCCTCCTGACCACCACCTCCTGACCACCACAGACTGACCACCGCAGACTGACCACCACCTCCTGACCACCACAGACTGACCACCACAACCCTCTGCGCCGGACGTCTCCACCCCGTGAGTACCTCTCTTCCTCTCCTCCTCCCCTCCTCTCTTCCTCTCCTCCTCTCCTCTCTTCTTGCTCCACCCGTTTTTGTGTTTATGTGACGTAGAGTTTGATATAAAAGAGTTCAGTGTTGATGAAAGAGTGAATTTAGTTGTTTTGTTACATAACAAGCTTTTCACCTCCGTGTGTTTGTGTGTGTGTGTGTGTGTGTGTGTGTGTGTGTGTGTGTGTGTGTGTGTGTGTGTGTGTGTGTGTGTGTGTGTGTGTGTGTGTGTGTGTGTGTGTGTTACAGTTTGGAGGAAAACGAAGGCGCATTTGATTCTGTTCAGTAATTAAAGGTTTTACATTCAACAAACTCATCTGTAGAAGTAATAATGCTACAATAATAATGCGACAATAATAATGCTACATTATTAATGCTACATTAGTAATGCTATGATAGTAATGCTACAATAGTAACGCTACATTAATAATGCTACATTAGTAATGCTACATTAATAATGCTACATTAGTAATGCTACAATAGTAATGCTACATTAATAATGCTACATTAGTACTGCTACAATAGTGATGCTACAATAGTAATGTTACATTAATAATGCTACAGTAGTAATGCTACAGTAGTAATGATACATTAGTTACACTACAGTAGTGAAGCTACAGTAGTAATGCTACAGTAGTAATGATGCATTAGTAATGCTACAATCGTAATGCTACATTCGTAATGCTACATTAATAATGCTACAGTAGTAACGCTACAATAGTAATGCTACATTAGTAACGCTACATTAATAATGCTACATTAATAACGCTACATTAGTAATGTTACATTAGTAACGCTACAATAAGAACGCTACATTAGTAAGGCTACATTAGTAACGCTACATTAATAACGCTACATTAATAACGCTACAGTAGTAACACTTCAATAATAACGCTACATTAATAACGCTACATTAGTAAGGCTCCTCTTCTCGTCCTTCCAGCTCAGCGATGCGCCGTCTGAAGCCGACCCGTCTCCTCCGGCGCCTCCAACTGTGACTCCGCCCTCCAGCCACCATGAGCACCGACTCCGTCTTCTCCTCCGAGGCGGACGGCGACCATCACACTGAGCTGGCCGACATAATGGCGGCCATGAACGTGGCCGCCAACCGCGTGACGCCGCCGAACGGCTACAGGTCGGGGGCCCCGCGGTCAGCCGCCGCCCACAGGGGGCGTCTGTCCGACAGGAAGTTGTCTCTGCAGGAGCGAGGGAGCCGCATGGCCCGGCAGCCCACCATCGAGACCAAACGGGTGTCCATCACTGACGCCGAGGCGAGGAGGCCCACACTCTCTGATACTGACCAGTACTGACCAGTACTGACCAATACTGACCAGTACTGACCAGTACTGACCAATACTGATCAATACTGACCAATACTGACCAGTATACTGATCAATACTGACCAGTACTGATCAGTACTGATCAACACTGACCAATACTGACCAGTACTGATCCCCCTTGAACTGCAACCTTGTCGTGGTGGGGGAGTTTGAGCACCCGAATGACCCTCGGAGCTCTGTTGTCGGGGGGGCTTGCCCCCCCAGTAGGGTCTCCCAAGGCAAACAGGTCTGAGGCGACGGGTCAGACTAAAAGCAGTTCAAAAGACCCCTATGAACACACATAAGAGGAGCACGGAGACGTCGCCCGGTTTGGCGCCGCCGGGGCCACACCCTGGAGCCAGGCCCGGGGTGGAGGCTCGCACGCGGGACTCGGCCGGGCTCAGCCCGAAGGGACAACGCGGGCCCCTCCTCCTCATTCTCCTGTGGGCCCACCACCTACAGAGGCTGCCGTAGGGGTCGGGTGCAGTGTGGATTGGGTGGCAGTCGACGGCAGGGGCCTCGACGACCCGATCCCCGGACACAGACTCTGGCTTTTGGGACATGGAATGTGACCTCGCTGGGGGGGAAGGAGCCCGAGCTTGTCAGGGAGGTTGAGAGATACCGGCTAGATATAGTCGGGCTCACCTCCACTCACAGCTTGGACTCTGGAACCCAGCTCCTCCACAGGGGCTGGATACTCCACTTCTCTGGAGTTGCCCGCGGTGTAAGGCGGCGGGCTGGAGTGGGCTTGCTTATTGCCCCCCAGCTCAGCCGCCATGTGTTGGAGTTCACCCCGGTGAACGAGAGGGTTGCGTCCCTACGTCTTTGAGTAGGGGACAGGTCTCTGACTGTTGTCTCGGCCTATGGACTGAACAGCAGTTCAGAGTACCCGACCTTCTTGGAGTCCCTGGGAGGGGTGCTGGATAGTGCTCCAACTGGGGACTCCATTGTTCTCCTGGGGGACTTCAACGCCCACGTGGGCAATGACAGCGAGACTTGGAAGGGGGTGATTGGGAGGAACGGCCTCCCCGATCTGAACCCGAGTGGTGTTCTGTTATTGGACTTCTGTGCCAGTCACAGCTTGTCCATAACGAACACCATGTTGGAGCACAGGGGTGTCCATAAGTGCACGTGGCACCAGGACACCCTAGGCCGGCGGTCAATGATGGACTTTGTGGTCGTGTCATCTGATCTCTGGCCGCGTGTCTTGGACACTCGGGTAAAGAGAGGGGCAGAGCTGTCAACTGATCACCACCTGGTGGTGAGTTGGATGCGCAGGACTGGGAGGAGGCCGGATAGACTCGGCAGGCCCAAACGTGTTATAAGTGTCTGCTGGGAACATCTGGCCGAGCCCTCCGTCCACGCAGTTTTCAACTCCCACCTCTGGGAGAGCTTCTCACAGATCCCGAGGGAGGCTGGAGACATTGAGTCCGAGTGGACCATGTTCTCCACTTCCATTGTCAAAGCTGCTGCTCGGAGCTGTGGCCGCAGGGTCTCTGGCACCTGTCGTGGCGGCAATCCCCGAACCCGGTGGTGGAAACCGGAAGTAAGGGATGCCGTCAAGCTGAAGAAGGAGTCCTACCGGGCACTGTTAGCTCATAGGACTCCCGAGGCAATCGACAGGTACCGGCAGGCCAGATCAGTACTGATCAATACTGATCAATACTGATCAAGACTGACCAGTACTGACCAATACTAACCAATACTGATCAGTACTGACCAGTACTGATCAATACTGATCAATACTCTCACTCCCTGCAGGACTGCCTGCAGCTGAACCAGTACAAACTGAAGAAGGAGATCGGGAAGGTGATTTTAGCTGCTGTCTCTCCCGCCGCTCCGTTAGCATCATTAGCATTATTAGCATCACCTGTTAGCATCATTAGCATTGTCCATAGCCGCCGTCCTCCGTGTTCTGCTTGTTACAGAAGCGCATTGCATTCACATGAAGAAATAAAAATCAACTCTGTTTTTCTGAATTAATGAGATAATTATTGTCTGAAACAAACTAATTGGTTAATCTCATAATTACCAGATAATTATCTCATGATTATAAGTAAATCTCATCTTTTTCAGCAAACCATTATCTCATAAATTCAGAAAACGGAGCTATGTTTTTTTTTTTTTAATAGTTACATTTTTTTTACCCTCATAATTATGAGATAATTACCTCATTAATTCAGAAAAAAAAGTGTTGACTTTTATTTCTTCATGTAATGCACCGCTCTTGTTTTAGTTTTGTTTTCATTTCAGGTACATTAAATTATAGCTTATGAAAATATAGTTATACCAAATATATGTTCAAGTACACACACACACTGTTACTATGCCAATAAACTCCTGTTTATATAAAGACAATGTCTGATTTACCCTGAATTAACTCAGTATTCTGGATAGCAACATGAAAACGTATTTGAGTAAGTATAATACAGTAATAATATAATATTTGAGTGAGTTTTAACTGATTTATCAGCAGAACCTGAGTAACTTTTACATCTGGATGAATATTTAAGAATTAATATTAGCTAGAGTTGCTTTCTACTTTATTTTACTGAAGACGTACGACTTTAATCCTTAACAAACATAAAAGTGGTATAAACTTTTTAAAAAAAGTGACAAAAAAATGGAAATTGTATATAATTTATGGAATGAGGAGGGATTTAATAAGTTTTACGTTTCGGGACATGCTGTCTGACTTTACTTTTCTGAAAACACAATTGTTTTTTTTGTTTTTTTATGAAAATGACCTTTAAAAATTAGTGCATCACATCATTTCCTCAGTGACATGATTGAATTCATTGAAATGTGACTTTGGAGTAATTCAACTACTTTCCACAGAAGTAATCAAAGCATGTAATGGAAAACTTTTATTTTGTAATCTCCCCTGCAGGGCTCGTACGGCGTGGTGAAGCTGGCCTACAACCAGGACCAGGAGCAGTACTACGTAAGGCCGCACGCCGCACGCCGCGCAGACCGGCTCTGACACCTCGCCTCACTTTGCCGTCGCTCATTTGCTTTTGCCGTCTTTGTCAAGGCGATGAAAGTCGTATCCAAGAAGAAACTGATGAGGCAGTTTGGATTCCTGCGTGAGTAGAACGCTGCTCTGGGAGCTTCGGTTGGATGCTTGGTTTAGGAGCTTGTGTTGGATGCTTGGTTTAGGTGCTTGGGTTGGATGCTTTCATTGGATGCTTTCGTTGGATGCTTGAAATAGGAGCTTGTGTTGGATGCTCGTGTTGAATATTTGGTTTAGGAGCTTGTGTTGAATGCTTGGGTTGGATGCTTGGTTTAGGAGCTTAGGTTGGATGCTTGGTTTAGGAGCTTGTGTTGGATGCTTGGTTTAGGAGCTTGGGTTAGATGCTTGTGTTGGATGCTTGTGTTGGATGCTGGGGTTGTTTCCTTTGGTTGGATGCTGGGGTTGGATGCTGGGGCTGGATGCTGGTGTTGGATGCTGGGATTGTTTCCTTTGGTTGGATGCTGGGGTTGGATGCTGGGGCTGGATGCTGGTGTTGGATGCTGGGATTGTTTCCTTTGGTTGGATGCTGGTGTTTAATGCTGGTGTTGGATGCGTGGTTTAGGAGCTTAGGTTTGGATGCTTGGGTTGCATGCTTGGGTTGGATGCTTAGGTTGGATGCTTGGTTTAGGAGCTTGGTTTAGGAGCTTAGGTCGAATGCTTGGGTAGGAAGCTTGGTTTAGGAGCTTGTGTTGGATGCTTGGTTTAGGTGCTTGTGTTGGATGCTTGTGTTGGATGCTTGCGTTGGATGCTTGGATTAGGAGCTTGGGTTGGATGCTTGTGTTGGATGCTTGTGTTGGATGCTGGGGTTGTTTCCTTTGGTTGGATGCTGGTGTTGGATGCTGGGGCTGGATGCTGGTGTTGGATGCTGGGATTGTTTCCTGTGGTTGGATGCTGGGGTTGGATGCTGGGGATGGATGCTGGTGTTGGATACTGGGATTGTTTCCTTTGGTTGGATGCTGGTGTTGGATGCTGGGGTTGTTTCCTTTGGTTGGATGTTGGTGTTGGATGCCGGGGTTGGATGCTCCAGCAGTGACCAGGGACTGTTTGGCAGGCCGCCTGCCGTCTCCAGGGTCCGGCTCCCCGCAGCCCCAGCAGCCCCAGCAGGACCTCTTCCCTAAAGCCGTGTTGCCTCTGGAGCAGGTTTACAAAGAAATCGCCATCTTGAAGAAACTCAATCATCCCAACGTGGTGAAGCTGGTGGAGGTGAGATTGTTGTCCTTCCAGAAGACTGTCCTTCCAGATGACTGACATGTTGTCCTTCCAGAAGACTGTCCTTCCAGAAGACTGACATGTTGTCCTTCCAGAAGACTGTCCTTCCAGATGGCCGACATGTTGTCCTTCCAGATGGCCGACATGTTGTCCTTCCAGAAGGCTGTCCTTCCAGAAGACTGACATGTTGTCCTTCCAGATGGCCGACATGTTGTCCTTCCAGATGGCCGACATGTTGTCCTTCCAGATGGCCGACATGTTGTCCTTCCAGAAGACTGACATGTTGTCCTTCCAGAAGACTGACATGTTGTCCTTCCAGATGGCCGACATGTTGTCCTTCCAGATGGCCGACATGTTGTCCTTCCAGAAGGCTGTCCTTCCAGAAGACTGACATGTTGTCCTTCAAGAAGGCTGTCCTTCCAGAAGACTGACATGTTGTCCTTCCAGAAGGCTGTCCTTCCAGAAGACTGACATGTTGTCCTTCCAGATGGCCGACATGTTGTCCTTCCAGAAGGCTGTCCTTCCAGAAGACTGACATGTTGTCCTTCCAGACGGCCGACATGTCCTTCCAGAAGACTGACATGTTGTCCTTCCAGACGGCCGACATGTCCTTCCAGAAGACTGACATGTTGTCCTTCCAGACGGCCGACATGTCCTTCCAGAAGACTGACATGTTGTCCTTCCAGAAGGCTGTCCTTCCAGAAGACTGACATGTTGTCCTTCCAGAAGACTGACATGTTGTCCTTCCAGAAGGCTGTCCTTCCAGAAGACTGACATGTTGTCCTTCCAGAAGACTGACATGTTGTCCTTCCAGAAGGCTGTCCTTCCAGAAGACTGACATGTTGTCCTTCCAGACGGCCGACATGTCCTTCCAGAAGACTGACATGTTGTCCTTCCAGAAGGCTGTCCTTCCAGAAGACTGACATGTTGTCCCTCCAGAAGACTGACATGTTGTCCTTCCAGAAGGCTGTCCTTCCAGAAGACTGACATGTTGTCCTTCCAGAAGACTGACATGTTGTCCTTCCAGAAGGCTGTCCTTCCAGACGGCCGACATGTCCTTCCAGAAGACTGACATGTTGTCCTTCCAGAAGGCTGTCCTTCCAGAAGACTGACGTGTTGTCCTTTCAGAAGACAGACATGTTGTCCTTCCAGAAGACTGTCCTACCAGAAGACTGACATGTTGAGGCTTCTTGCAGGTGCTTGACGACCCCGATGAAGACGGACTCCACATGGGTAGGACGTCCTTCCCTCAGGCCGTAACGATGCCATGTTTTCTGTTGCACCGTGACTAAAATTGTGTGTCTGTCCTCCAGCCTTCGAGCTGATGACCAAGGGGTAGGTGTCTGGGGGGTGGAGGAGGCGGGCGGGGGAGGGGTGGAGGAGGTGGAGGAGGTGGAGGAGCTTCACTCTGACGTCTTGTCCTCTGGTGTCTCCGTCAGTCCGGTGATGGAGGTTCCTACAGATGAGCCTCTGGCAGAGGGACTGGCTCGGTTCTACTTCAGGGACGTCGTCCTGGGAATCGAGTACCGTGAGTCCCTGAACGTTTTCCACCAACGTCTCCGTCTAAACCTGGACGACTTCACAACAACGTCATTCTGTAGATTTCACAACAAACCGAAGGGTGGAAACTGATTTTGTCAAAGACAAACTCACATGAACTCTGGTTTATTCATTTGGATGGTCCTATTTATTTATTTGTTTGTTTGTTTGTTTGTTTGTTTGTTTATTTGTTTGTTTGTTTGTTTGTTTGTTTGTTTGTTTGTTTGTTTGTTTGTTTGTTTGTTTTATTACTTACTTACTTACTCACTTACTTACTTACTTACTTACTTACTTACTTACTTACTTATCTATTTATTTATTATTTGTTTTATCGTTTCATAATGTTTGGAGATTAGAGTAATAATATTTATTTATTTATTTATTTATTTATTTATTTACTTACTTACTTACTTACTTACTTACTTACTTACTTACTTACTTACTTACTTATTATTTGTTTTATTGTACTTCTAATGATCGCATGATGTTTATGTCCAGTGCACTACCACAAGATCATCCACAGAGACATCAAGCCCTCCAACCTGCTGCTGGGGGACGACGGTCACGTCAAGATTGCGGATTTTGGCGTGAGCAAAGAGTTCGTGGGGACGGACGCCCTGCTGTCGGGGACGGCCGGGACGCCGGCCTTCATGGCCCCGGAGACCATGACGGAACATGAGCAGCGCTTCAGTGGGAAAGTGAGTGAGCTGCTCAGGCTGGTTTAATCTAGAACATCATGTTACTGTCTAGATAGAGCTGCTCAGGCTGGTTTAATCTAGAAAATCATGTTACTGTCTAGATAGAGCTGCTCAGGCTGGTTTAATCTAGAAAATCATGTTACTGTGATTCATTGTAAGGGATTATCAAGAGAGACTGTCGTTCACCCACCTCTCTTGGAGCCTCTCTCCGATGACACATGCTGCTTGTTGTTGTTTGTTTGTTTGTTTGTTTGTTTGTTTACCAGGCTCTGGACGTGTGGGCGATGGGAGTGACCCTCTACTGCTTCGTCTTTGGGAAGGTGAGTGTGTTTCCAGGCAGATTCCTGCACAGCCTGAAGCCGTTCTGCTCCTTTAATCACTTGTTCTCTGTTTGTTCTGCTCCAGTGCCCTTTTTATGACGAATACATCATTTCTCTGCACAACAAGATCAAGAACAAACCGGTGGAGTTTCCAGAGACGTGAGAAAAATCCTTTAAATAGTTCATACTATTGAATTTGATCCATTACTGTTCAAACTTCATACAAGGAAGCGACTGCAGTGACTGGAGGGACACTTATTCACTCTAATATGGAACAATGTTTCCTGTAAATGTGTTTTTTTTAATGTATAATTATGTCATATAACTTTATTCTTAGCATTGTACCTTAAAGATCCTGAATCAGGAGCCTTTAAATGAGCACAGAGGGACAAAATGGCAACATGGAGATGCAGTGAGACTCAAATATGACTCAAAATACATTGAGATGAAATGTAATACGACCATGCAAAAAAAATTGTAATTAAAAAAAGCTCTTTTCAGGGGATCATCTGCTCCATCTCAACTTATTTTCCTCACACAGAAAAACTAGTTTTTTTATGCTAGTTTTGATAAAGTCAGAGCCAAGTGCATTAAAATATAAAAACTAAACCCAGAAGCCTTCTTCACTTACAAACTGCGTGGTTCAGTGGTCAAATAAAGAATTAAAGAAACACCAGACCTGATCTATAAATTAAATTAAAAACAACGTAATTTTACAGATTTGTCAAGCAGGTGGACCAGCGTGGTTCATTAGTTAAAGAAAAGTGGGAGCGATGAAATGTTATTTCACATGAATCCTTAAAAATGAAGTTTCGATCTGAATAATTTTTTCAGCAGGGATTTAGTTTTTCTGCTTTTTCTTTTCTCTTTTTGAAATCCTTCATCGCTCGAAAACTGAAAATGGCAAAAGCTTAAGATTTGTTGTTTATGGTAACAAACAAAAACCAAAAAGAAATTTATTTTTTTTCCAAAAAAAACTTGTAATTTGAGATTTGAACCTGAACAAGAGAATGTGGAGAAGCGGCCACTAATAAAGACAACAAACACAGTAAACAGAAGAATCGTCGTGCTGCTTGAGGTCATGAGACGCTCATTCATGTGTTCATATCTTCTTCCTGTGGTTTTCCCGACGACAGGCCGTCGGTCAGTAACGAGCTGAAGGAGCTCGTTCAGAAGATGCTGGACAAAACCCCCGAGAGACGAATCACCATCCCCAAGATCAAAGTAAGATCAAAGTGAGATCTGCTGAGTCAGCGGCTCACGCCGTGGATGTGTGTGTTCCTCACGTGTGTGTTGTTGTTGTTGTTGTTGTTGCAGCTCCACCCGTGGGTGACGGAGAGCGGCTGCAACCCCCTCCCTCTTGAGGAGGAGCACTGCACGGCGCTGGAGGTCACCGAGGAGGAGGTGCAGAACAGCGTCAAGCTCATCCCCAGCCTCTCTGCCGTGGTGAGACGTCGCTTCTCGTTTCTCGTTTCTCATTTCTCACTTCTCATTTTCTCACTTTCACATCAGGAAAATCTTTTTCTTTTGGGAAACTTTTTGTATGTTTTTTTTGTGGCTTGTTTTTTTGTGGCTTGAAAATCTATTGAATCTCCTGCAGAGATTTTTATTTCGAACATGTATATAAACATTATTTTTTACTATTTGTACATACAAAAGAAAAATGATTACCTATTCTTTAGTTTGTACACAAATATCCTTATAATTACCACACAACTATATTAATATATACCATATATACATTTCATACAAATGACAAAATATATAATTGCATTGACATGAAATCATTAAGAAGTGTGTGTGTGAGGTTTGTTATATTTTGCATTGTTTTTTTTATATATGTTTTGTAGTCTATTAGTTTTATGTACATCTAGTTATTTTATTTCAGGTTATATGACATCATATTTTATATTATATTTTATATTTATCTGGTCGTCGTTACACAAGCCGGCCTGTTTATTCTGAGTTGTTTTAAACTTGTTTTACTTGTTTTCAAATATAGATTTCCGTGTTTGTTCAGCTGATGATTTACATGCTCCTAAAATATGTTGTTTGATATAAACTCTCCTCTAGAAAGTGATTCAAAAAGAGCCTGTGTGAAGTGGAAAGTGTGAGACTTGTCCTCTGGTGTCCACTGCAGATCCTGGTCAAGTCCATGCTGAGGAAGCGCTCCTTCAGTAATCCCTTCGAGTGTCATGGCCGCCGGGCCGAGAGGTCCATGTCCGCCCCTGGAGGTCTCCTTACGTAAGTGGCTCTGCTCTGCAAATCCAACCTGCTCCGCTCTGCCAGAGCCACGAGGCGACGCAACAAAGCAGCTGCTGCGGTAAAAATAGCCCAGGTCCATCTTGCACTGAAGCGTAGAGCGATTAATCTGTCAACTGGGAACTGAGCTGCTTCTCAGTGTGTTTGAACCTTTTCAGCAGAGCAGTAGAGCAGCAGAGCAGCAGAGCAGCAGCAGAAGAGCAGAGCAGCAGAAGAGCAGCAGAGCAGCAGAAGAGCAGAGCAGCAGCAGAGCAGCAGTAGAGCAGCAGCAGAGCAGAGCAGCAGCAGAAGAGCAGAGCAGCAGAGCAGCAGCAGCAGAGCAGCAGAAGAGCAGCAGCAGCGCAGAGCAGCATCAGCAGAGCAGAGCAGCAGCAGAAGAGCAGAGCAGCAGAAGAGCAGAGCAGCAGAAGAGCAGAGCAGCAGTAGAGCAGCAGCAGCGCAGCAGCAGAGCAGAGCAGCATCAGCAGAGCAGAGCAGCAGCAGAGCAGCAGAAGAGCAGAGCAGCAGAGCAGCAGAAGAGCAGCAGCAGCGCAGAGCAGCATCAGCAGAGCAGAGCAGCAGCAGAGCAGCAGAAGAGCAGAGCAGCAGAAGAGCAGAGCAGCATCAGCAGAGCAGAGCAGAGCAGCAGCAGAGCAGAGCAGCATCAGCAGAGCAGAGCAGCAGCAGAAGAGCAGAGCAGCAGCAGAGCAGCAGTAGAGCAGCAGCATCAGCAGAGCAGAGCAGCATCAGCAGAGCAGAGCAGCAGCAGAAGAGCAGAGCAGCAGCAGAGCAGCAGTAGAGCAGCAGCAGAGCAGAGCAGCAGCAGCAGCCTCTGCATTGCTTGTTTCCTTCAAGCAGCTGGTCATTCTTATTTGATTTAATTTGATCTGATCTTATCTTATCTTATCTTATCTTATCTTATCTTATCTTATCTTATCTTATCTTATCTTATCTTATCTTATCTTATCTTATTTAAATTGATTTAATTTAAATAAGATAAGATAATTTAATTTAATGTTGTTTTATTTTATTTTTGTTTTATTTAATTTTTTAATTTTTTAATTTGATTTGATCGTATCCTATCTTATCTTATCTATATTAATGGAATAGAATGGAATGGAATTTAATTTTATTTAATTTTACTTAATTTGATTTAATTTAATTTAATTTAATTTAATTTAATTTAATTTAATTTAATTTAATTTAATTTAATTTAATTTAATTTAATTTAATTTAATTTAATTTAATTTAATTTAAAACTTTAGATACTAAAATCCATTGACAACCTGTGCAATAAGAGACAAGATACAGACAATCCAGAATGGGAGGCAGTAACAGGGACCATCAAATAAAAAATAAAATAACATAGAATGACTATTGGCAGGATATTGAACATCAGCATCATTAAAACCAACAAATCACCAGCTGAATTCAGTTAATATTAATAACTTTGAATTCCTGAGGCGTCACTGAATGAACGTGTTGGAACAGATTCTGACTTTAACTCTTTGTAGCTTTGTCACTTTGTAACAAACTTCAAAGCGTCGCTTCTTTTCCCACGTCTCCTTCTTGCAGTGATGCTTGGGGCTTATTGGGCTCGTCGCTGCTTCATCCTTCCCTGAGGTAAATGATGACACTCGTACCGCTGCTCAGGCCTTTTGTTGGCTTCCTCCTCCTCCTCCTCCTCCTCCTCCTCCTCCTCCTCCTCCTCCTCCTCCTCCTCCTCTTCCTCACTGACGGAGTGTTTGCCCTCTGCAGGAACGTGGGCAGCCAGGGCAGCAGAGAGGGAGAGCTGGAGGACTTGTACGAAGACGAGCCCCTGTCAGAGAGTGCAGATTAAACTTTCCGTCGAGGAAAAAGGAGAAAAGACTGTTTTTACACTTGAGGTTGTTTGTGCTTTAGCGAGTATCAGCAAAATAGAGACTTTTACTGCATTAAGTGTTTCAACCATCACACGTTAGGTCGCATTTCGCCGCGCTGTTTCACTTCTCTCTCTAACATTCACGTCACTTTCAAAGTGTAAATACGATCCCCAAAAAAGGTATTTTTACATTTTCCTACAGTTGGCGAAGACGTTCACGTAACAACGATTTAACTTTGAATATTGTTTTTCAGTCAATAAAACTTTTACTACACAGTCACAGCAGTTTCACTAAGTTTGTTTTGTTTTCTTCTATTTTGTCACTTCGCACCCAACGTGGATTCAACTTAATGTCATTGTATGTGAATAGAAGCTCGTCGTCCAGAACTTTATTTGGTGTACTTCCTCCTCTCGGCCAACAGAGGGCGGCATGGTGATGCAATAAAGACAGAAATGCATGGGCCCACCCTTCTGAAGTGCCCTTGAGCAACTTAAAACTGTTTTACAGGGAAGAATCAGAGCAGCAAAATTAACACAGCATCTGATCAATTAAAAAGAATAATAAAGAATGAAATGTTTCAGTCTTCACACTGTTTCTTCCTCTCAGGCCGTCTGATTGGTTCAAACTTTACGGTGAAAACCGTCAATCAACAATGTGTAAAAGCAGGACTCCACAAAGACACAGCAATACAGGGCTGTTCACTGTAATCAGATTACTTACAGTAGAGTGTGAATGTGTTGGACCGCTGAAGCTAAAATGTGCTTTTTAGTATTTAAGTGCCGGCTTTGAATTTTCTTTGACACGAGGATCTGATGATGTAACTTGAAGAGAAAGAGATCAAAGTTCATAAATCAAATTCAAATATTGCTTCAAACTGCTTCGTCTCCACTTCAGCTCTATTTTATAAGAGCGACGACGCAGACGTTAGCTTGTTAGTCGCTTTCATCTCTGCTTTGTGACTTCATAGAGCGAGTCTCTGACTGTGAAGTAAAAAAAGACGAGGAGGAGGAGGAGGAGGAGGAGGAGGAGGAAGAGGAGGAGGAGGAGGAGGAGGAGGAAGAGGAGGAGGAGGAGGAGGAGGAGGTGTGACGCTGTAAAATGTAAAATCCCTGATCAAGAGAGCCGCTGCCAGTGTGTGTGTGTGTGTGTGTGTGTGTGTGTGTGTGTGTGTGTGTGTGTGTGTGTGTGTGTGTGTGTGTGTGTGTGTGTGTGTGTGTGTGTGTGTGTGTGTGTGTGTGTGTGTGTGTGTGTGTGTGTGTGTGTGTGTGTGCGTGCGTGCGTGCGTGCGTGCGTGTGTTTGTGCGTGCGTGTGTGTGTTCTGACTCGACGTGGTCGTTGAAATGAGCTTGTCTGATCGGCCCGTGGTCAGGTGGTGACGACGCTCTGCTAGTATCTGCTAGTATCTGCTAGTATCTGCTAGTATCTGCTAGTATCTGCTAGTATCTGCTAGTATCTGCTCGTCTGGAGTGATGGCGGCTGATTTAAAACTAAATCCATGATACGATAGCCGACCTGCTTCAGGACCTTGTTCAGAGTAGAAGAAGAAGAGCGATAGAACTGGACGAGCCGAACTCAGAACATCAAATGCTTTGTCAGCATTTTACATAATTTAACCTACAAGTGACGGTGATGCTAGTTTGTTTTGATTTTCTCTGGATTAGCTTGGCGCTGTTGTTGACGTTTGGTTTTTGATTGTAAAGTGGTGTTCCAGTACTGCTGTACCGTTGTTACTGCCGGCCCTGACTGAAACACCACCGCACGCCACTGTTTAGTTCAAAGCGGTGAATAGAAGTTTGACCGCTTTTGACTGAAAGTCTTTGATCTTCCATCTCCTCCTGTCGCTGGCTATACACTGGGAGTTACACACCGTGTGTCACCGTTACACAACACAGCGATTAGATAACGAAATGCAATAAATGTTGTAATTTCTGCATTGGCTGGAAACGGAAAACGGTCGTTAGCTCCGGCAAGCGAAGCTTCATTTGTATTCCTGCAGTCAGCTGTTGTTTTTTTTTTTCTTCATTTTTTTCTTGTGTTATGTGAAGACCGGAGCCGAGTGTTTCTGAGCAAAGGTTTCTGTGGAGACGGTTGCTATGCAACAGCACAATACTGCCTTCATAGTAACTTCACTGTGTGACTGCTCTTTTTTTCCACGCCGCCGGGGGGAAGTAACGCCACGCCGCTCTACGCTCTGATATATATATATATATATATATATATATATATATATATATATATATATATATATATATATATATATATATATATATATATATATTGCGATGCTTTCTGAACAGAAGCTGGATGTTTGAGCTGTCTCCTCCTCCTCCTCCTCCTCCTCCTCCTCCTCCTCCTCCTCCCCCCCCTCCCCTCCTCCTCCTCTCGTGGGCCAGCAGGAGGGGTCAGAGGGGGGGGTCAGAGGTCAGAGAGCAGGTCTCCTCTGGCTGCAGAGGATCCTCACATTCAGACTGAAGGTTCCACCTTCTGGTCCACGTTCCTCCAGTGGACAGTTATTGATCAGTTATTGATCAATAACTATTTAGAAGACTCTTTAAAAGCAGCTCAGAAACATTCGGTTCAACATCTGATCATTTCTTTTCTTTTCTTTTCTTTTCTTTCCGTCGTCTGGATCAATCCTGCCTCAACGCTGCGGAGCCTCACATGGTGACGTTACATAACAGACCTGCTCGCGCATTATGTAACGTCACCGCATCCATCCAGTGTGCCGTACACACACACACACACACACACACACACACACACACACACACACACACACACACACACACACACACACACACACACACACACACACACACACACACACACACACAGAGGGAGAACATGCAAACTCTACACACAGAGATCTGGCAGTGATTCGCTCACGACGGGGCGACAGTCCACTGAACTGCTGCGACTGACGAATGAATGAACGCATGTTTGGGTGAATTAATGAACGAATGAATGAATGAATGAGTGAATTAACATTTTGACTAATGTTAATTTAATTTTGTAAACAGCTGAATGAATGTGTGAAATGGGAAACAATGAATGTGAAAGAGTTTACATTTTAATTGAATGTTACAATTTCAGAATAAACACAAAGTTCAAAAGTCTAGCTACAATGATGATGACGATTATTATTATTATTATTATTATTATTTTGATTGTTTATTTAATTATATTATTATTATTGTTGTTTTTATTTATTTATTTATTTATTTATTTTTTGCCTCCAAATTGTTCCTTCTTCAGTGGCCCTCATACTCTTCTGTACTACTAGTAAGGAAAAAGTTGCTCTTAATACCAAGAGGCTGGAAGTTTAACGGTTAAAGCAAGTCGCTGCAGTGACTTGCTGAATCACATCAAATGGCTTTTTATTTAAAAAAAAAACAAAAAAACAATACATGTTTCATTGGTGTATTTATTAATTAACCAGTCAAAATAATTATAATGTTCACACATTAAAAAAAACATAAAAAACAAAATCACATTTCTCGGGGGTGCTTTGGCTGTCCTAGGGGGCGCTGCAGCACACCCAGGGTCTGACTCACTTCCTCATGTGAGGAAAACAAATAATGTCACGTTTATCAACGCCGACATCGACCTGATGACGTCTAGATCCCGTCTTCTAGAATCAGTCGTGTGGTTCGAGGGACGGCGCTGAGTGGGACGGCGAGACGACGTCCCGGACCGTTGAGGGACGAGCGAGCGTCCCTGAAAATAGCCTCTTAAAACTTTAAGCTGAACATCGCGGCACTTTGTGATTAATAATACAGAGTCTAAATGTTTGCCTGAATAATTCATGTGGCAGCAGCAGCCATGCATGGCGGCGCCGCTGCAGCTTTCTGCGTCCGACCAGGGAGAGTGAAAACGGCAACTTCAAGAGGATTGTGTAAATCGGAGGGAAAAAGTGATTAATCAGCTTTAAAAAAACAAAAAAACAAAACAAAAACAGAGACGTGAACTTTCAGCGTCTGAACGGAGCAGATCGTCCCCGTCGTTGGCGAGGCCGTCACGTTGATGTCTCCTCGCAGGCAGTGGGGACGCCTATTTATAGATCCGTCTCTGTTCTCCGTCCCCCTCCTCCCCTCCTTCCCTCCTCCCCTCCTCCCCTCCTCCCCTCCTTCCCTCCTTCCCTCCTTCCCTCCTTCCCTCCTCCCCTCCTCCCCTCCTTCCCTCCTTCCCTCCTTCCCTCCTTCCCTCCTTCCCTCCTCCCCTCCTCCCCTCCTTCCCTCCTTCCCTACCTCTAATGGCTCGATATTTCTGGAACTCCACGGCTCTTATCTCCTTTGAATCACGTTGAGTTGGATCACTCGCTCTTTCAAAGTCCAACGTGCTGCTCAGAAACAGAAACACACCCCCCTGCTGGCGCCGGAGGACGGACATTCATTTCCGGGTTTTTTTTTTGCCTCGACCACCTGATTGGTCGCCGAGCCGCCACGTCTCGGCTCAGAGCTGCAGATTGGACGGACGCGCTCCGGTCTTAAATACTTGTGAGTCAGACTTCCGTCCCTTGGTCCGGCCCGGGACCCACGGGGAGCGGCGTCCTGCGGTGTCCTGCAGCGTCCTGCAGCGTCCTGCAGCGTCCTTCGGCGTCCTGCGGCCTCCTTCGGCATCCTGCGGCGTCCTTCGGCGTCCTGCGGCCTCCTTCGGCATCCTGCGGCGTCCTGAGGCATCCTGCGGCGTCCTTCAGCATCATGCGGCGTCCTGAGGCGTCCTGAGGCATCCTGCGGCGGCCTGCAGCGTCCAGCGGTGGACTTAAAGGAACTCGATAGCCTGCAGTGACCTTGAAGTGACCTTCTGACAATGTCCCTGACCTGCTGATGAGACAAAACCAAGAGTGGCCACATCAAAGGAGGAAAAATGTCCTCCCTGTGCGTCCCGTCCTCTGGCCTCGTCCCGTCCTCCACGTGGACACCCGTCCAGGACGGCGCCTGCCTTCCATCATTGTTAGA
>NC_137651.1:33125651-33138151 GCF_963422515.1 Blennius ocellaris | reverse complement strand
AGTGACTTCCAGGGCGTTGGGCTGAAGCTACATGAGGGGAAATGAGCTGCAGTGAGCTAATCGCTAGATTCTACAGAGAGAAATGAAAATATAGGGAAAAAAATAGCGATAAACAAATAAGTTTAATGGACAACCGACGGCAGCCACAGGTTCCTCAGAGCATACAGATCCTCCGCCCCCCTGCTGATTCCCAGCAGCTCAGATCCTCCTCAACCCAATTTGTGGTTTTAAATGCTTTTTTTCCTTTCTTCTTCTATGCATCAGATCTTGTATTTGCATGTTTTCATGTCACAGAAACAAACAGCAACCCCCCCGCCACCACCCAAAAAACAATATAATGAAAACTTAAAAACACAAACCAAAACAGAGAAAAATAAACACTAAGAAATGAAGTAAAAAAGGAAAGACAAGGCAGTGAGTAAATGTCAGACTGTGCAGATTTTAAGCTCCGCTTTACGCAGCGTTAAAAAAAAAAAATGAATCAAAAGCAGTGACACACAGTGATGGAGGCTGACGGAGGCTGAGTCATGACGTGATGGAGGAGGGGAGGCCGACCTCAAGGCTTCTGCTTTCTCTCTGAAAGCCATCAAACTGAAACAACAACAACAATAACAAAGTTTCCCTCCGTTAGGAAATTAAAAAACAAAAACTGTCACTACCTGTATGAATATATTAATAATCTATAGCAGCATCATGGCGATAATTCCGCCCTGCAGCTTTCTGCTGCGCTTCCGAGCGTCTAAAGTTTGTGGCGAAGACGTGATTCTGCAGGTGTGAAACCTCGAATCTCCCTGGAAAACTGAACTCCTGTGCGCTCGTACCTGCGTGACCAACAACATACGTGCATATAATTATGTACGGATTTAAAATACTGGCAGATAAAGCTTCGTTCTGGTAACAAAAAACCAAAAAAACACACACACACACAAAAGAGCCATTTTTGAAATGAAACAGGCACAAACTGAACACAATGAAATGATTTTCCCTTAAAAACAAACAAACAAGTGTAGTTATGGGCGACGATACAACAATAGACTAGACCAGCACGGAAATGGTGCATGTATAATTTAGTCATATTCTTTTTTATTATCATAGCTATTATTTCGGTTCTTGTGCAACTGCTACATAATGACTCACATTCAAGATATTTTGTCACTCAGGAACAGCTAAAAGGTATAAAAAAAAATTTAAAAAAACAAAGAAAATAAATGTCGACTGTCAGAAATAAAAAAATATGGTCCATGTTGGGTGAATTCATAACAAAAACATTGAGCCTGGAAACGTCACCATCATTAGAACTGGATAGCATGACAGAAAAAGGTACTTAAAATACTGTTCAAAGAACAAAAAAATATATTGTAACCATACTTCAATGTGACAAAACACCAGATGATAAGATTAAGTGATCACTGGCGGGTATTTATCTTCCTCTTTTTTTTCCGTCTTCTTCTTCTTTCATTAACAAATTAAATACACATATTGCATGTCACTATAGCAACGCCCAGTACAGGTCAATTTTTACGATCACCATTTTGATATAGCAAATCAACAAACCATAACGAAACGAAATAAATTAGAACTCAGAGATCAACGTCAGACAAAGCCTGTTTTTCTCAATCGTATGAATACGTAACACCCACAGTATAAGTTAATAAAGTCAAGCTACTGTATATAAATACATCACCGGCATGCACAATATTGAATAATTGATATTATTGTCGTCATCATCGTACACTGAAGAAACAGTATAGTAGGCAAGTGCATTTAATAAAACAAACACAGAAGTAAACCACAAACTCTGAAGCTGTTTATTTGATGGGTTTTTTTGGTATTTTTTTTTGTTTTTGTCTTTCTTTCTTTTTTATTTATTTTACTTTTTCGTTTAATACCGTTAAGTCTCCGCCTTTATTAATCTTCGCCTGCTAAAGAATCGATGGTTCCCGGGGACGACGCAGAAGAATCTGCTAAAAGACACTGACGTCTTTCCACTTCTTGTTTCAACTCTATATCATCGGGTTAATTTTGCTCCTGTGTTTTAGGTACTAGTTATTATTATGATTGTTTTCTTTGTTAGTGTGAGTTCATCATCAAAGGCTTTCAAGGCCCTTTTTACTTTGATCTTTTTCTCTTATGAGGACGACTACTGGAACCAGTGCAGACTAGTCTGGCGAAGGCGTTCCCGTTCAGGCGTTTTCTCTCTCAAGTGACTCAAATGCATCTCGATCGCGCAAATAAACCAAACTAAGCAGCTTGTCTTGACAGAACAAGATCAGTTCCCGTGCCAGTGCGAGGCTGCCATTTCAATCCAACAACAGCCACTGCAGGCTGACTGACTGACGCATCAGTGGTTTTGGCAAATGTCAAAGAGGAAATCAAGAAGACGGAGGCCCCTTTCAACTGTATATATATTTCTATATATATTTAAACTAAGATTTAACCTCCACTCTCCACCTCTCTTTTGATTCTTTTCTTTTAACACATGGAAAAATAAAGAACTGCTGCTGCGGTAGCATCATCGGCAAAAGCGGCTGCCAAAGTCCACCGGCCCCTTTGTAAATTTGTATTTTTTTTTTAAACTCGACGCATGGTTTTGTTGGTTTTTTTGTTTGTTTCCCCCTTAATTGTTGCCCTCCCCGCCCTCGTCATCCTGCTGGTCACTTGTCCACAGTGTCAAGTTGTCTCGGAGCAGCTGCATGATGAGAGTGGAGTCTTTGTAGGAGTCCTCGTTGAGGGTGTCCAGCTCGGCGATGGCGTCGTCGAAGGCGGTCTTGGCCAGATGGCAGGCCTGCTCCGGGGCGTTCTGGATCTCGTAGTAAAACACAGAGTAGTTGAGTGCCAGGCCCAGGCGGATGGGGTGGGTGGGCTGCATGTGCTCCTTGCTGATCTCGTGGGCCTCGTTGTAGGCCTTCTCCGACGACTCCACCACCGTGGCCCTCTTCTCGCCCGTGGCCACCTCGGCCAGGTACCGGTAGTAGTCGCCCTTCATCTTCAGGTAGAACACCTTGCTCTCGTGCTGTGTCTCGCTGCAGTTCTTGATCAGGAAGTTGTCCAGCAGGTTGAGGACGTCCTGGCACACGGCCTCCAGCTCCTTCTCGATCTTCTCCCGGTAGGCCCTCACCATCTCGATCTTCTTCTCGTTGCCGTCGGCCGACGTCTTCTGCTCGATGCTGGAGATCACCCTCCAGGAGGAGCGCCGGGCGCCCACCACGTTCTTGTAGGCCACGGACAGGAGGTTCCTCTCCTCGTTGGACAGGGCCTCGTTCAGCTCCGTCACCTGGAACAAGGAGAGGGTGGAGCGTTTAGTCGCCTGGGAATCACTCATCTCAGCCAAAGGGGGTTTTTCTGCTTCCTTTGCTTTGGAACCATTTTTTTACCAAGTCTCTCCCTAAGAAAATGCATTAAAAAAAAAAAAACATTCTACAAACAAGTAATAACAAAAAAAATAAAGAAATAAAGATAGCGGGTTGAACCAATGACAAGTGCCGCTCTAATTCTCACAAATCACCGTCCTCACGCGTGAGAAATCCTCCGGAACTACCGGCACCGTCCTCAGCAGAGGAGACGAGCAATATTTCGCCTGTCGAGTGCGATTCACAGTTTCCATGGCGATCCCTTCATTTAGTGCACCACTCGTCTCCGGCTGCCACGTGGACAACGAACGCTGGTCAGGAAGAGGTGATCTTTAGGACAGTTGGTTGGTTGGAGGGCGAGAGGAGGGGTTTTGGACAGGAGAAGGTGGGCGGGGCTAAAAACATTTCCCACGGGCGCTCGGGGGGGGGGGGGGGGGCGCTGCACTGTAAGAGAAAACCATCAGTGCCCCACGTGTCCCAGTGACCTTCTCCCTAGCTGAGGCCGACCTTTTTACCTCTCCAAAACGCCGCGCTGTGACATCACCCCGAGTGACGCCACTAAATTTAGACCGTGACTGTCCAGGGCGACGGCCGGGACGCGGTCGCCGACGACTCTCAGGATCGCTCCACGCTTCACTTCCAGCGAAAAACGGCCGGATCCAGCTTTTTCTAAGACGTTCTGATGCACCCTTTTCCTCGATGTACATTTCCCACAAGAGCACAAAGATGGCGCCGGCCGACAGGCCCGTCCCAAACCGCCACACAGAACCCGCCGCGCTCGCCAGCCAACGCCTGACATTTACAGTCGAACGAGGCAGATTCCCCTCGGATCCGGTGACTCAACGCTTGTGCTTTTCAAGGGGAAACAATTAGGTCACCGCTTCTAAACATGCGAATCACAACTGTGCCCGCTGAGCTGCGGCCACGCCGACGTGCACGACATATAAATCCGCGGACTTCACGAGCGTCGCCGACAAGAACGCGAGCGTCGGTCGTCGACGGGATTCCGTGTCGTTCTGGATCGTAACCTCTGACAATCTGATCGTTTTCACTGCTTCTAGGCATGTGAAGACAGGTTTTTTGTTGGGTTTTTCTAACAGGGAAGGCGATATTAGAGGGTTTTCCACCAGCAGCACAATGGTTTGTCACTTCTGGCCGCCATGGCGAGGGATTCCCCTTCGGTCGGAGGGGTTGAGGGGGCACACCCCTGCCAAAGGGCCCAGTTTGGACTGACTGACATGGCAGATCGTTTAAAGGGAGAGGAATCCCTCCCTGCTGATACAACGACCCACCTCCTGTAACCAGAAACCCCCCGATGACAAATGATCCACTGCAGGGGTGGGGGAGGGGGGGGCTCAATACATCTACTCCTGAGCAGCATAAGACAAAATGTCCCTCGTCCCTGTGAAAAATTCTTTTGATGTGGGTGCATTGAGATCCATGCAGGATCTGTCAGGACTCCCATGACGCTGCTGATCCGAGTGCCAGCCTGGGTGACACAGCAGTTTCTGGGGGTGGGGGGTGGGGGGGGGTTAACCCATTCCGTTCCCTCCAGGGACCAGAGAAGGTAATCTAGAAGAAGAAGAAGAAAAAAAGGAGGAGAGGACAAAGGATCGGTCCAATAAGAGCTGGGGAAGCGTCTGTGAGATGAGCCGGCAGAGTCATCCGTCCTCTCATCCTCTCATCAGGGCCGTTCACCCAAAATGACTTTAAGCTGCAGCAGGAGGACTCGGGAGGATGGGAGTGAAGGAGACGGGAGAAAACGACGCCCGTAATCACATCTGATCATAATCGACTCGCTGCAATATGACAAAGAATATTCTGGAAGGATTCCACCGCCTCCTACGTTGGCATGGAGGGGAAGAGCAGCTCCACCATGGGGGGGGCTTTGCTGTCCCACGGGGTTCATGCCGGGGCTGTCAGAGGGACGACGGACACCGCCTGATGGTCATTTTACATTTATGTGACAAAGAGTAGGAGGAAGAAGGAGGAGAAGCTCTCTCCTCTCCTCAGCAGCTCCCATAATTTCAGCATAATGGAGGAAGGGAAGGGGGGGTTGGGGGGGGGGGGGAGCAAATGCATCAGAGCTGAATTTCTCTCTCTGTCTTTTTTTTTTTTAATAGAAGCTTCTGATGAGCAGGGACATGAAGCTGGGGCCTGCATGCATCTCATCGCGCTGCTGTTCCGCTGAGCGCCGCGGCCGGCGGAAGGGAGAGGCACCGCCCAAGGAGGCAGCCGATCCGGGCCGGACTCGGCTGGCACTCGGACTCGGAACACAAGAAACAGACGACGACGACGACACACGTCAAACATCGTCACTTTGACCACAGCGTCGCCTGATTGGAGTCGAGGAGAATTCGGAGGAGGTTTACAGGCGGTGCAGTGGAGCCTGCGGGGCGCGCTTTTACGCACGGACGTGCGTAAAAGCGCACGCACGCACGCACACACACACGAGCGGGCGCGGGCGCACACACACGCGCACACACACACACACACACACACACACACACACACACACACACACACACACACACACACACACACACACACACACACACACACACACACACACTCACGGGAGCGTGTCTCTAAAGCGTGGACTCACCGACTTCATGGCCGCTGCCATGTCGTCGTACCTCTCCGCCTGCTCGGCCAGCCTGGCTTTCTGCACCAGCTGCTCGCGGTCGACCATGTTTCGGGATGAGGTGTGGCTGCGTCGTCGAACGGCTCGACTCCGGTTCGGAGGGGACGGACGGTTTGTGGCGTTTAAAAAATCGCAATGCAGCGAAATCCTACGCGAACCTTTTGCTGCAGCTGTTCCCTGCTGTCTGTCTGAGCTCCGTGCAGACGGGACACTCTCCTCTCTCCCTCCCTCCCTCCCTTCCCTGCCTGCCTCCTCCTCTTCCTCTTCTTCCTCCCCCCCCCCCCCCCCGCTCTCCCCGGGCTGCGTCATCACTCGGGAAGGTGGGAGTCTGCGCCGATGATGTAACACTCTGTATGTGGAGGAGGAACCAGAGGCCTCCTGGGACACTGAGTCCTGAAGCTGATTGGTTACTGGGTGATGGGCTCATCGATAAGTAGGATGTGTGAACATTACCTCTGACGTCACAGACGTTTACTGCAGGTCTGCTTCAAGACCTCGCCCATCGCCTCAGTTACCAAAGGAGGACAGCTGATTTAAAGGTCCCGTATTATTATGCAATATTCACTAAGTAATTTTTATCTAACAGTAATCTGTGTCCTCACAGCCTGGACGTACAGTATTTCTCTCAGCTCCCTCGGTTGTTCAAGGTTTCCAGCGAACGTGTGCTCATACTGGCCGTTCAGACATTTCCCCTTCGTGACATCATGTGGGGATGTAACCCCTCCCTCTGGGAGTGGATCCTCACTTTGCCCCTCCCAGTGGGCGGGGTTTGCAGGGTGACTCGGTTCCAAATAAAACTGCGCTTCACTGTCAAACAGGGCAACAAAGAAAAGAAGAAAAGAAAATGTATAAAGATCAATGAAAGACTGAATAAATTCAATATGATGTGAAGAACGGTAATAGTTAGCAGGAGCTAGCATTAGCCGCTTGCTAGTAACTGGAAGTACTTTTTCTTCTTGGTGATCCAAAATACTTCAATAGTCAACATTGAAATAATTCAAAATATGTAGACTTTATTGATATTCTTATTTATTTCACGTTCGTACAATGTAGAGCCGTTGTTATAGCTGGATTGAATATGTATGTTTTTAAATAACAGTACATTTCTGTTTATACACTTTGATGGATTGATTACCATTTCATTTGCCAAACTTTTTGTGGGATTCTTCACAAAGTCTAGGCTGCATTTGTTTGTTTTTTTTGCTCTTCCAGTCAACGTAACTCAAATTAATATACATTATAATAGACAAAAGAAAAAAGAAAAATGAAAGTCCCAATGTTGCATTTATGTGGTGAACTCAAACTGCTGTCACTCTTCCAATTTAGAATTGAATCCCTGCAGCCTCTGGGAAAAGAGGAAAAGAAAATGTGTAAAGATTAATGATGGACTGAATAAATTCAGTATAATGTGAAGAACGGTAACAGTTAGCATGAGCGTGCGTTAGCCGCTTGCTAGTAACTGGAACTACTTTTTCTTCTTGGTAATCCAAAATACTTCAATATTTAACATTGAAATAATTCAAAATATGTTAAACTTTATTGATATTCTTATTTATTTCACGTTCGTACAATGTAGAGCCGTTGTAATAGCTGGATTCGACCATATGGGATGAATACATATGTTTTTAAATAACAGTACATTTCTGTTTATACACTTTGATGAATTGATTAACATTTAATTTGCAGTTATGATTTCCTCCAAACTTTTTGTGGGATTCTTCACAAAGTCTGGGCTGCATTTGTTTTTTGCTCTTCCAGTCAACATATCTCAAATTAATATACATTATAATAGGAAAGAAAAAAGAAAAATGAAAGTCCCAATGTTGCATTTATGCGGTGAACTCAAACTGCTGTCACTCTTCCAATTTAGAATTGAATCCCTGCAGCCTCCGGGCTCACAGCGCCCTCCTCTGGAGAAAAGTGTCATTGATGGTGGAGGGTGAGAGTTCATGTTTTCCTCCAGGCTGTTGGGACTGTCGATGGGAGAGGAGAGCTGGTTTAATCCTGTAAGAACTGCTGTAAACAGCAGATGACCACAAACACTGAGGTTAGAAAAATATCCACACAAGATAGAACAAAGACTGCTGAGAGAACGTTAAAGCAACCGCATGACTTGTTCATTATAAATGTGTGTAAAATGAAAAAAAGAACAGTTGGCGTGTAACACAGAGGAACATGTGATTTGTTTGTGACCAACTGAAACAAAATATCTGGAAGCAGTACAACTGGTAGATTTATTCAATTGTTCTGAATTACAAGTAGGAAGGGAGGTAAGTAGGTAGGGAGGCAGGTATGTACAGTAGGTAGGTAGGTAGGTACAGTAGGTAGGTAGGTACAGTAGGTAGGTAGGTAGGTAGGTACAGTAGGTAGGTAGGTCGGTAGGTAGATTGGTAGATACAGTAGATAGGTAGGTAGGTACAGTAGGTAGGTACAATAGGTAGGTAGGTAGGTACAGTAGGTAGGTAGGTCGGTAGGTAGATTGGTAGATACAGTAGATAGGTAGGTAGGTACAGTAGGTAGGTACAGTAGGTAGGTAGGTCGGTAGGTAGATTGGTAGATACAGTAGGTAGGTACAGTAGGTCGGTACAGTAGGTCAGTAGGTAGGTAGGTAGGTACAGTAGATAGGTCGGTAGATACAGTAGGTAGGTACAGTAGATAGGTATCTACAGTAGGTAGGTACAGGAGGTAGGTAGGTCGGTAGGTACAGTAGATAGGTGTCTACAGTAGGTAGGTACAGTAGGTCGGTAGGTAGGTAGGTACAGTAGATAGGTATCTACAGTAGGTAGGTACAGTAGGTAGGTGGGTTGGTAGGTACAGTAGATGGTATCTACAGTAGGTAGGTACAGTAGGTCGGTAGGTAGGTAGGTACAGTAGATAGGTATCTACAGTAGGTAGTTACAGTAGGTAGGTAGGTTTTCTTAGGTACAGCAGATGGTATCTACAGTAGGTCGGTACAGTAGGTAGCTAGGTACAGTAGTTAGGTCGGTAGATACAGTAGGTAGGTAGGTAGGTACAGTAGGTTGGTACAGTAGGTAGGTAGGTGCAGTAGGTCGGTAGGTAAGTAGGTACAGTAGATAGGTATCTACAGTAGGTAGTTACAGTAGGTAGGTAGGTACAGTAGATAGGTATCTACAGTAGGTAGGTACAGTAGGTAGGTAGGTGCAGTAGGTCGGTAGGTAAGTAGGTACAGTAGATAGGTATCTACAGTAGGTAGGTACAGTAGGTAGGTCAGTAGGTACAGTAGGTCGGTACAGTAGGTAGGTACAGTAGGTAGGTAGGTACAGTAGGTGGGTAGGTAGGTAAAGTAGATAGGTATCTACAGTAGGTAGGTACAGTAGGTAGGTAGGTACAGTAGGTAGGTCGGTAGGTACAGTAGGTAGGTACAGTAGGTAGGTAGGTACAGTAGGTCGGTACAGTAGGTAGGTACAGTAGGTAGGTAGGTACAGTAGATAGGTATCTACAGTCGGTAGGTACAGTAGGTCGGTACAGTAGGTAGGTAGGTAGGTAGGTACAGTAGGTCGGTACAGTAGGTAGGTACAGTAGGTAGGTAGGTACAGTAGGTCAGTACAGTAGGTAGGTCGGTAGGTAGGTCGGTAGGTAGGTAGGTACAGTAGGTAGGTAGGTAGGAAGGTAGGTAGGTAGGTAGGTAGGTACAGTAGGTCGGTACAGTAGGTAGGTACAGTAGGTAGGTAGGTACAGTAGGTAGGTCGGTAGGTAGGTAGGTACAGTAGGTAGGTAGGTAGGTAGGTAGGAAGGTAGGTAGGTAAGTAGGTACAGTAGGTCGGTACAGTAGGTAGGTACAGTAGGTAGGTAGGTACAGTAGATAGGTATCTACAGTCGGTAGGTACAGTCGGTAGGTACAGTAGGTAGGTAGGTACAGTAGGTAGGTAGGTACAGTAGGTCGGTACAGTAGGTAGGTACAGTAGGTAGGTAGGTACAGTAGGTAAGTACAGTAGGTAGGTAGGTAGGTAGGTAGGTACAGTAGGTAGGTAGGTACAGTAGATAGGTATCTACAGTCGGTAGGTACAGTAGGTAGGTACAGTAGGTAGGTTGGTAGGTAGGTAGGTACAGTAGGTAGGTAGGTACAGTAGGTCAGTACAGTAGGTAGGTAGGTAGGTAGGTACAGTAGGTTGGTACAGTAGGTAGGTACAGTAGATAGGTATCTACAGTCGGTAGGTACAGTCGGTAGGTACAGTAGGTAGGTAGGTACAGTAGATAGGTATCTACAGTCGGTAGGTACAGTCGGTAGGTACAGTAGGTAGGTACAGTAGATAGGTATCTACAGTCGGTAGGTACAGTCGGTAGGTACAGTAGGTAGGTACAGTAGGTAGGTAGGTACAGTAGATAGGTATCTACAGTCGGTAGGTACAGTCGGTAGGTACAGTAGGTAGGTACAGTAGGTAGGTATCTACAGTCGGTAGGTACAGTCGGTAGGTACAGTATGTATTTAAGTCGGTTTTGGCTTTAGTGTTTTGTTTATATAAAATGATTTTATTCCCCATAAACAGGAAACAATTCCCAACAAACAAACTTTGCAGGAGTTCTGGACGTTTTAACAACTAATTATTTAGAACGCGTACATGGAGAAGAGAGTTTATTTTCACTGCGGGAATTTGAAGGTCGTGTTTGTTTCTGCATCCAGTTTAGAAAAGCTTTGCTTTGCCTTGCTTTGCCTTGCTCCAGTAGGCAGCCGTGCTGAGCTTCCCCTCTGTCCACCTTCTTCAAAGAGGATTACTGCTCCTGCTGCTTGGCTTAGTTACCTCCAATTAGGGCGAGGGCGGGGGTGAGGGTGCGGGTGGGGGTGGGAGTGGAGGTGAGGGGAGGTCCGCCGGCCGCAGAGGCCATCTGTCTGCAGAGCGGCTGGACGGTGGACGAGCTGCTCTCCGTCCACTCTCAGCGCCGTCCATGGAGGCCAGCCTGGAGCTGGACGTCCTCATATACCCCGACGAGGTGCGGGTGGCCACCCCGGACGACTTCAGGGAGTGGGAGCTAGAGACGGCCAGCCAGGTGTCCCTCCCCACCGTCCGGCTCTTCGTGGCCCTCTACCCCTACAACCCCGCCGCCATGTCCCCCAACCCGGAGACGGCGGCCGAGGAGCTGCCTTTCGTCCCGGGACAGATCATCAAGGTGCGTTTGTGCCTCAAGCCGCCGCCGTGGAGCTTCCTGCTTCCTGTTGGTGTGAAGAGACGCTGCTTCTCCTGCTTCCTGCTTGAGTTTCAGCTGATTGATGTGAATCACTGAATCTGCCTCAACCTATTTAACCCCCTACCCCCACCCCCCGCTGCTGTTCTGGTAGAGGTGGAGAGTAATCAAGAGTAAATGTACTTTATTGTTTGTAGTTTATGGATTAACCTGGATGATAATTGAAGAACACCGACGTCGTTTAAAAACATTTAAAAGGGGGTCTAAGCTCACTATTTTTCAAATTAAAATCCACTGTGGTGCCTTGAAGGACAGTTTAAATTAGCTTTTTGTTATTTTTTTGTTGTTGTTTTGAATAGAAAAGCAAGTCTCCTCCATCAACCACACTGAATTCAGTTCTTGAGAATTAATTTTCTGTGTTGTTGCTTTAATTGTAGAAGTTTTACTTGTATTGTTTCCAGGGTTTGGCTAAAAGAGTTGAACTTCCCTCTAAACCTTCGCTCACAAATTTGAATAATCAGTTGACAGATGTTTTGGGGATTTTTTGTTTCTTTACATTTTCTTGTGTGTGAAAGGCTGGTTTGATCTAGAAAATCATGTTACTGTCTAGATAGAGCTGCTCAGGCTGGTTTGATCTAGAAAATCATGTCACTGTCTAGATAGAGCTGCTCAGGCTGGTTTGATCTAGAAAATCATGTCACTGTCTAGAAGAGCTGCTCAGGCTGGTTTGATCTAGAAAATCATGTCACTGTCTAGATAGAGCTGCTCAGGCTGGTTTGATCTAGAAAATCATGTCACTGTCTAGATAGAGCTGCTCAGGCTGGTTTGATCTAGAAAATCATGTCACTGTCTAGAAGAGCTGCTCAGGCTGGTTTGATCTAGAAATCATGTCACTGTCTAGATAGAGCTGCTCAGGCTGGTTTGATCTAGAAAATCATGTCACTGTCTAGATAGTTTAATAGATATACAGAGAAGAAGAAATGCATTGCCATTAGAGGGAGAAGTAGGATCAACTTCTGTGTGTGTGTGTGTGTGTGTGTGTGTGTGTGTGTGTGTGTGTGTGTGTGTGTGTGTGTGTGTGTGTGTGTGTGTGTGTGTGTGTGTGTGTGTGTGTGTGTGTGTGTGTGTGTGTGTGTGTGTGTCCAGGTTTGTGGGGACACAGACGCCGATGGGTTCTACCACGGTGAGTCCGGCGGCCTCTCCGGCTACGTGCCGAGCAACATGGTGGCTGAAGTCCCAGTGGATGACGAGTACCTGAAGGATCTGCTGCTGCAGCAGGGGTTCCTCCCCGTAGACCCCTCAGGTAGGACACCTGCATCCCCATCTATCTATCTATCTATCTATCTATCTATCTATCTATCTAT
>NC_137651.1:33090709-33125451 GCF_963422515.1 Blennius ocellaris | reverse complement strand
GTGGGCGGAGCCATCGGGGGGATCACACCGGCCCTCTGCTAGGCTCACTGTGGGCGGAGCCATCGGGGGGATTACACCGGCCCTCTGCTAGGCTCACTGTGGGCGGAGCCATCGGGTGGATCACACCGGCCTCTGCTAGGCTTATTGTGGGCGGAGCCATCATGGGGATCACACCGGCCCTCTGTCAGGCTCACTGTGGGCGGAGCCATTGGGAGGGGATCACACCGGCCCTCTGGCAGGATTATTGTGGGCGGAGCCATCATGGGGGATCACACCGGCCCTCTGTCAGGCTCACTGTGGGCGGAGCCATTGGGGGGGGATCACACCGGCCCTCTGTCAGGCTCACTGTGGGCGGAGCCATGGGGTGGGATCACACCAGCCCAGCGCTTCCTCCTCATAGGGTGAAGCGGCTCCTGGAAAATAACCCTTTCCAGGCCCGTGGTTCCTAAACCTCGGGGCCCGTCGTCAGTCCGGCCAGCAGATCAGGAGGATTAAAGACCCCCCCCTTTCAGCTCCGGAGCCACCCTTTCATCACTTCCCCCTGTAATGATGTAGATTAGCGTTTTAGACCCGGATTTAAAGCCTTGTGTTGTTCTACATGAGAACACACTGACACTCATCCACTAATAGCCCCGCTCATCCTTCCTTTCCTTCCACTCTGCAGACCGGGGCATCATCATGACGTTTGGAAGCGGCAGCAACGGCTGTCTCGGCCATGGAAACTTCAACGACGTAACCCAGGTACCTGTGGATTACTGAGGGCCAGAGAACTGGAGGGAGTTGTGGCATAAATCAGTTGTATCAAGGTGGTAAGAACTGAACTTTCACGACACTCAAGGCCACCTTGAAAAAAGAGTTGAAAAGCCAATACGATGCAGGGACGGCGGGTTTCTCAGAGGCTTTTCAGGGTCGTTGTTTTAAATCCACATGCGTTGACTTTCCGTCCTCAGCCAAAGATCGTGGAGGCTCTCCTCGGCTACGAGCTGGTCCAGGTGTCCTGCGGGGCGTCCCACGTCCTCGCCGTCACCAACGAGCGAGAAGTCTTCGCCTGGGGTCGAGGAGACAATGGTGGAGACAATCACCCACCGTGGGGGGTCGCTGGGTTGTTCTTTGTTTCTCCACTGATTTAAGCCTGGAGGGTTAAATCACAAAGGAATAAGCTTTTATTCTGTTTTGTTCTATTCTATTCTGTTCTATTCTATCCTGTTCTATTCTATCCTGTTCTATTCTATCCTGTTCTATGGAAGGCCGCCTCGGCCTCGGAACCCAGGACAGCCACAACTGCCCCCAGCAGGTGAGTCTCCCCATGGAGGTGGAGGCCCAGAAGGTGGAGTGTGGAGTGGACTGCTCCATGATCATCAGCACGCGGCTCAGCATCCTGGCCTGTGGCAGCAACAGGTGACCCCCCCCCCCCCCCCCCCCCCCCCCCGCTGGGTAGGGACACAACATAGACTTATTTCTAGTAGCATTCCATGAGATTCAGGAGCGTCGTACCACATTCAGCCCTCCGGTCGACCTGATGGAGTTTTTAGAACGAAAGAAAGACTCTCTCTCTCTTTTGTTTTAGGTTCAACAAGCTTGGTTTGGATCAGATTGCAGCTGGAGAGGAAGT
Organism: Blennius ocellaris; assembly: GCF_963422515.1. NCBI lineage: Eukaryota > Metazoa > Chordata > Actinopteri > Blenniiformes > Blenniidae > Blennius > Blennius ocellaris. The sequence goes on along the minus strand of NC_137651.1, from coordinate 33,123,839 downwards.
CGGTCCTGCGAGTCAAGTGGAGGAAGTTCATTCCTTCGCTCCGGTCCGGTCGGCGCCGCTCAACAATGAGAGGATTGTTCAGGTGGACGTTGGGACTGCGCACTCGGTGGCCGTGACAGGTATGGCAACACTCAGGAACTGGTTTCTTATCGCCTGGGAAAAAAAGAAAGAGGAACGTTTCTGTGTTTCTGTGCAACGGAGTGGGATGAGGGCCACTGTGGGGGGGAACCTGAGTTCAGAATTCAGAAGTCAGAATTCTGAGTTTGAAGTGAGTATTCTGAGTTTAAAAGTCAGAACTCTGAGTTGAAAGTGAGAATTCTGAGTTGAAAGTGAGAATTCTGAGTTGAAAGTGAGAATTCTGAGTTGAGAGTCAGAATTCTGAGTTTAAAGTCAGAATTCTGAGTTGAAAGTCAGAATTCTGAGTTCTGAGTTTGAAAGTCAAAATTCTTAGTTGAAAGTGAGAATTCTGAGTTTAAAAGTCCGAACTCAGGTTTTTTCCACAGTGGACCTAATCCTCTTCCATACCACGCCGACTCGTCTCCCCTCAGTCTCTGGTTATTTCACATTTTAAAAAACCCGTTGTGATGATCCGTGTCTTTCTGTTTTTGTGCTTCAGACCGAGGCCAGTGTTTCACCTTCGGCAGCAACCAGCACGGTCAGATCGGCTGCAGCTCCCGGCGGAGCAGCAGGGCGCCCTACCTGGTGACGGGCCTGCAGGGCATCACCGTGGCGGCGTGCGGCGACGCCTTCACCTTGGCGGTGGGATCTGGTGAGTGGAAGGCAGCGGGGACGGGAGTAAAGGTCGTCAGGTGAGCTCGTCCTGGCTGCAGAGGCCAGAAGCAACGTGAGATCAGAGATCAAAGATCAGAGATCAAAGAGAGAGGTGGACAAGATATTCAGACTTTATCGTTTATTAGACAGTTATAAACAACATGGTAGGTCTTGTTTGTGTTCAGATTTATGTATTTTTTTAAAGGGAAATCTTCCATTTTATAAATACATTACTTCAATTTGACAGTGTCACCGTTTTACCTGCTTTTTAACACTTAACAAAGCAATTTGTTGACGTTGGGGGGGAGGGGGGGGGGGGCGTTTACAGAGTGTGTGGAATAATGTGTCCCGCGGGGCTGTGAATGTGGTGACCAGCTCCTCCTCCTCTTCCTTCTCCTCCTCCTCCTCCTCTTCCTCCTCCTCTTCCTCCTCCTCCTCCTCTTCCTCCTCCTCTTCCTTCTCCTCCTCCTCCTCCTCCTCCTCTTCCTTCTCCTCCTCCTCCTCCTCTTCCTCCTCCTCTTCCTCCTCCTCCTCCTCTTCCTTCTCCTCCTCCTCCTCCTCCTCCTCCTCCTCCTCTTCTTCCTCCTCCTCCTCCTGTTCCTCCTTCTCTTCTTCCTCCTCTTCCTCCTCCTCTCCTCCTCTTCTTCCTCCTCTTCCTCCTCCTCCTCTTCTTCCTCCTCCTGCTCCTCCTCCTCTTCTTCCTTCTCCTCCTCTTCCTCCTCCTCCTCTTCTTCCTCCTCCTCCTCTTCTTCCTCCTCTTCCTCCTCCTCCTCCTCCTCCTCCTCCTCCTCCTCCTCTTCCAGAAGGTGAGGTGTACACGTGGGGAAAAGGAGCCCGCGGCCGCCTGGGGAGGAAAGAGGAGGATTCTGGGATACCGAGGCCGGTCCAGCTGGAGGAGACTCACCCCTTCACGGTGACGTCGGTGGCTTGTTGTCATGGCAACACTCTGCTGGCAGTGAAACGTAAGACTTTACGTTTTTAACCCCTCGACTAACAAAACACTGCGAGGTGTAGGCACGAGTGGAACTCCAACTAATCCCCATGAGAAGGTCCTGCTGCACCCATCATCATCATCATCATCATCATCATCATCATCATCATCATCCTCATCATCATCATCACAGACGAAGGTTCTATGTGAAACGTCTTTTGAAAGCGGCGCCGGTGGAGCGTAGAGGCGGTTTTGACTTTAGCCTCGCTTGAACGACAGCGAGCAGGAAGCAACCCCACCCCCACCCTCACCCCCACCCTCACCCCCACCCCCACCCGACCGTGATGAAAAGCGGGAAACCCAGCGAAGGTGGGATTAGACTTCAAATTGAAAATAGCTGCAGAATTACACGGCGTCATGGTTTAATAAGTGACAGAGATGTCAGTAATCCTCCGTCGCTGCAGGCGGAGGTGGAGGTGGAGGTGGAGGTGGAGGTTAATGTGACCGAGCTTTTTTAGAAACACGCACATGGACTCAATTCACAGACCAGGACTACAGAATTAAACCCCAAAAAGTTTCTTTGGTGGGGATAAAGAACTTTACGAGACCATGTGAAGGTGTTGTAAAGCTGTAGACTATAACAGGGGACCATAAGGGGCCACCAGTTAACAGGGACACCACTTAATCTGTAACACCGCGACACAAGCAGCCTGCTCTCAGTCGAGCCACTAGAGGGACTTTTAGACTGGAGGACATTCTGGACTCCAGGCTGGACTTTTTTTGGGGGGGGTGGAAAAAATACACTTTGACTGGAAACACCGTTGGACAAGTGACGCGGCGTGAACGTGATGGAAAAACTGTGTAATATGAGACCTTTGTTTAAAGTCTGCAGACGTTTTCCTCACCTGGTTTCTGCTGATCTGTTAATTCACCCTCTTGAGAACTGACACGGTTTCTTCTGGCCTCAGCTCTGCTGGACGAGTCCGTCACCAGATGATTCCTTCCTGGACCCACTGGGGGAGGAGGAGGAGGGAGGAGGAGGAGGAGGAGGAGGAGGAGGAGGAGGAGGGAGGAGGAGGAGGAGGAGGAGGAGGAGGAGGAGGAGGAGGAGGAGGAAGGAGGAGTACAGTTTCCTCTCAACATACCCATCTGCGCCTCAGCTCAAAGATTTCCTTTCATGCCGCAGCTGCAGCCTCAGAGTTTCTCTCCATCTTCCTGCCGGCCTCGTCTCATCTCCCTGTTTCTTATGAGGCTCGGCGGCGGCGGCGGCGGCGGCAGGTGTATCTCACAACAGGTCGCCTGACGGAACGACTGTGGCGACTGTGGAAGTCATGAGGCAGCCCTCTTGTCATCGGCGACGGGTCAGTGAAGGTCTAGCGGGATTGGAGCCATGAAGCCTCGGAGTGAACACATGAATCCCCGTCACATCGCCAGTGGGATCAGGCCTCCGGCCTCCCCAACCGGATAACGACGACCTGCCGGAGTCGTTCTCTTCTCAGGAGAGCCTCAGGAAACACGAGACAGGGAATCGGGAAACAGTCGTACCTCCAATAAGATAAGATAAGATAAGATAAGATAAGATAAGATAAGATAAGATAAGATAAGATAAGATAAGATAAGATAAGATAAGATAAGATAAGATAAGATAAGATAAGATAAGATAAGATAAGATAAGATAAGATAAGCCTTTATTGATCTCACAAAGGAGAAATTTACTTGTTACATTCTGCTCTTAAGGACACTCATGAACAGGAATACTTAGAATCAGGAAAGTCGTGACGCGGAGTGTTTGAAGTGATTATAAGAAATCAAAGAGAACAAGGAAAGACCGTCAACCCTTTCAGCTCTTCCTCTCTTGTTCCTCCCCAGTCATTGTAAGAACTTGTTTATCGGAACGAGTCAACATGTAGGGTGAAACACATTTATGATCACGGAACGGCGGAAACTCTGCGTTCCGCCATCATCGAGGTGCTTGCACTCTTTTTAAAAACTATAAAATCAGATGTGTTGAACAGTGTTTGGATTATGCAGGCGGCTTGTCGCTAAAGTCCATCAGTTCAAATCCCAACGCCAAAGATGTCGCAACAAGTCGTGATGTCAGATCAAAAATATCGCGACAAGTCGGGATGTAAGATCAAAGATCAAAGATGTCGCGACAAGTCGTGATGTAAGATCAAAGATGTCGCAACAAGTCGTGATGTCAGATCAAAAATGTCGCGACAAGTTGGGATGTAAGATCAAAGATGTCGCGACAAGTCGTGATGTAAGATCAAAGATGTCGCGACAAGTCGTGATGTAAGATCAAAGCGTCATCGAGCGACAATCGTTTTCAAAGTCAGGTTTTTATTCACAAATTTGCCCTCGTGACTTTATGTTCTTAATAATAACGTAAATTATAAGTCTGTTGCAGGATAGAAGAAGGATACTGATGCGGTCTTTGTTTCTCCCTCGTTCCTCTTTATCTGTCCTCAGTGACGACGACGCGCACATTATTTTACACTTGCTCATTAAAACGCGCCTGAATAAAGGTGCTAAATGTTCCACTGAAGGAGATTTTAACCTCGATTGACGCTGACGCTTTATATAAACTCTGTCTGACGTCTGTTGCGGCCTCGTAATCTACATCCCCGCTGATAATCAACCACATTTATGACCTGGTCATTAGAATTTCATGAGTAAATACAGTGAGGAAGCTGACATCAGATGAAATCAGAGAAAATGTTTTTACTATATATATACGTATGTTGAACGACTGGTTGGATTTTTGATTCTTCTCTTCTCTCAAAGTAATAAACAACATCCTGATTATCTTTGCTTTATGTCACCTCCACAGCCTCTTTTTTAATGTTATATATATATATATATATACCCACATGGAAATAACCTATACGAGGATATATGTGCATATATGAAACCTATAAGCAGTTTATATGCACATACTGTATATGCTGTATAAATGCGTATATATGTGACATATATGCAAAACTGAGGTGCATATTTGTGAATATACAGGCCATATAGGTCTCCTGTACTGCTTCTTTATTTCCACATATATATAAATATATATATATATATATATATATATATATATATATATATATATATATATATATATATATATATATATATATATATCCCATATCTCACTTTGGCAACTGTCATACATAATCAAGGTAATAACTAAGAACTAACTAAAAAACAATTACGCAAGAAGAACATATAGGTGCATGTATGCACACATATATACGTGCATATATGTACCTATATAGGTGCCTGTATGCATGTATATGTGTACATATATGTGCATTTATGTACATATAATATAGGAAAAGGGCCAATTATATATATGTCACATATGTTAAAAACCTATATTAAAACATATATGTTTATATAGGTTCTTTCCATGTGGGTATATAACTGACTACCAGTTGAATCTTGAGTTCTGGGTGTAAACTTGCCCTCTCTGGGGCTCAGCTGCCATTGTTGCCCTTTGTTGATGACGTAATGATGATGTAATCCGGTGGCAACGGCGGCAGGTGAGGCAGGAATCCAGATGTGCACGCGCTTCACCGCTGCAGCTTCAACACGAGGGGTTTTTTGTGTGTTTTTGTTTTTTTTTCTCCAAGTAGAAGCAGAAGGTGTTTGTCTGTCGCGGTTGATTCCACGTCAGCGTTCACGACGTCACCGCGTGACGTGGGGCTCCGCGAGCTGCCCGTCCACCAGGGGGCATCTGGAGTCTCCTCTATCACGTCCGCCTATATTCAGTTTAGTCTCATTCACACCCTTTACACCCGTGACTACTACTATCTGGGACTGGAGAGGTTTTCTAGTAACCGGGGTTGTTTTTTGTTGTTGTTGTTTTTATTTAACAAGTCAAAGACATGAAAGATGTTTTTTTTTAATTATTATTATTTGATCATAAATGTTGAATATTCAGATGTGGAACAACAATGTGTGTCATCAGAGGACAAAAGCCTAATTAAACATCCATAAAGGGAGATGAAAGGGATAAAATGGTGTGAAGGGAGGGATTGAGGAGGAGGAGGAGGAGGAGGAGGAGGAGGAGGAGGAAGAGGAGGAGGAGGAGGAAGGGGAGGAGGAGGAGGAGGAGGAGGAGGAAGAGGAGGAGGAGGAGGAGGAGGAGGAGGAAGAGGAGGAGGAGGAGGAAGAGGAGGAGGAGGAGGAGGAAGAGGAGGAGGAGGAGGAAGGGGAGGAAGGGGAGGAGGAGGAGGAGGAAGAGGAGGAGGAGGAGGAGGAAGAGGAGGAGGAAGAGGAGGAGGAGGAGGAAGAGGAGGAGGAAGAGGAGGAGGAGGAGCAGCAGCAGCAGCAGGAGGAAGGAGGCGGGGCTCGCTGCACCTAAACAGACGGAGGGTTTTACATTGTGCTCAGTCAGTCAGTGTGTCAGTCAGTCAGTCTCCGCTCCGCCGGGACGATCCGCCAGCGAAACGAGCCCCCCCGCGGACGGACGGACGGAGCGTCTCCCCCGGACTGTGCGTGTCTTTGGTCGGAAGAGCCTCGTCCTCCTCGGCGGGACATGATCCCCTCGTCGGCCTGATCCGCGGCTCGGCTCGGAGCCTCGGCCCCCCGGCAGCAGGGAGGCGGGGGGGGCGGGTGGAGGGTGGAGGGTGGGGGTGGTGGTGGTGGTGGATACCGGAGAGGACCGCAGCACCTCCCGCAGCAGGAGGCCCCGGGGAGCGGTTGAGGCGAGGCCCCCCGCCCGGCTGCAGCCATGCCCGGCTTCGACTACAAGTTCCTGGAGAAGCCGAAGAGGCGCTTCCAGTGTCCGCTGTGCAGCAAGGCGATGCGCGAGCCGGTCCAGGTGTCCACCTGTGGACACCGCTTCTGTGACACCTGCCTGCAAGAATTCCTCAGGTACGACCCCCCCCCCCCCCCCCCGTGCATGTGTGTGTGTATGTGTGTGGAGCTCCGGTAAATATAGGATGATGAAGGTGCGTCCTGCTCTTCCTCTTCCTTCCACCTTCATTTTTTAATTTTTTTTATTCCTATTTTGCACAATGTGAGGCCTGGTAAACACACGGCCTCCTCCTCCTCCTCCTCCTCCTCCTCCTCCTCCTCCTCCTCCAGCCGCTGCAATAAAAAAAAGAAAAGGAGAAAGAAAGAAAAGGAGAATCGGTTCATGACTTTGCAGGTTCTGTTTTTCTCTTTATTGCACCGTGGATGTTTCTATTGTTAATGTCCTGCAGAGGGCCTCTGCCTCCCCCCTCTCCGTCCTGTGCGCGTGCGTGACCTTTCAGTTGGGGGGGGGGGGGGGGGGGGTCAGCAGTGTGACAGACCCCCCCAGTTCGTTCTGACGTTAACGATCACAAACGCTTCCGGTCGGCCTGCAGACGTAAACATCAGCTGATGAGCACGTGCGTCTCGATCTGTGGTCTTTATGGTGAAGGTGGTTCTCTGAGAGCTTTTCTTTTGTTGTGGTTCTGGGAGGAAACGAGTCTCTTGTTCTCTGCTGCAAAGTGTAAAAAAGAGCTCATTAATTCACCATGATCTGATTGAATGAAGTGTTGTTTCCATGCAGATGGTCACAAAATGACAAACTCCAGAGCAGTGACAACTTGTTTATTCGTTTTGGCTCCGAATCTATTAATGACTTTAAAAAGAAAAGGTGAAATGTTCTTTTAATCCATCGTCTGCATCAGTTTTCATATTGATCTTCTGAACCAGGGGGTCAAAGTGGTTCAGTGGAGGGGCCACATCCACCTGATCTGACCTCTGGGGGCCAACAAGTCAAACTTCACATGTTAAACTGCAGATCTGGACAAATGTCAAAGTCTTTCCTTCCTTTGATCCTTTTGATCTATTCTGAAATATCCATATTAAAGGAAATCAGATATTATTATATTTTCAATAAAAAAACAAACCTCAGTCACCTTATCTGGTGTCGTAGTTTTATTCAGGATTAAAACAATTTGTCATCATCTGGACATTGTTTTGAGTTTACGTGTCTAAAGTCTCACTTCACATAAATTGGACTCGTCGTTTTATTGTGAAAGGTGTTGTGTCATGTGACCTCCACAGATGCATTAATAAATTCTGACCAAGGGCGGTTTTGAATGTCATTTTTTGCCGATTTAGTGTTTTTAGATCAGCGTCTGTCAGTTTTCATATTTAATACTTTAAATGTTGGACACCGCTGGTCTAAAGTATCTTATAGAGGACGAATACAATAACTAGACGATCGTCTTCCTCACATAATAAAGAATATTAGTTGTTGTTTTTTTTTAATCTTTCGAGTTTGAACCATTTCCTTTTCTTCCAGTGAATCGATTCAAAGTGTCGATCGCAGGTTTCTTGGCTTTGATTCATTGAGAAGTTCATGTTATGGTGTGTGTGTGTGTGTGTGTGTGTGTGTGTGTGTGTGTGTGTGTGTGTGTGTGTGTGTGTGTGTGTGTGTGTGTGTGTGTGTGTGTGTGTGTGTGTGTGTGTGTGTGTGTGTGTGTGTGTGTGTGTGTGTGTGTGTGTGTGTGTGTGTGTGTGTGTGTGTGTGGTGATTCAGATCTGAGCCTCAGTGGTTTTATGGAAAGATAAATGGGTAAAAAAAGACAAAACAGGCTTTTGTTCTGAACAAAGAAAAGACGCAGTCTGTGAAAAAAACAAAACCTTGCAGCTCTTCAATGTGGTTGAATTTCCACAATGTAATTGTGGAAATTCAGTATTTATGAGTCGTAAAAAGGCATTTTTCTTGTGTTTTCTGTGTGGAGCTGAAATAAAAGTCGCTCTTGTCTGGAAAAAAACACAAAATCAGTGTATTAAAGTGTTGAGCAGCTCTGGAAAGACGATCTGGAGTCTCTGGTTCTACTTGATGGAACATGAAGGTCCTGAGGGAGCAGCAACAGTCACTGCTCTGGATGCTGCTGCTGCTCTCCTGCTGCTCTCCTGCTGCTCTCCTGCTTCTCTCCTGCTGCTCTCCTGCTGCTCTCCTGCTGCTCTCCTACTGCTCTCCTGCTGCTCTACTGATGCTCTCCTGCTGCTCTCCTACTGCTCTACTGATGCTCTCCTACTGCTCTCCTACTGCTCTCCTGCTGCTCTACTGATGCTCTCCTACTGCTCTCCTGCTGCTCACCTGCTTCTCTCCTGCTGCTCTCCTGCTGCTCTACTGATGCTCTCCTACTGCTCTCCTGCTGCTCACCTGCTTCTCTCCTGCTGCTCTCCTGCTTCTCTGCTGCTGCTCTACTGCTTCTCTGCTGCTCTCCTACAGCTATCCTACTGCTCTCCTGCTGCTCTCCTGCTGCTCTCCTACTGCTCTCCTGCTGCTCTACTGATGCTCTGCTGCTGCTCTACTGCTTCTCTACTGCTCTCCTGCTGCTCTCCTGCTGCTCTCCTACTGCTCTCCTGCTGCTCTACTGATGCTCTGCTGCTTCTCTGCTGCTGCTCTACTGCTTCTCTACTGCTCTCCTGCTGCTCTACTGCTTCTCTACTGCTCTACTGCTGCTCTCCTACTGCTCTACTGCTGCTCTCCTACTGCTCTCCTACTGCTCTACTGATGCTCTGCTGCTTCTCTGCTGCTGCTCTACTGCTTCTCTACTGCTCTCCTGCTGCTCTACTGCTCTGCTGCTGCTCGGTGGCGTTCGGGACTCGGACTCAGTGGCGTTCGGGACTCAGTGGCATTCAGGACTCGGTGGGACTCGCTGGCGTTCGGGACTCTGGACTCGGTGGCGTTCGGGACTCGGGACTCGGTGGCGTTCGGGACTCGGTGGCGTTCGGGACTCTGGACTCGGTGGCGTTCGGGACTCTGGACTCGCTGGCGTTCGGGACTCTGGACTCGCTGGCGTTCGGGACTCTGGACTCGGTGGCGTTCGGGACTCTGGACTCGGTGGCGTTTGGGACTCCGGACTCGGTGGCGTTTGGGACTCCGGACTCGGTGGCGTTTGGGACTCCGGACTCGGTGGAGTTTGGGACTCTGTGGCGTTAGGGACTCTGGACTCGGTGGCGTTTGGGACTCTGGACTCGGTGGCGTTTGGGACTCCGGACTCGGTGGCGTTTGGGACTCGGTGGCGTTCAGGACTCTGGACTCGGTGGCGTTTGGGACTCCGGACTCGGTGGTGTTCGGGACTCTGGACTCGGTGGCGTTAGGGACTCCGGACTCAGTGGCGTTTGGGACTCCGGACTCGGTGGCGTTTGGGACTCCGGACTCGGTGGCGTTTGGGACTCTGGACTCGGTGGCGTTTGGGACTCTGTGGCGTTAGGGACTCTGGACTCGGTGGCGTTTGGGACTCGGTGGCGTTAGGGACTCTGGACTCGGTGGCGTTTGGGACTCCGGACTCGGTGGTGTTCGGGACTCTGGACTCGGTGGCGTTAGGGACTCCGGACTCAGTGGCGTTTGGGACTCCGGACTCGGTGGCGTTTGGGACTCCGGACTCGGTGGCGTTTGGGACTCTGGACTCGGTGGCGTTTGGGACTCCGGACTCGGTGGCGTTTGGGACTCTGTGGTGTTAGGGACTCTGGACTCGGTGGCGTTCGGGACTCTGGACTCGGTGGCGTTTGGGACTCTGTGGTGTTAGGGACTCCGGACTCGGTGGCGTTTGGGACTCTGGACTCGGTGGCGTTCGGGACTCTGGACTCGGTGGCGTTCGGGACTCGGTGGCGTTCAGGACTCTGGACTCGGTGGCGTTAGGGACTCTGGACTCGGTGGCGTTCGGGACTCTGGACTCGGTGGCGTTCGGGACTCGGTGGCGTTCAGGACTCTGGACTCGGTGGCGTTAGGGACTCTGGACTCGGTGGCGTTCGGGACTCTGGACTCGGTGGCGTTAGGGACTCTGGACTCGGTGGCGTTCGGGACTCTGGACTCGGTGGCCTGTGGCACTAGGGACTCGGACTCGGCTCCTGGTTTGAGTCACCAGAAAGACGAGCAGCTCAGAAGCACATCTGGCTGAGAGGCAGAATCTGTGGTGAACAAAGAACGAGGGAGGAACTGATCAATGAGTCGTCCCACCGCCTCCGTCCTCCTCCTCCACTTCAAGCTTCTTCTTTTAAAAAAAACAGTTTTCACGCCTACATGCCAACTGATTTCAACTAAACTTTCAGGGGTTTTTTGTTTTTGTTTTTAACTCTGAGTAACTTTTCTGGTCTGATGTGTGATTCCTCTTCGCCTATTCAGAAGTTAACCGTCTGACGTCACTGTTATAATACGTTAATAAGCACAATATTTGCGTTGCCAGGTTGTGAAGTTTCATTTCATTCTTTGTCCAGATTTTTTACTTATTAAAATCTTAGTGATGTAGAGAACACCGCTCACATCTTTTCACCGATGCCTTTATTTAAGTTAATGAATTCTCTAAATCAGACCATTAAAATGCTGCTCATGATCTCTGCACTTGGATTTTTATTCTTTAGGCTTTTTCATGTTACATTATCAGATTCATTCCCGCAGAAAAGACGAAAAGAAGAGAGGTTTTTATTGATATTTGCAGCGTTGACTTCCACCACTTCATTAACGTTCACGACTGCCGATTTCACAGTAAAACGTCTTCATTGATCCACTATTGAAGCGTCGGCGGTTACGAATAGACGTTTAGGGTTTAAAGCTTATTGAAAGGTGATTAAAAGTCTTTGATCTTTCCTCATCAAAGCTGTCGATCAAAGACTCGTTCATTAACATTAATCTACCAGGATTAGATCGTATCCCTTATTTATTATTGATTAATTGAGTTGTACACATGCAGATCGTCAACAAGGACCTTCTGTTGACGTGAACGCCGGAAGTTGTGCAACACTAAAAACACTTTAAAAACCCAGATTTCCTGGTAGACTTGTCCTCCGGCGGATGAAAGTGTACGTAAACGTTCCGTAGCGGCGTTGGATGAAGTTGGATGAGTCGCTCCGGCTCCTCGCCGCCGCCGCCATCGGGCCTCGTTTTCGCACCTCTTTAATTAACAAAGCCGCCGATCGAGGCGTCACTTTGTGAGCCCGGCTCAAGTTTATTGAGTCTGACAGACGGTAGTTGGCTAATTCTGCACCCATTGTGCAACAAGCCCCCCCCCCCCCCCCGTGGTAATTACCATCCCGCCCGGACTCACTGAGAAAGTTTTCTCAATGGTGGTTCGCTGTTCAGGAACCTCTGTGATTTTTTTTGTGTGAATAAAACACCCCGAAAATTCCCACTTTATAATGTTATAATGCTGCTACGACTCTCACGGCCCCCCAAGACCACTTTGACTGTTTTTAATCTTTCCCTGTTTGCTTGTGTTCACAATGAGCTGCTGCCCTGAAAACGTGTGTGTGTGTGTGTGTGTGTGTGTGTGTGTGTGTGTGTGTGTGTGTGTGTGTGTGTGTGTGTGTGTGTGTGTGTGTGTGTGTGTGTGTGTGTGTGTGTGTGTGTGTGTGTGTGTGTGTGTGTGTGTGTGTGTGTGTGTGTGTGTGTGTGTGTGTGTGTGTGTGTGTGTGGTCACAGCTTATATACTCTTCTAAATGTTTGATTAACCGTTCTTAAGGGTGTGAAACGTCTCCAGCCGTCGGCTGACAAAAGCATTTGAAGTTGGATTAAAAAAGTAAAGTTGATGTTTTAAAGTCAAACGGACGGAGCTGCTCTCCTCCGACAACGTGATCCAGTGCTTTTTATATAGTTTTATAACTAATAACACTTCAGTGCGTCACCAACCATGTTGTGTCTCTCAAAACGACTTTATATAACGATCTGGAACAAGTCAAATATCGATTTCCACCTATATGAAGGTAATGCGTTCAATGTGCTTTGATGTATATAAAAGCAATAAATTAAAAAAAGCTGCAGTATGTAATGACTTGATGAATTGATTCTTGTAGCAGCGTGTTATAAAGTGTTTATTACAACCGAGCTAGTTTGTGTCCTATAGTATCATATGTTTCTTTGTTTACCATTGTGTTAATGGTGAACAAACAGAACAAGTGCATATGAATAAATATTTAGAGATTACTTTTGAGAAAAAGCTCAGCTGGAAGCCGCATATACATATCCTGATGTCAAAATTGGCAAAGAAATATTGTCATAATGTGTAAAATCACATCAGTGTTGGATCAAAATTCACTCGACTTGTTATGTAACTGCCTCATTCTTCTGTTTCTGAGTCATAGTGTGGAAATATGGAGAAATAATTATAAAACAAACATGGATCCTTTTTTTTTTTTACTTCGGAAGAAGAATTAGACTCATAAATCAAGCTTATTATTATTATTATTATTATTATGAAGCTCCAACAAATTTGCCAAATCGAAGACGCTAAAGATACACGATGTTGTCAACCTTAATACTCCAACATGTTTTTGTGTCAACGATACTTAAAAATCGGTCGTGGACGAGTCGTCCAGAGTTGCATTATTGTGGACGAGTCGTCCCGGGTTACAGTTTAGTGGACGAGTCGTCCAGAGTTGCATTTTAGTGGACGAGTCGTCCCGGGTTGCATATTTGTGGACGAGTCGTCCAGAGTTGCATTTTAGAGGACGAGTTGTCCAGAGTTGCATTTTAGTGGACGAGTCGTCCCGGGTTACAGTTTAGTGGACGAGTCGTCCCGGGTTGCATTTTAGTGGATGAGTCGTCCAGAGTTGCATTTTAGTGGACGAGTCGTCCAGAGTTGCATTTTAGTGGACGAGTCGTCCGGGTTGCATTTTAGTGGACGAGTCGTCCAGAGTTGCATTTTAGTGGACGAGTCGTCCAGAGTTGCATTTTAGTGGACGAGTCGTCCGGGTTGCATTTTAGTGGACGAGTCGTCCGGGTTGCATTTTAGTGGACGAGTCGTCCGGGTTGCATTTTAGTGGACGAGTCGTCCAGAGTTGCATTTTAGTGGACGAGTCGTCCCGGGTTACAGTTTAGTGGACGAGTCGTCCCGGGTTGCATTTTAGTGGACGAGTCGTCCGGGTTGCATTTTAGTGGACGAGTCGTCCAGAGTTGCAGTTTAGTGAACGAGTCGTCCCGGGTTACAGTTTAGTGGACGAGTCGTCCCGGGTTGCATTTTAGTGGACGAGTCGTCCAGAGTTGCAGTTTAGTGGACGAGTCGTCCCGGGTTACAGTTTAGTGGACGAGTCGTCCCGGGTTGCATTTTAGTGGATGAGTCGTCCAGAGTTGCATTTTAGTGGACGAGTCGTCCAGAGTTGCATTTTAGTGGACGAGTCGTCCGGGTTGCATTTTAGTGGACGAGTCGTCCAGAGTTGCATTTTAGTGGACGAGTCGTCCCGGGTTGCATTTTAGTGGACGAGTCGTCCCGGGTTGCATTTTAGTGGACGAGTCGTCCCGGGTTGCAGTTTAGTGGACGAGTCGTCCCGGGTTGCATTTTAGTGGACGAGTCGTCCCGGGTTGCATTTTAGTGGACGAGTCGTCCCGGGTTGCAGTTTAGTGGACGAGTCGTCCCGGGTTGCATTTTAGTGGACGAGTCGTCCCGGGTTGCAGTTTAGTGGACGAGTCGTCCCGGGTTGCATTTTAGTGGACGAGTCGTCCCGGGTTGCATTTTAGTGGACGAGTCGTCCCGGGTTGCAGTTTAGTGGACGAGTCGTCCCGGGTTGCAGTTTCGGGGATGAGTCGCTCAATGGGCAGCATTGGCGTCGCCGCTGTCTGACGCCTCGCGCTGATTAAAAGTCTTCATCGTGTTTCAATATGCGGGGAGTTTAGTAGAACTGTGGGCCGTCACCGTCATGAAGTACCGATCGTCAATCAATCGGTTTATTGTTCTGTTATTCAATCAATTGTCGTATTCAGCCGCGCCACACAACGTCCTGCTTTCTCTTTGAACGCCAAGAGGACTTGGTCTCGTCTGTCTAGGTTGAGACGACGGTGGCTGGAGATCTTCTACAAGAAGAAGAGAATGGACAGAGACGATGGTCCAAAACAATACGAACACAAAGAGACACAGATTCCTGAGTAAACTGAACAGACGTGTTCGTGTGGTTGATCTGAGGAAGACGTACAACCGAGGAAACGTGACGGAGCTTCCTCCACAGACTAGAGAAGGTCTAAGGTCTGCTGCTCGGCAATCAACCCGCCAAACACACCAGGAGTAGTGTACTTGCTGGCAGCAGGTGTGTGACGGCAGATCGAATCCTCAGGTGTGTTTCACTTCAAGCCGCAGACTCGTTTGAGCTCCCGACGGTCGGCATTAGTGAGACGAGTCTCCCCCTTTTTGAAGAGGCGATGAATCCACTTTGTGCCCATTGTGCGTGCAGGCGGATGTAAAGAGGGGCTCTCGGGCCTGTGTGGTGGTGGTGGGGGGGGGGGGGGGGGGGGGTATAAATGGAGCTGTGTGGCATTACTGTTCAATGTTGTGTGTAAGTCTGCCACTTGAGGCAGCTGGGGCTTTGTGTCTCAGTGGGTATCTGTATCTGAATGGGAGCGGAGTCGCGGATGGCCGGCCGATGAATGGCTGCTCCTTCACTACCCCCCCCACTCCACACCCCATCATAGAGACATTCACAGCCCCGACCCTGCAGGTGTCCGACGGCCATACGGGCATCCTGGGTCCGGATCCGGAGACACTCGGAGGTCTGTGAAGATGTCGTAGAGCCAGAGCCGCCGCCGCCGCGAGGCGACGTGGCTGGAAACGACCCAGTAAATCTGACCACGTCCAGGCAAGGGGGGGGAAGGGAGGCCCGCGGGGTACGGCAGCGTTTGTCAGGGGAAGGAACAGCCGGTACTCTGTGCTCTGCCTCGCTGGAGAGAACTTCGCGGTGCAACGCCCGTAGATAGAAACACTACATGCCTCGCGGCCTATCGGCGCCTGTGGACGCTACGTGGCTATCAGTGCCGCCATCTTGGAGAACAAGACAGAAGACCCCCCACCCCCCCCTCCCAATAATATTTCCACGATATTCCCACCTGATAGAGCTTCTCCTCAGCTTTAAATTGAGGTATGACTCGTGTTGCTACGTGGACTAGCAACCGAGCTACCAGTGTTTTTTGTGCATGTTCTAGCCTGGGGGCTTCATGTTTAGCAGGAGCGGGAGACCTCTCCAAGATGGCGGCGCTGAAGGCACGTCACAGGCTGCACCGTGAGGCATCTAGTGTTTTTATATCTACGTCAGCGCCCACGCTGCCGTTTCGCTCTCTCCACCCGAGGCCGTGACGACCTGTTGATGAACTTTCGCACTGGACTTTGAAACTCATGGATGAATGAGGTTGTTAAAGTTTAACATCGGTGTTTCCCTCCTGAAAAAAAAACATTGCTCTTGACTAACGTAATCTGTGGACAGAACTCAAGCTTGGATCCAGTTGGTGATCAACGGCGACTTTACTTAGTTTTTTGACGAAACACTTTGTCTCCAAAGTGCCAAAAAGGAATAAATGAGATTATTTCAGGAGGCAAAAAGTCTCCAGTTCAACTGCTGTAATCCCACTTTGAGCTCTTAATCTTTAAGTATGTGATGCAATTCAAACATACGAACAGGAAACGGCCTCAGATTCTTGGACGACCGATGCTACATTACGTTACTATGTAAAGGGCTTTGGGGGCTGCTCACACAGCTGTAAGGCGCTATAGAAGTGAAGTCCAGTTACCATGCTATGCTAAGCTATGCTATGCTACACTATGCTAAGCTATGCGACGAAAGTTAAACAGGAGGGTGTGAAACAAACCAATTCTGCTCAAAAATCCAAGGCTTTCTCCCTTTGTGACTTTGATGCTTTGTTCCAGAAAAAAGGTTCAGAATGTTGATGGTTTTCATCAGAGAGCAGTTTGGGGTTTTTTCGTGGAGTTGAACTGAATGTGCTGCGACGGCGTCGCCCCGGAGAACGACTGACGGGCCAGTTTGAGAGTCGGACGAGTCTCCCGGGAGGAAGCGGGTGGGGGGGGGGGGGGGGGGGAGTGTCCTGACGGTTTCACACAGCTGAATCCTGACTGGGGTCTTTTTTCTTGAATTCACCAGCAGCTGCAGAAATGAGTGATTTGTGAGTATTTGACTTTGTGCACAAAAACGTGACCACGGATTGTCGTTTCGCTGCCGCTTGCGGCGCGTAAACGCTTCGATACGGGTCATTTGTGGTTCAGAGAAAGTGACTCAACACCTGAACAACTTCAAATTACTTAAGTGACTGAGAGGCTTCAGGCCGCAGATCCGTGTGTGAATGAAGGGAGGCTTCCGGCCTCAGGCCCTCCCCGTGACTTCAAGCTCCATTTTCCCTTTTCTTTTATCGTTTTGTCGCCAAACAACAATACCACGAAGCCCAGTCCAACCTAAACACACGCAACGGATCTTGTGTCGTTTCGCACGTCCTTCAGATTCTCTGTTTTTGACTCCACACAAAGCAATAAATCCACATTGTTGCCGTGACGATGCAGAAAACACGATTCATCGGAGAGATGTGGACGCGTCATTTCCTAAACATGTTTGGTTTGTGTGTCACTCGCTGTTTTGGGTCAATCCTGACTGTGTCATCCCAGATAGACCATTCCCAGTTAGACGACAGTGTTTTTTCCCAGATAGACGATTCCCAGTTAGACGACAGTGTTTTTCCCCAGATAGACGATTCCCAGTTAGACGACAGTATTTTTTCCCAGATAGACGATTCCCAGTTAGACTACAGTGTTTTTTCCCAGATAGACGATTCCCAGTTAGACGACAGTGTTTTTTCCCAGATAGACGATTCCCAGTTAGACGACTTGTTTTAAAATCGTGTTGGAGAAGTTAAAAAAATAAATAAATACATTTTTAAAAAAAGACAGCGGACGGCTTTTCAATTAAAAGTTTTTGTCTTGGCCCGCTGCTTTATTTTTTAAATGTTGCAACTTCCCCAAGACGATTTTAAAGCAAGTCGTCTATCTGGCATTGAACCAAACGATCACCCCTTGAAGTGAACCTGAGCTGTAAGAGCTCGTTCTGGACATGCCTGGACTTGCCCCGCCACAATAAAGCCTCCTTTTTAAAAATGATTCCCGCAGCCTTTTCAGCCAAAACAAAGAAGGCAAGGCATTCCAGCGACGCAGCGAAGCACCTTGCCTCTCACACGGCCAGCGTGTTGGAGCCCAGCGGCACGGCGCGGCGCGGCCTGGCCTACATCTCAAGAGCATGGCGAGTGTGTACACGTGCCCCTGGTACGCCGGCTATGTGATAAACACCTCTTTTATCGTCTCACATATGTTTTTCTGGGTCACGTGAGCAGCGCCTGCTAACGAGGGCGTTAATGACTGACTTGAGGCTTCGGAAGCAAATGTGCAGTGTGTGTGTGTGTGTGTGTGTGTGTGTGTGTGTGTGTGTGTGTGTGTGTGTGTGTGTGTGTGTGTGTGTGTGTGTGTGTGTGTGTGTGTGTGTGTGTGTGTGTGTGTGTGTGTGTGTGTGTGTTGTGCAGGTCAGTGAGCTGACGCAGCAGCACACGTGTCTGAACTCCCACACAGATTATGGCGTCGCGACGCTTTGTGTTCGTCCGGCACGGCGGCGCGAGACGCGCCCGATCGCTAATTGGGGACAATTAGCCGTCCCGCTTTAACCCGGCGTAGTGAAAACGCCGCCGCTAGAGCTAATCTGTGTCGCGGGACCGCGAGGTCGAGGAGTTCAGACGGTGGTTTCGAGGCGACAGCTGGACTCGTTTTCACAAACTCAGCCTCGTGTTAAAATGTTCATATATGAATGAATGTGTCCAAACGTTTACATCTGAATGAGTCGAACTTCCATTGATGGAAATAAATTGAATCAATCTAATAAAGTCAAATAAAATTAATTGAACCAGCTGGAAAGTCAAACTAAATCTATTTAAACTAAAAGAGGTGAAAAGAAATCAAAATAGTTATTTAGAATAGAATGAGATTAGGATTAGAATCATGTTGACGACGTTAAGCCGAATAAAAGAAAAGACAAACATAGAAAAATGAGCAAACAAATTAAACAGAAAAAATAAAGCAAAGTAAAATAAAAACAAATCAAATCAAATGCAGTAAAACTAAATAAGTGACGTAAAAGAAAATAGAAGAAAAATCACACAAATCATTTTTTTAAATAAAACGAAATAAAATACATATTCAAATCAAATTTGCTAAAATTGAATAAGAAGACAAAATTACAAGTGAATATAAGGAAAAAAACAAACAAAATAAAATCCAGTCAAACTGAATAAAATGAATGTTAAAAAATGTTTGTTTGAATCGCCTCCAGAATGTGTCAGTCTGGGATGCCGGTTCGATTCCCTGGAGAATTGATGATAATAATAATAATGATTATTGACAGACTCATTATTTCTGACTTGATCACATTAATGAAGTCATTCTTCCAGTTGTCGCCTTTATTTCACACTCCGGCTCGTCACCGAGGACCACGGCGTTCTGAGAAAGGATTTTTGTCGACGCGGCAGCTTCTCGATTCACCCCCCCCCTCCCCCCTCCACCCCCCCCCTCCCCCCTCCCCCCTCCCCCCCCACCGTGAGTCAGCGCTGGTTTTTTATTTGGGTGTGAAGTGAATCCGACGCAGCTTCGTGGCCCCGGTTGATTTAACGCCCCCCGTTTGGGCGGCCAGGAAGCCGTGTGAGGGTCTGGAAGGCGAGCGGCCGGGAGGAAGTGGGCGGCGGGGGCGGGGGCGGGGGCGGGGGTGGGGGTGGGGGCGGGGGCGGCACCTGTCGCCAGTGAAAGGCTCGTCTGTGGAAGCCGACAGGTGCCGGCGGGGCCGTTCAGCCCCTCGCTTGACGCGAACACACTCGGAGCCATTGATCCCGGACGGGCTCGCTGTCAGTGCTGCCCAGTCCCCCCCCCCCCCCCTACCCACCCTACCTAACCCCCCCCCTTTCCTCCACCGTCCCTCTTCCTCTCGTCAGCTGCTCTGTTTACTCCTTCAGCCAAACGGCTCAATGGTTCCGTTGTCCCTCAGGATGTCCCTCGCCGTCGGGGGTCAACAGGACCTTAATGCCCCCCCACCCCCCTGTCTGTCAGGTGCTCCCATGAAGGACCACTTTTTTTGACGGGGGGGGGGTATATCCTCCACTGGCAGCTCATTAGAACCATTATTTCCCTTTTATTTATTTCTTTATTTTAAATCCTTTTGTTTCATTTTGAGAGCGTTCGACAAAACGCACCTTTTTTTTTTGTCTTCACAGAATGATCAGAATTCAACAAAAGCGTGTCTGTTTACTCAATATCTCAATAATAATAATATTTCACCACTTAACATATTTTACCAAGTTACCGAGTTTTATTTAAAATCTTAAGACGAAGAGAAATAAACTTCTTTTCTTCGATTATTTCGGTTGAAGGTTTAGAAACCGACAAGGGTCTCGTTGGAGACATTGTTCTTGGGGCAGAAGGCGTATAAGACGTATATTAACTTGACGGTGGGCGTGTCCAGACCGCGGGGTGGGCGGGGCCCCGGCTCTGGCTCCGCCCCCAGGCTGGAGCACGACCAATGAAATGACGACTTCAGGTTGAGGAAGAGGCGACGTCTCTATTGGTTGCCGGTTCCTTTGTCCTCCCTCCTCTCCTTTGGCTGTTCTCTACGCGATCGGGGGGAAACATCTTGTCGTTTATCTTTTTGTTGCTCCCGGCAACCAGAGGCAGGTTGTGAAACTCAACGGTTTTTTTGTTTTTTAATGAAACAAAGGAGGCGATTTGACGTCTTCACTGATGGCGGCTGAGGAGACGGAACAGCAGCCGCAGTGTCTGATGTGGGATTTGGTGATTATTGGTGCAGAGATTGTTTTGACTTGGTGTGTGTGTGTGTGTGTGTGTGTGTGTGTGTGTGTGTGTGTGTGTGTGTGTGTGTGTGTGTGTGTGTGTGTGTGTGTGTGTGTGTGTGTGTGTGTGTGTGTGTGTGTGTGTGTGTTCTCACGGTGTCACACACACACACATCTAAAGACAACCCCCCCAGTCAGTTTGAATCAACTCGGTTGATAAAAGGAGGAAAAAAAAACCTCGTTTCAGTGGAAATGTCGCCAATCTGAAGCGTCAAAAATCACCTTTTTTGCTTTTGGTGCCAAAGGAAGTGACGTCGTCGCGTGATTGGTCGGATGAGGACATTGGACACGCCCCTCCCAAACGTCTTCCCGCAAACGGGAAGAAAGTCACACGACAAGCACATGAGAATTGCGGTTGGAGGTTCTCGGTCACACGTGATCTAGAACCTGGAGGAGGTCACACGTTGGTTCCACTGGATCTCAACCGACCGTCTCTCGACCGACCGTCTCTCGACCCGCCGTCTCTCGACCCGCCGTCTGTCGATCCGCCGTCTGTCGATCCACCGTCTCTCGACCGACCGTCTCTCGACCCGCCGTCTCTCGACCCGCCGTCTGTCGATCCGCCGTCTGTCGATCCACCGTCTCTCGACCGACCGTCTCTCGACCGACCGTCTCTCGATCCACCGTCTCTCGATCCACCGTCTCTCGATCCACCGTCTCTCAATCCACCGTCTGTCGATCCACCGTCTCTCGATCCACCGTCTCTCGATCCACCGTCTCTCGACCCGCCGTCTCTCGACCCGCCGTCTCTCGACCCGCCGTCTCTCGATCCACCGTCTCTCGACCGACCGTCTCTCGACCCGCCGTCTCTCGATCCACCGTCTCTCGACCCGCCGTCTCTCGATCCACCGTCTCTCGATCCACCGTCTCTCGATCCGCCGTCTCTCGATCGACCCCGATGGACCAGAACATTATGACCGTCTGGATCCCGAGGTTCGGGTCGGACCAGAGGGGTGACTCGGAACCAAACCGCTGGTTCCTGTTCGAGCCGCAGTCGGTGGAACCGGTGACGCGATGACGCGGCGCCCCCGGTGGTCATGATGTTCTGGCGGATTGGAGCGTCTCCACGAACGTCCTCCATGTTTTGACGGTCCGCTGGGCCTCGTTCGACCTTTGTTGGTACGGGACGAGGCAGAAGCGGGTCGTGGTGACGCAACGCCGCCACCGCCGCCGCCGCCGCCCTGTGGGGGTCGGTGGCGGCGGCGAGGAGGAGGAGGAGGAGGAGGAGGAGGGACGAGTTTTTCCTGCCCGAGGGGAACGGGAGTGAGTCACGACACACCGACTCACTCCGCTGCCGTGATTAGGCTGAATCACGGCGGGGGGGAGGGGGGAGGAAGGGGGCGGGGCATCAGAGCGGTTATCTGGCCTGCGGTCGGCGCCGTTCCTCACGCTGCCGCGACCTCGCACGTGCCTCGTCTCCGTCTCCGTGGTGACGGCTTCATGTCTTAATCATCCGGCAGATAAATTACTGGACGAGTCACAAGAGGGAGTTTTGTTTATTTTTGTTTGTTTTCTTTGTTTTGTGTGGAAAGTCACTAATGATTTACACACACACACACACACACACACACACACACACACACACACACACACACACACACACACACACACACACACTCTGGGTGAGCCTCGTACCTGGTTTTGTAGACAAACGTCAAGATAAATCCTAACCTGGTTTAAAGGAAAGACGTTTTCGCTGCAAAAAGTCAAATCTAGGCAAGATATCGTTTCTTAATATAATAATTCATAATTTTTGCTTATTTTAAGTATTAATTTTCTCGTCTCAGTATATTTTTTTGGGAGGAATTTTTCCAGTGTGTTATTCGTGTCCAAAATAGTATTTCTGGACTCAAAACAAGTATTTTCATGTGTTACTATTTTAAAATCTTAAAATAAAAAGATTGGGATGATTGTTTCTTTATTTTCTTATTATCTAGACTGGTCTTGGCGTTGAGGATTAAAAACTAGTTGGAAGCTTAAAACAAGTATTTTTCTCATTTTAAGACGACTGAGCAGCAACCAAAGGACCTGAACTGACATTTCATAAGCCTCTTCTTATTTTAACATTTTAAAATAACAACATATGAAAATAAAACTTGTTTTCAGTCCAGAAACTCTGTTTTCAAGAGACGGGGCCAGAATTGGTTTCTTGTTTTTGAAACTCTTGTCCAGTAAAATTTTCTTGTTCTGTTGAAAGATAATTTTTGCTAATTTTAACTATTAATTTTCTTGTTTTAGTAGATTTTTTTCGGAGGAATTTTTGCAGTGTTTTCAGACGAGGTCGATCTGGATCGGGGTCTGAGGTCTGGGTCTGGATCTGGATCGGGGTCTGGGTCTGAGGTCAGGGTCTGGATCGGGGTCTGAGTTCTGGATCGGGGTCTGAGGACTGGGTCTGAGGTCTGGGTCTGAGATCTGGGTCTGGGTCTGAGGTCAGGGTCTGGGTCTGGGTCTGAGGTCTGGATCGGGGTCTGAGTTCTGGATCGGGGTCTGAGGACTGGGTCTGGGTCTGAGGACTGGGTCTGGGTCTGAGGTCTGGATCGGGGTCTGAGGTCTGGATCGGGGTCTGAGGACTGGGTCTGGGTCTGAGGACTGGATCGGGGTCTGAGGTCTGGATCGGGGTCTGAGGACTGGGTCTGGGTCTGAGGACTGGATCGGGGTCTGAGGTCAGGGTCTGGGTCGGGGTCTGAGTTCTGGATCGGGGTCTGAGGACTGGGTCTGGGTCTGAGGACTGGGTCTGGGTCTGAGGTCTGGATCGGGGTCTGAGGTCTGGATCGGGGTCTGAGGACTGGGTCTGGGTCTGAGGACTGGGTCTGGGTCTGAGGACTGGATCGGGGTCTGAGGTCTGGATCGGGGTCTGAGGACTGGGTCTGGGTCTGAGGACTGGATCGGGGTCTGAGGTCTGGATCGGGGTCTGAGGACTGGGTCTGGGTCTGAGGACTGGATCGGGGTCTGAGGTCAGGGTCTGGGTCGGGGTCTGAGTTCTGGATCGGGGTCTGAGGACTGGGTCTGGGTCTGAGGACTGGGTCTGGGTCTGAGGACTGGATCGGGGTCTGAGGTCTGGATCGGGGTCTGAGGACTGGGTCTGGGTCTGAGGACTGGGTCTGGGTCTGAGGTCTGGATCGGGGTCTGAGGTCTGGATCGGGGTCTGAGGACTGGGTCTGGGTCTGAGGACTGGGTCTGGGTCTGAGGTCTGGATCGGGGTCTGAGGTCTGGATCGGGGTCTGAGGACTGGGTCTGGGTCAGGGCCAGAGAAGGATTGTGGATTTTGACGTGTGTCAATGTTTTGCACCTTCATGACGTTTCATTGTTGCGTCATTTCGCCGAGTCGGCGCAAGTTGAGCCGTTTTGATCAGTAGTGAAGCTTTTTGATCAGTAGTGAAGCTTTTTGATCAGTAGTGAAGCTTTTTGATCAGTAGTGAAGCTTTTTGATCAGTAGTGAAGCTTTTTGATCAGTAGTGAAGCTTTTTGATCAGTAGTGAAGCTTTTTGATCAGTAGTGAAGCTTTTGTAGCTTTTGTTGATTCGTTGACACATTTGTTGTGTTTTGGTCTCCAGTTCATGAGTGACGCCTCCTTCATCACCCAGACCCCGGCAAGACTCACCTGGTGGGTCGGTTTTAGACCTCCTGTGTTTTCTGCATCTCGGGTTGAAACTTTCAAATCTGAAGTTACTTTAATTAGTTCAGAGACCCTGAAGACCCTGAAGACCCAAAAGACCCAAAAGACCCAAAAGACCCAAAAGACCCAAAAGACCCAAAAGACCCAAAAGACCCAAAAGACCCAAAAGACCCTAAAGACCCTAAAGACCCAAAAGACCCAAAAGACCCTAAAGACCCAAAAGACCGTAAAGACCGTAAAGACCCTGCAGCCCGGCTCCGTCCAGAAGTGATGAAATCCTCCCACCAGCACATTTACATTGCTAATAAATAAAACAAGTTTCTTCTCATATGTGTGCACAGACGACCTGGGCCTGCAGCTCGTACTCACCGGCCTGAAGTAATAGATTACTCTGTGAAGGTCATGAAGCCCCGAGTCCAGAAGAGACGACGACCTTAAAGTGACAGAACTGTGTTTAGTTTTGTTTTCCCTCCTGGGCGGCGCGCCACCTTGTTACTGATGAAAACTCATCGCATCCCCGCGCTCTTATTTTGACAGGCCGCTTTGTACGATGGCTGCAGGCGTGTTACTGCTTCCACACTTCATCTGCATCAGAGCCGCCGTTTCATTTCTTCGCCACGGCGGCTGATTCATTAATGCCCTTTGACGGAAAAGTGAGGTGTGTGTGTGTGTGTGTGTGTGTGTGTGTGTGTGTGTGTGTGTGTGTGTGTGTGTGTGTGTGTGTGTGTGTGTGTGTGTGTGTGTGTGTGTGTGTGTGTGTGTGTGTGTGTGTGTGTGTGTGTGTGTGTGTGTGTGTGTGTCAGGCCGCTCTACTCGGGGAGTCGATCTGCCAACTCCTGCGTCCAGGACGTTAGCACGGCGGCTCCTCGGAGCCCCGCCGCCGCCGCAGATCAGGTTTTTGGGTTTTTTTTGCCGTCTGAAGCTAAAATTGGACGGCGTCTGTGACGAGAAGGACTGGAAGACGCCGAGCGCTCGTCTCCAGGAAGTCTGAGTGTCGTGGGTCGCCGGGGGAACCGTGGGGGACTCCTGCTGCGGCGGGCCGCTCTGGATTCCCGCCGGCGTTGCGACGGCGGCCCGTGAAAATGGAACGTGAGGCTTTTCCCACCTTCCTGCAGCCTCGCCGTTCGGGGGGGGGGGTGGGGGGGGGGGTAAAGCTCAGGGCCTTCATTGATCTGCAGATGTGGCCTTCCACCCACCCCTCCTCCTCCCTCCTCCACCCCTCCTCCTTCCTCCTCCTCCCTCCTCCACCCCTCCTCCTCCCTCCTCCACCCCTCCTCCTTCCTCCTCCACCCTCCTCCACCCCTCCTCCACCCCTCCTCCTTCCTCCTCCACAAACCGCCATTCAACCAGATCAAACGTAACCCTTCCCCTTTCAAGCTCTCCGCTGCTTTCATGTGTTCAGTGCCCTCGTTTGTGTGGCGACGCCTCCGTTATGGAGCTCTCTCTCTCTCGTTCTCTCGCTCTCTCTCGCTCTCTCTCTTGCTCTCTCTCTCGCTCTCTCTCGCTCTCGCTCTCTCTCGCTCTCGCTCTCTCTCTCGCTCGCTCTCGCTCTCTCTCTCGCTCTCTCACTCTCTTGCTCTCTCTCTCCCGCTTTCTCTCTTGCTCTCTCTCTCTCTCTTGCTCTCCCTCTCCCTCTCACTCTCTTGCTCTCCCTCTCACTCTCTTGCTCTCCCTCTCACTCTTTCTCTCGCTCTTTCTCCCTCTCACTCTTTCTCTCACTCTCTCTCTCTCTCACTCTCTTGCTCTCTCTCTCCCGCTCTCTCTCTTGCTCTCTCTCGCTCTCTCTCGCTCTCTCTCGCTCTCTCTCTTGCTCTCTCTCTCTCTCTCGCTCACTCTCTCTCTCGCTCGCTCTCGCTCTCTCTCTCGCTCTCTCACTCTCTTGCTCTCTCTCTCCCGCTTTCTCTCTTGCTCTCTCTCTCTCTCTCTTGCTCTCCCTCTCACTCTCTTGCTCTCCCTCTCACTCTTTCTCTCACTCTTTCTCCCTCTCACTCTTTCTCTCGCTCTCTCTCTCTTGCTCTCTCACTCTCTTGCTCTCTCTCTCCCGCTCTCTCTCTTGCTCTCTCTCTCTCTCTCTCTCTCTCTCTCTCTCTCTCTTGCTCTCCCTCTCACTCTTTCTCTCACTCTTTCTCTCTCTCTCTCTCTCTCTTGCTCTCCCTCTCTCTCTCTTGCTCTCCCTCTCGCTCTTTTCTGTCGCTCTTTCTCTCTCTCTTTCTCTCTCTCTCGCTCTCTTGCTCTCCCTCTCGCTCTTTCTGTCGCTCTTTCTCTCTCTCTTTCTCTCTCTCTCGCTTGCTCTCGCTCTCTTTTTGTTGCTGTGTACTGCGTGGGTGAGAGTGACTGTATTCATGCATGCATGAGCTCAGCTCCTGCTACGATGGATGGGACTCCTCTCTCTCTCTCTCTCTCTCTCTCTCTCTCTCTCTCTCTCTCTCTCTCTCTCTCTCTCCCCCCCCCCCCCACCTTTCACCCAGATCAGCAGCAGTTAATGAAAGTGTGGATTGATTTTCCTGCACCTCCTGCAATCCAGTGAATAATCTGGAGGACGGAGTCGAGCAGGAAAACAAAGGATCCTCCAGCAGCCCTCCGCGTTTGTTGTTGTTCTGTTTGTTTGTTTGTTTGTCTGACGGCGTCCCCGGCTCAGCGGAAAAACTGTGCATGCGAGTAAAACTGTGCATCGAACCGAAGCCAAGAGCCTCATGATGGTGAACACGTTGTGGGGGTCTTTGTTGTGGACGAGGACCTCCGGCCGGTTCAGCACCGAGACGCCAAAACAAGAGAAACTTTAAAATCCGTCCTGGTGCAACTTTTTAAAACCTCCGAGTCCCTCGTCATCGTGCTGCAGCACCTCCGTGGTGGCTCCGGAGGATTTATCTGACGTTTACCTAATCACTCCGGGAGGGATTACTGAAAGTGCTTCAAGGACTACCCCCCCACCCACCTCCTCCACCCCCCCACCCTCCACCACCCCACAGAGGCAAACGGTCACAGATGCTGAAACAATCTGTCATAAAAGAAGCACAGAAAAACCACATTAAGACACAAAGTGAGCGCAGGGACGCTAATGACGACGAATAGCGACGCAAAGATCAAAGAGACGCCACAAAGAGACGACGGGCGACTGCAGCGCGACGTAAAACGACTGCAAAGGAAGGAAAACGTCAATAAAATGACTAAAAACAACAAACCCCCTCCTCCACACGACCACATGCAGATGCAGCAACGCCACAGAATGTCGAAACGCACTTTTGAGATCCAGGCAAGAGGAAATCGAGACGCGAACGTCGTTTTCAGAGGTTTAAAATGAAAGAATTGAACCAGTAAGAGATGCAAAAAGAGGGAAAAGGACATAAAAACGTCCTCATTTCCTTCTCGTCTCTCTTCTTCTTTCATCTTTTCCTTTGTTCTTATCTTGGTTTTTATCAACCAGCTCCATTCACCAGGTGTGTTTGCAGACGTTGGGAGTTTGTTTTTTTTACGACTTGTGCAACTTGATAACTTAACGGCGGAAACAAAGTGCTGGATCTGGATTATAATCTCCTGACGGAGGCTCCTCGTCATCCGCCGTCAAACTGATGGAGGCAGACAGCGCCGGGGGATTATAACTACTTGTAACTGCCCCCCCCCAACCACCCACCAACTCACCTTCAGGGGGGGGATTATTGGCGTCCTGCAGACGGCTCCTCTTCCTCCTCTTCCTCTTCCTCCTCTTCCACCCATCCTGCTGATCTGCACCTTTTTCCACCTGATGAGTCGGTTCATTTCCATCCAGAGTGTTTCCTGTTTCTCCGTCAGGCCTCCATCAGCACACGAAACACATAAAAAAAAATAAAAAAAACTTAAAATGCGGAAAAATGTGAGCCTGAGACGATTAAAATTCCAAAAGGTAATAAGAATATTTGCGACAAAAAAGCCATCTGTGAGTGAGTCTGTCTGGTTTTCACCTGCTTCCTGGTCTGTTTCTGCTGAACTCGGCATTTCACTGCCTTTTATGTGACACTAGGCAAGATATACTTTCTGAAATTAAGTGAAAAATGACTTGTTTTTGACTAATACGTCATTTTTGCTTAAAACAAACTGTCCACTAAGATTATTATTCTAGTTTTAAGATGATTGTTACTTTATTTTCTTATTATCTAGACTGGTCTTGGCGTTGAGGATTAAAAACTAGTTGGAAGCTTAAAACAAGTATTTTTCTCATTTTAAGACGACTGAGCAGCAACCAAAGGACCTGAACTGACATTTCATAAGCCTCTTCTTATTTTAACATTTTAAAATAACAACACATGAAAATAAAACTTGTTTTGAGTCAAGAAATGCTGTTTTCAAGAGACGGGGCCAGAATTGGTTTCTTGTTTTTGAAAATCTTGTCAAGTAAAATTTTCTTGCTCTGTTGGAAGATAATTTTACTTATTTTAAGTATAAATTTTTTGTTTTAGTAGATTTTTTTCGGAGGAATTTTTGCAGTGAGCATAGAGACCCTAACCCTAACCCTTTCTGCGTTCATTCACTCCACACTTTATTTTAACACGAGGCTTCTCCACAATCATCTCCGGCCGTGAAGAAGTTATTTAAGGGACGACCCACAAAATCCACCAAAAAAAATGGAATCTGCACAACTGCTGCAAAGCTGACATTTAAGGGAAACAAACACCTTTCAGGGCTTTTATTTTGGTGTTTTTTGCTGCTGGCTCACGAACGTCAGCGTGTCGAGGTGCTTCGTTACGTAATAAGTCGTGACTCTGAGACCTTCTTCCTCCTGCTCCGCTGTTTTTGTGGCAGATCGTAGTTTGGATTTATCGCTTTTTAAAAAAAAAAAGTAAATCAATCAATAAAAGCGTGGTCTTTTTCAATGGGTTTTCTATTTTCCACGTCGGGCCTCGGTGAGTCTGCTGCACAGGGAGATGAAGCCAGACACCCGCCCACACACACACACACACACACACACACACACACACACACACACACACACACACACACACACACTGGGGTAGTAGTAGTGCCTTTCTTTCACTTGCATCACTTCTTTTTTCTCTTCCCTCCCTGCTTTGGCGAAGCAGCACAACAGAAATAGTCTTTCTCTGCGTTCAGCATCAAATCTCGCCGCCGCCACAAAACTTCCCTTCATGCGAACCCCAACCCTTTTGGAGCGCCTTGATTTAACCCTTTTTTTTCCCGCCTGTCCTCCTTTTGGCAAGACGTCCGACGCCGAGTCACAAGTGATTTATCCTGACGAGTGTGACCTGCACGCCGTCGGCCATTGTTCCGTCGCGGAGCGGCGGTCGGACGGGGTTGTTGCCGGCGTCGTCTTCCTGGACGCCGCCTGTAACAACAAAACACTGTTTATCTGACAACCCTGGTCCAGGTTCCTGCAAACTGCCATCAGCGGCCCATTCAGGGAGACTTCACACAGCCGCTGTGCTTTCTGGGAACTCTTATTTTGAAGGCCCTGTAATGTTTCAGTATGCACTGCAAAAGATTTCTCTGAAAAAAATCTACTAAAATGAGGAAATTAATACTTAAAATAAGCAAAATTATCCTCCAACAGAACAAGAACATCTTACTTGACAAGATTTTCAAAAATAAGAAAATTTTAGCGTTTTTGGACTGAAAACAAGTTTTGTTTTCATGTGTTGTTATTTTAAAATGTTAAAATAAGAAGAGGCTTATGAAATGTCAGTTCAGGTCCTTTGGTTGCTGCTCAGTCGTCTTAAAATGAGAAAAATACTTGTTTTAAGCTTCTAACTAGTTTTTAATCCTCAACGCCAAGACCAGTCTAGATAATAAGAAAATAAAGTAACAATCATCTTAAAACTAGAATAATAATCTTAGCGGACAATTTTTGTTTTAAGCAAAAATGACGTATTAGTCAAAAACATAATTTTCCACTTGATTTAAGAAAGTCTATCTTGCCTAGATTGGACTTTTTGCAGTGTATCGTGGATCATGGTCAGACTCTGGAGTTCCTCAGCTGGAATTGTTCAACTGTTGTTATCTAAGGTGCCCGTTTCCGGAAACGCCTTCCTCCATTCCTGTCTTCTACACGTCCGACTCTCTCTTCCCGTGGCTTCCTGAAGGTGCAGAGCCGCGAGCGTCGGAATGTCAGCGTGGAGGCGTTGAATCCCACACCGGGAGCCTGAAGCGGCTCACCTGTGGGCAGGTGTGTCGTCACACTCCGCCCCCTGACAGCCGGCAGCATTTCAGGTGTCGGGTTTCCGACGCCGCTTCGGTCCGTTGACGAGGGACGGTTGGCGAACGCCGCCGAGACGAACCTCCTCCAGTTGCTGCCGTTTTAAATGTCCCAACGAGCTTTCAGCTCTTTTGGTTTCTTTGATCCAGTTCCACAAAGACGCTGCAGAAGAAATTAAGACCAGTTGTGGTTTGAGGTCAGACGGCTTCAGAGACGCTTTTAAAAACTGTTTCACCTCCAGAGACTTTTCTTTCGGGCGAGTTCACGATCCCCCTGTTCGGTCCGGACCAGAGTCCCTTCAGGGACAAAGAAACAAAGACCTCTGGTCCCTTTGAAGTGCCGGGTCTCTCTGTTCTATAACCGTCTTTCCAGTGGGTGGAGTCAGAGGACGTGACGTAGAGAGCAATGCATTGTGGGTGGTAAACAAACTAAGAGAGGAGGAAGTAGAGAGGAAGAGTCACTGATTCCTGGTCTGAAGACTTTATATCGCGGTTGTTTGTCGCTACCAATTAGCCACGAGCTAACTAGCCTAGCTACGACGGGCGAAAGGGGCGGTGTTTGTTTCAGGCCACAGCGCCCCCTAACCAGCAGCTGGTGGAACTGCAGGATGTCAATGTGAACGACACTGAACCAGATGAAAGGGGGGGAGGGGGGCATTCTTGGCTCCGCCCCCTACCAGGTGAAGCGAGTCCCGGACTGTCCCCGATATGAAAGGTTTCAAGTCGTGTACGATTCATACCGAGCTCCGCTAATTGATTTCTAACACCTTTTACATGAATCCGTTACAAACCTGGAACGTGTCCAGCAGAAACCTCACGGCAGCGAACGAGGTTCAAGACTTGACCCTGATTCCTCGGTGCCTCTACCCTCTGAGGAGTCGTCAGGAGGAGAACAGGCCACAGAAAGGCCTGATTCCTCGGTGAATTGTCGAACCTGCGTGTCTCAGAATGGAGTCGTGACTCCTTGTGTACAAAGCAGAGGGTGTGGAGGGTTGCTGGAACTGTGTCTGGGACGAAGGGTCGGAGGAAGAGGGCGCCGTTGGGCTTCATCACCGGGGAGCTCCGGCTCTGTTTGTGTATATTAAAGATAATCCTGGGTTATAAGTCAAAAAGACAAAATGGTGTGGGGGGAGGGGGGGGGGGGGGGGGGACTCTGAGCTCCGTTGCTTCCGACTGGGTTTGTTTCGGTTGTCGACCGTCCAGGTTTGTTCAGGAGTTTCTCCGTCAGTCAACACAGAGCCGAGCTTCATCCGCGATTAAACCGGAGGATTTGTGCCCCCCCCCCCCCCCCCCCCCCCCCACCCCCTTGGGGAGTAGCCAATTAGACGGACCGGGAGCTTCTGCTTTGTTTCACCTGTACAGTTTGAGGCGACGCTGCCCAGCAGGGGGCCGGTTTGAGGTGAACAAGATGATCAGATGTTACTGAGCTGATGGTAACAGACGGTCTGTGGTCGAGAGTAAAAAATCTATACAGAGAAATATGATTATACAATTTATTATTTAATTATTCTTAAGAAAAGGGGCTAAATATAGGAAATGTTTGTCGTTTAGGATGTTTCTGATCATTTCAGGGTTCTGTTGTAAAAATGTCTTTACCTTCATGAAAAGAACCAAAAAAAGGAAAAGGATCAGTGAATGAAGGATTGTCAGAAGCCTCGCGACGGAAACGTTAATGACAAGTCAACGACACCACTTTAAGATTTACTGGGCGACGTGTGGAGGGAAGAAAAAACGTTTCCCAACTGGGTTCTTCTGAATGTTTCTCCAGTTTGTCCGTCGTTGGGTGTTTGTGACCCGGATCTCCGAGGTCTCGTACACTTTCTCTGGAACCAGGAACTCCACCCAACCTGTCCGCTCGACGACTCGTCAGTCCGAGGAGATGGACGCAGCGGAGGCGAGCCGCGCTAGCGATCGGCCGCGGCGCTGAATGTGCTGTCACGAAGCGAGCGAGGGCGCGAGCGAGGGAGCGAGCGATGGGCACCGAGCAAGCGAGGGCGCGGGGCGCCGTGATCACCAGTGGGGCTCCTCACCGCCGGGGAGGGAAATCGCTCTGACAGCGTGTGACGAGCTCTTTTCGCCTGTCTGCCTCCTGTGCGTCAGGCCTCGTCGCTCCCCCGTCCACCCCCCCACCCCCCCACCCACCCCCCCACCACCACCACCACCACCAAGTCCCGGCGAGTCCTCAGTGATGGTGGCGACGAGCACCCCGAATGATTCCACTCCACTCTGGAGACAAGACTCGGATCGATTGACCTTCATTCCAGACCCCGGGGGGGGATGGGGGGGGGGGGGGCTCGTTAGCTCCCTGCTGACACAGTGACCCTAATGGAGGAGAATTACTGCTGTCATGTCAGGCATTAACCTCCCTCAACCCCCCCCACCCCCGCTCCCCGCAGCTGTGGAGATGGGTGGAGACGGGTGGAGACGGGTGGAGAGGCATGCGGACGCTCCCGTCCCGCGCATGTGCCCCGTGGTCAGGTGATCACAACTACAGCAGCGGAAGACAAACACCCTTTTGTGGTGGTGGTGGAGGAGGTGGTGGAGCTGGTGGTGGAGCTGGTGGTGGAGGAGGTGGTGGAGCTGGTGGTGGTGGAGGAGGTGGTGGAGCTGGTGGTGGAGCTGGTGGTGGAGGAGGTGGTGGAGCTGGTGTGGAGCTGGTGGTGGAGGAGGTGGTGGAGCTGGTGGTGGAGCTGGTGGTGGAGGAGGTGGGTGGTGGAGGAGGTGGTGGTGGAGGTGGAGGAGGTGGTGGTGGTGGAGGAGGTGGTGGAGCTGGTGGTGGAGGAGGTGGAGGTGGAGGTGGTGGAGGTGGTGGTGGAGGAGGTGGTGGAGGAGGAGGTGGTGGAGGAGGTGGTGGTGGAGCTGGTGGTGGTGGTGGTGGTGGTGGAGCTGGTGGAGGTGGAGGTGGTGGAGCTGGTGGTGGAGGAGGTGGTGGTGGAGGTGGTGGTGGTGGAGGAGGTGGTGGAGCTGGTGGTGGAGGAGGTGGTGGTGGAGGTGGTGGTGGAGG
>NC_137651.1:33073808-33088808 GCF_963422515.1 Blennius ocellaris | reverse complement strand
TTTGTACATGAGTCACAGTTGTTTCGTATGCAGTTTGTACATGAGTCACAGTTGTTTCGTATGCAGTTTGTACATGAGTCACAGTTGTTTCATATGCAGTTTGTACATGAGTCAGAGTTGTTTCATATGCAGTTTGTACATGAGTCACAGTTGTTTCATATGCAGTTTGTACATGAGTCACAGTTGTTTCATATGCAGTTTGTACATGAGTCACAGTTGTTTCGTATGCAGTTTGTACATGAGTCAGAGTTGTTTCATATGCAGTTTGTACATGAGTCAGAGTTGTTTCATATGCAGTTTGTACATGAGTCACAGTTGTTTCATATGCAGTTTGTACATGAGTCACAGTTGTTTCATATGCAGTTTGTACATGAGTCACAGTTGTTTCATATGCAGTTTGTACATGAGTCACAGTTGTTTCATATGCAGTTTGTACATGAGTCACAGTTGTTTCATATGCAGTTTGTACATGAGTCACAGTTGTTTCATATGCAGTTTGTACATGAGTCACAGTTGTTTCGTATGCAGTTTGTACATGAGTCAGAGTTGTTTCATATGCAGTTTGTACATGAGTCAGAGTTGTTTCATATGCAGTTTGTACATGAGTCACAGTTGTTTCATATGCAGTTTGTACATGAGTCACAGTTGTTTCATATGCAGTTTGTACATGAGTCACAGTTGTTTCATATGCAGTTTGTACATGAGTCACAGTTGTTTCATATGCAGTTTGTACATGAGTCACAGTTGTTTCATATGCAGTTTGTACATGAGTCACAGTTGTTTCATATGCAGTTTGTACATGAGTCACAGTTGTTTCGTATGCAGTTTGTACATGAGTCAGAGTTGTTTCGTATGTAGTTTGTACATGAGTCACAGTTGTTTCGTATGCAGTTTGTACATGAGTCACAGTTGTTTCGTATGCAGTTTGTACATGAGTCACAGTTGTTTCGTATGCAGTTTGTACATGAGTCACAGTTGTTTCATATGCAGTTTGTACATGAGTCACAGTTGTTTCGTATGCAGTTTGTACATGAGTCACAGTTGTTTCGTATGCAGTTTGTACATGAGTCACAGTTGTTTCGTATGCAGTTTGTACATGAGTCACAGTTGTTTCGTATGCAGTTTGTACATGAGTCACAGTTGTTTCGTATGCAGTTTGTACATGAGTCACAGTTGTTTCGTATGCAGTTTGTACATGAGTCACAGTTGTTTCGTATGCAGTTTGTACATGAGTCAGAGTTGTTTCATATGCAGTTTGTACATGAGTCACAGTTGTTTCATATGCAGTTTGTACATGAGTCACAGTTGTTTCATATGCAGTTTGTACATGAGTCACAGTTGTTTCGTATGCAGTTTGTACATGAGTCACAGTTGTTTCATATGCAGTTTGTACATGAGTCACAGTTGTTTCATATGCAGTTTGTACATGAGTCACAGTTGTTTCGTATGCAGTTTGTACATGAGTCAGAGTTGTTTCGTATGCTGTTTGTACATGAGTCACAGTTGTTTCGTATGCAGTTTGTACATGAGTCACAGTTGTTTCGTATGCAGTTTGTACATGAGTCACAGTTGTTTCGTATGCAGTTTGTACATGAGTCAGAGTTGTTTCGTATGCAGTTTGTACATGAGTCACAGTTGTTTCGTATGCAGTTTGTACATGAGTCAGAGTTGTTTCGTATGCAGTTTGTACATGAGTCACAGTTGTTTCGTATGCAGTTTGTACATGAGTCACAGTTGTTTCATATGCAGTTTGTACATGAGTCACAGTTGTTTCGTATGCAGTTTGTACATGAGTCACAGTTGTTTCGTATGCAGTTTGTACATGAGTCAGAGTTGTTTCGTATGCAGTTTGTACATGAGTCACAGTTGTTTCGTATGCAGTTTGTACATGAGTCAGAGTTGGCGGAGAGTTTAGCGAGTTCCTGTCCTGCGAGGCGACTTCTGTGTTTTTAGTAATTGTGTCGTACGAGTTGTAGATTTAGGAGACGCCAGTTTTAACCTCCTCACTGACCTGGTTCTGACCTGGTTCTGACCTGGTTCTGACCTGGTTCTGCCTCCACCCTGACGTGGTTCTGCTCCGCCCCCCCAGATCTACCCGGACCCGGAGCTGGAGCAGCAGATCCTGGCGCTTCCAATCCGCTGCATCCACAGTGAGGAGGGCTGTCGCTGGACGGGCCAGATGAAGCAGCTGCAGGTGAGGCACTGACCACCATGACTCCTCCTCCTCTTCTTCCTCCTCCTCTTCTTCCTCCTCTTCCTCTTCCTCCTCTTCCTCCTCCTCTTCCACCTCCTCTTCCTCTTCCTCCTCTTCCTCTTCCTCACCTCCCTCCCTGACGTTGTGGCTCCTCCCCCCTCAGGGCCACTTCTCCACCTGCGCCTTCAACGTCATCCCGTGCCCCAACCGCTGCTCCGTCAAGTTGACGCGCCGCGACCTTCCCGACCACCTGCAGCACGACTGTCCCAAGCGCAAGGTCAAGTGTGAGTTCTGTGGCAGCGAGTTCACCGGGGAGGCCTACGAGGTGAGAACACCCCCCCCCCCCACCCCCACACACCACCCACACACCCACACACCACCCACACACCACCCACACCCACACACCACCCACACACCACCCACACACCCACACACCCACACACCACCCACACCCACACACCACCCACACACCCACACACCCACACACCCACACACCACCCACACCCACACACCACCCACACACCACCCACACCCACACACCACCCACACACCCACACACCACCCACACACCCACACACCCACACACCACCCACACACCCACACACCCACACACCCACACACCACCCACACACCCACACACCCACACACCCACACACCCACACACCACCCACACACCCACACACCCACACACCCACACACCCACACACCACCCACACACCCACACACCCACACACCCACACACCCACACACCCACACACCCACACACCCACACACCACCCACACACCCACACACCACCCACACACCCACACACCCACACACCACCCACACACCCACACACCCACACACCACCCACACACCCACACACCCACACACACACCCACACACCCACACACCACCCACACACCCACACACCCACACACACACCCACACACCACCCACACACCCACACACCACCCACACACCACCCACACACCCACACAGCACCCACACACCCACACACCCACACACCCACACACACACCCACACACCCACACACCCACACACCCACACACCCACATACCCACACACCCACACACCCACACACCCACACACCCACATACCCACACACCCACACACCACCCACACACCCACACACCCACACACCCACACACCCACATACCCACACACCCACACACACCCACACACCCACACACCACCCACACCCCCACCCACCACCATACCTGAAAGGCGTCTTTGTGGAAGGCAGTGGGCGGGGCTAATGACTGAAGGGAAAATCATCTTTGACTGGGTCTTTCATGGATTTTAGTTTTTTTTCCCCGACGACTCAGTTTCTTAGTTTCTCTCCGGCGCGACACATTAAAGCTGCACCTTTTAATCCACGTTAATCCCACTTCGTTCGTTTTGTCCCTACGTTTAGTGGTTTGGGGTCAAATACAAGACGTATTCATTACAAGGCTCCTTCACAACAAATCCCTTTCTTCTTTCTATAAACATGTTTTGGTAGAAAAGATGTCAAACTGAGCGGTTTGTAGGTAAAGTAGATGTGAAAGTCAGATAAAACCTCCACACTCGGATTTTAGTTTAACTAAGCTAAGTACTTAAAGCTAAGTAATGCTAATAGCGGCCGTTAGCATGACTTAGCTCTAAAATGACACGGAACCTAAAGAACTGGTGGAACACGCCGTTATTGTCATCATCAATATATGTTAGTTTATATTAAGTATATCAACGGTGAGCACACGTAAGAAACCATACATTCAGAATTTTGGCGCTAAGTTGTGAGCGCCGGGATCGTTTTTCCTCGATTTTCTGAATTTTGAGATCGTCTGGAGCCAAAATCGTAATCGCGATTAAAATGCCATTAATTGAGCAGCCCTAATGTGTGTGTGTGTGTGTGTGTGTGTGTGTGTGTGTGTGTGTGTGTGTGTGTGTGTGTGTGTGTGTGTGTGTGTGTGTGTGTGTGTGTGTGTGTGTGTGTGTGTGTGTGTGTGTGTGTGTGTGTGTGTGTGTGTGTGTGTGTGTGTGTGTGTGTGTGTGTGTGTGTGTGTCCTGCAGAACCACCAGGGGGTGTGTCCTCAGGAGAGCGTTTACTGCGAGAACAAGTGTGGCGCCAGGATGATGCGTCGCCTGCTGTCGCAGCACAGCATGGCCGAGTGTCCCAAACGCACGCAGCCCTGCAAGTACTGCGGCAAGGAGTTTGTCTTCGACACCATCCAGGTGGGTGTCCCCCATCCCTCCCCCCCTCCCTCCGGACCCCTGCTGAGCACCGCCTCCTCCTGTCCCCCTCCACACATGGAGCCAGACGGGAGGGACTATTAGGAGACGGGAGGGACTGATAGGAGGGACTATTAGGAGACGGTAGGGACTGATAGGAGACGGTAGGGACTGGTAGGAGGGACTGATAGGAGACGGTAGGGACTGGTAGGAGGGACTGATAGGAGACGGTAGGGACTGATGGGAGACGGGAGGGACTCTTAGAAGATAGGAGGGACTGATAGGAGACGGGAGGGACTGATAGGAGGGACTATGAGGAGATAGGAGGGACAGATAGGAGACGGTAGGGACTGATAGGAGGGACTATGAGGAGACGGGAGGGACTGTTAGGAGACGGGAGGGACTCTTAGAAGTTAGGAGGGACTGTTAGGAGACGTTAGGGACTGATAGGAGGGACTGATAGGAGACGGTAGGGACTGATAGGAGGGACTATGAGGAGATAGGAGGGACTGATAGGAGGGACTGATAGGAGGGACTGATAGGAGACGGGAGGGACTGTTATGATTATTAGTTTCTCAATATAACCAAACCAAAAAAAACAAAACACAAATCAAAGTGTGACTCATGAAAAATGTCTTCAATTGTGGGTTTTTTCTGAACTTGGAAGACCTTTCTGCTCCGGTTGGTCTCTAATGTGTGTGTGTGTGTGTGTGTTGTGCAGAACCACCAGTACCACTGCCCCCGCTTCCCGGTCCAGTGCCCCAACCAGTGCGGGACGCCCAACATCGCCCGCGAGGACCTGGCCAACCACGTGAAGGACAACTGCGGCAGCGCGCTCGTCCTCTGTCCCTTCAAGGACGCCGGCTGCAAACACCGGGTACGGCCGGGACGCTCCGTCCTATAGAATCGCCTATTTGTCCCCGTGTCCAGCGTCCCCAGTCCCTCCTGCTTAGACATACACATCCTTTGTCCCCGTGTCCAGCGTCCCCAGTCCCTCCTGCTTAGACGTAAACATCCTTTGTCCCCGTGTCCAGCGTCCCCAGTCCCTCCTGCTTAGACATACACATCCTTTGTCCCCGTGTCCAGCGTCCCCAGTCCCTCCTGCTTAGACGTAAACATCCTTTGTCCCCGTGTCCAGCGTCCCCAGTCCCTCCTGCTTAGACGTACACATCCCAGCCTTCAGGCAGCGTTTTAATGAGCGCAGGACTTCTACTGTAGCTTGTCTCTATTTTTAAAGAAGAAGTGCGGCTCTGCTGCCGGCTGGTTCAGACCCCGAGCCTCGGAGGAAGACTGGATGTGTCTTCTATTTACAGATGGTGCAGAGAGAGAGAGAGAGAAAATGGTGTTTCCACAACTCGCCTCTACCTTCCCAGCATTCATCTGCTTTCTTATGAGTGTGAAGCACGTTTAAGCTTCTCGCTGTGTTTTGCTAGCCAACATCGGTCTAATAATGTGTTTCTCTGTGCGACTGAGCTAACACTAATCATAAATTGGCAAATGGTTGCGTGTAATGTTACGACAGTCCGCTCGCTACCGTAGCTAGCAGCGCTACACTTTGGTGGCAGTCGTGGCGAGATAGCCGCGTTCTGTTAGCCGTAAGCCAGCCGCCGTTACCATTCATGCCAGGATTATATGCTATTCCTAGCTAACGTTAGCTAAACACAGCTGTTAGCTAGCTCCACCAAAGTGCGCGGAGCTCAAGCTCACGTTTGCTAAATTAATTTAACGAACGTTGGCGACGGTAGCGTTACTTCCTTCTGTTCTCCGGCGTCACGAGTGACAACGGGACGCCTCCGCTTCAAACGCTCCACATGGAGGTGGTGCTGCTGTGCTATGCTAGCTCCATCGCGCAAAGACTGCTAGTAGCTGTAGCTTGACGCTTCTGGCCATTTCAAAGTCGTCCCGCACCTCATGTGGGGCGGCGGGTTGCCGCTGAGCCTGAGAGCCGGTTGGAGACGAGTCTCGGTTGGTTCTGGTCACTCGGCGACTTACGGATTTGACGTTGACGATCCTTTAGAACCGAGTCGTCGACGCGTCGCTACAGGCCGAGTTTTAGACTAAACGGAGGCTGTGGGAGTCGCGGTTTTTTGGGGTAAATCCTGCCAACGGGAGCAGAATAAATGAAGTAGACCAGGAACGATCTGACACCAAAGCGACAGATTGCGAAAGACTATATACTGTAACTGTACCTTCGTGGTTTCTAAGACGAGCCCGTCTGTGTGTTGACCCCCCGCAGTGCCCCAAGCTGGCGATCGGCCGTCACCTGGAGGACACCACCAAGTCCCACCTCACCATGATGTGCAACCTGGTGGGTCGCCAGCGGCAGGAGATCCTGGAGCTGCGGCGGGAAATGGAGGAGCTGTCGGTCAGCCACGACGGCGTCCTCATCTGGAAGCTCAGCGACTACTCGCGCAAGCTGCAGGAGGCCAAGCTGCGGAGCAACCACGAGTTCTTCAGCCCGCCGTTCTACACCCACCGCTACGGCTACAAGCTGCAGGTGTCGGCCTTCCTCAACGGCAACGGCAGCGGCGAGGGCTCGCACCTGTCGGTCTACATCCGCGTGCTGCCCGGCGAGTACGACAACCTGCTGGAGTGGCCCTTCTCCTACAAGGTGACCTTCTCCATCCTGGACCAGAGCGACCCGTCGCTCTCCAAGCCGCAGCACATCACCGAGACCTTCAACCCCGACCCCAACTGGAAGAACTTCCAGAAGCCCTGCAGCAGCCGCAACTCGCTGGACGAGAGCACCCTGGGGTTCGGCTACCCCAAGTTCATCTCGCACGAGGAGATCAAGAAGAGGAACTACATCCGAGACAACTGCATCTTCGTCAAGGCGTCGATAGAGATCCCGCAGAAGATCATGGCTTAGGAGGAGGAGGGGGAGGGGGAGGGGGAGGGTAGAGACTGGAACTCGCTCTTTACCTGGAGGACGTCGTCACGCCCTCCCCTTTCGAGACTCTCCGCCCTCGCCGCCTCTCCGTCGCAGAGCGTGAGGCGAGTCGGCCCGGCTGGAGGCGAAGGATTCTGGCCGCCGTTTCTTTTCTGATCGTTTTTCTATTCGTTTGTTGACCCTTTTTATCACAGTCTACGACAAAAAGCCTTGGAAATCAAACAGTGCCTAGAGAGTTTATTTTAAGTTATACTTTTGTTGTTGTTGTTGTTGTTGTTATTTTCTGCAGTACAGATGTTGAAGACTATGGAAAAGGTAAAAAAAAAAAAATACATAAAATGAGAAGGAAGGGTGGAGCCGCTGCACTGAGAGGAGAAGAGGAAGGAGGTTGGAAGCCGTTCAGATCGATGAAAGAGGCGGAGCTCAGCCTTTTGTTTACGCGGCGGACTGATCCCTGAAAACACACGCACGCACGCACGCACACACGCACGCACGCACACACACACACACACACACACACACACACACACACACACACGCGGTCCTGCTGAGAGCGACTCGCCCGGCTCTTGTGAACACAAACGATCAATTCCTGCAGTTTTCAGGTGAGAACTTTGCGGCTCAAACGGCGGCGAGTTCGGTAAACATGGCCGCCGAGAGACGGGGAAAAAGAAAACGCCTCCGACGTCCGTGAAACTCCCAAGAAAACATTGTTTGCTTAGCGTAGCTGTGAAAAGAGCGGGAACGACGAAGTCCGCGTGGAAGTTTAAAGATTAAAAAAGTTTCCCCCGGCCGTCTCTGAATTCTCCACACAGACCTGGAGTTTTACCGTTTTGAGTTGATGCTAAGCTAACTGGCTAGCCGATGTTTTCCACTTCATGCGGCTGTGAACGAAAAACATTTTAAGTCTTGAGATAAATCTACCATGCTGATCTTTTTTACGCAAGTTTTAACCAGCCGTGTCGCGATTGAGCGTTGAGGTACTTTTTTTTTTTTTTTTTTTTTTTAATCGAGAAACAAAATTACAGTAAAAGAAGGTCAACTTGATTGATATTTTGCTGAAAATGAGGAAATAAAGTCAATATTTGAATCTTAAAGTCGGAACAATTGACATTTCTTGATAGAACAGAGGCCACGTTGACACGTAACCCCGGTTTTTAACTGAACCTTTCTTTGCATTTTCACGTAAACGAGGCCATTTACCTCAACGCCATGTTTTTTGTTTTTGTTTTTGTTTTTTCTGGGACCGACTGGCGTCGTGTTGCCAGATCAGATTGACAGTTTCCAGCCCAATCGCATCTTGGAACATGACCACTCCAATAAAAACCAGCCCAAAGTGTTTTTTTTCCCACCTGACTTAAACAAAAATAGCCCTGATCGTGATCGTGGCTTCATGCGTCTCGTTACACTGCCCCCTACAGGTCTGGATGCTCATAGCAGCTCTGAACCAGGAGGACATGTAGGTTCCGTGTCAATCAAGATTATACAGAAATATACATTTTTGTAAAACCCCGGATACGTGTAAACGTGGCCTGAAAGTAAATTTAGTGTGGTTTTTTTTAAAATGGAAGTCCAGAATAAATTAGAAATCCTTTTACAAAATGGAGTCCCTGATTAAAAAGAAACCCCTCGATCTTCCAATGACTTCCCGTTTCTTCGATCGGTGTTGTTGGCGTCGGCATTTTGTACATCTTCGTCGCTGGAAGATCCGCCTCTTCTTCCCAGACAAACTCTCGCCGGCCGTAAAGCTGGTTGATGATTGGCCGAGGAGAGAAAAGTACCTTCGGGTTGGGCGGAGTAGACAAGGAGGAGGAGGAGGAGGAGGAGGAGGAGGAGAAGGACGCCAGCATTTAGGAGTGAAGGAAAAGCCATGTGGCCTTTTTATACAGTATGTCTTGGCATGGGGGTTGTCGGGGGCGACGAGGGCGACGATGAACACATGCATGCTTCATGTGCGACCACCTGGACCACCTTTTGTACTGTAACCTGTTATCTTGAAACCTCCTGTTCATGGATATCCTGTCTTTTTTTTTTTTTTGGGACCATTTGAAAGTTTCTTCCTTGTTTTGTTTTTTTTTATATATATATATTCGATAAAATGTGAACGCTGTCGGTGATTTAACCTATAAAGACAATGAACACTCGGCTGTGACGTGTGCTGATTTACGTACGCAGCGCCTGCTCCTTCGTCTGCACACACACACACACACACACACACACACACACACACACACACACACAAAGCGACGAAGAGGCGTGGCCTGCCGCCTCCATCGCAAGCAGCTCCATCAGACTTTGATGCTCCAGTACACTCATGATGTATGTGAATACTAATGTCAAAAAAAAAAAAAAAAAAATGCAGAAGCACATTCTGTCTTTTTTTCTTATTCTACATGGTGGAGATTTAAAAAAAAAAAAAAAAAAAAAAAAACTCCTGATTTCTTGTCATAATACCAGCTGATATTTTCCAGTGATTTAAAGAAGTTAGGGGATCAAAACTTTTTGTAAGATTCTGTATTTTTAAAAAGTACCTACCTGTTTTATACAAACGCTTTTTTTTTTTTTTTTTTTTTTTTGTTGTCGTTGTTGTTGGAGAGTCGGGGTTGACTTTGGGACATTTTTCAGACCCATCTCTTCTCTTGAACATTTGGATAATTTGTTTGTCCGTGTGGTTGGAGCCTCACATAATCTGTCTGCATTCTTTCCTCTTCAGAAGTATTTATTTTAAGGAGCCGTCGTGCGACTTTGCACAGGCGGCGCAAATGTTTTAATATGT
Organism: Blennius ocellaris; assembly: GCF_963422515.1. NCBI lineage: Eukaryota > Metazoa > Chordata > Actinopteri > Blenniiformes > Blenniidae > Blennius > Blennius ocellaris. Next base: position 33,078,733 of record NC_137651.1, on the reverse strand, counting down.
CGATTGATGAGTGCTTGTCAATTTCTTTACTGAAATAAAATACCATATATTATAGCTCCTCGCTGGGTGTCCTTTACTTTATCACAGTACATCGTCACACACACACACACACACACACACACACGGTTCTGAATTTATGAAATACTGTTTTCTGGAGAGAAAATAATTGGCGGTTTTTCTGCATTAATGACATAATTATCTCATAATTATGTGATAAAATAAATTATTTTAAAAATTGGCTGTTTTTCTGAATTTATGAGATAGTTTTCTGAAGAAATTTAAAAAAATTGGCTGTTTTTCTGAATTGACATAATTATCTCAGATTTATATGATAAAATAAATTATTAGAAAAAATTGGCTCTGTTTTTCTGAATTGACATAATTATCTCAGATTTATGGCATAAAATTAATTATTAGGAAAAAATGGCTGTTTTTCTGAATTTATGAGATACTGTTTTCTGAAGAAATACAAAATTGGCTGTTTTTCTGCATTAATGACATAATTATCTCATAATTATGTGATAAAATAAATTATTTTAAAAATTGGCTGTTTTTTCTGAATTTATGAGATACAGTTTTCTGAAGAAAAAAAATGGTTCTGAGATAATTATGTCATTAATTCAAAAAACAGAGTCGATTTTAATTTTTTCATGTGAATGCAATATGCTTCCGTACAAAATGGACTTTCCTCCAGTAATAATGGTCTTCATACCTGGAAATGTCACTCCTGAGGTGAATAAAGTCCGACGTCTGGTTCTCCGGCTTTTTAAATTTTTTTCTACATCTTGTTTGCTCCAAGCAGCGAATCAGAAAACAAACCCTCTGCATCCTCACCAGGGTTTTTAGCCAACCCCAATCCAGGTAGACCCTCCCTTTGCCCCGCCCACAAGCAGCAGGCTCTGTTTTTTCACCTGGTGACACAGGTGTAAACGAGGATACAGCAAAACACTCCAGAAGCAGTTATTGATCACATCAACGAGCAGAGTAGTAGATTTTTACTGCCTTCATCTGAGCCTGAGAGGATCCAGTGGATTCATTTTATTTTTGAAGGGAATCTACAACAGGAAGTTTTCCACGTCGCTCCAGGAGGAGAGTTTTCACAACATCGTCCAGAGCAACGCTGGATTCGCTGCCAAACCTCTAATAAAGCAAATGTGGGAACCGTAAGTAAAATATTCAGATTTATATGCCTTTATGTTACTTTTTGCAACAGCTGATCCCACGTTTTTGTTGTTTATTGTGAGGTTTTGTTCACGTCTGCAAAGTCGTGCTGGTCGAGGCTGGAGATCAAATGTTGGCTTTGCAGGGTCTGCAGTCTAGTTATATAGTTCTATGATTAAACGGGGGCTCAGGATATCCTCCTGTCTGCTGCTCATTAGTAGAGGATCATTAAATGATCAGATCTCAGTGTAACAAGCTGGATTTGGGGCAAAAAACCTTTCGAGACAATGTTTTTGGGAAGAAATAAGAACCATGTGAAAGTGTGAAAAGTTGTGTGATTTAAAAAAACTGTGCCATTTCCTACGTTTACACATAAACGCCTATATGAGCAGCACAAAGGACGATTCCTGAAAGCCCCGGGCCTCAGTGGAGATTTAGAAACACTTTTTTTTCCCCAGGATTCTGATGGGCTGTTGTGGCTTCATGCTCCTCGCCACACTGCCCCCTACAGGTCCGGCGGCTCACAGCAGCTGTGGACCAGTTGGTATCAATGAAGACTTTTGTTTTTGTAAAGGAGAGAACAAAAATCCTGTTTTTGTAAAAACATGGGTACAAATACCCCCAGTAGTTTTTTGTTGTTGTTGCACCGGAAGCTGCTGCAACAACAAATGGAAAATTGCTTTCAAAAAAGTTTAGTTTTTGCTTCACCAGCGTGTTTATGTCTTATTTCCGAGCCGGTCTCAGACTGTGGTGGAACTCAAGGAAACGCTCTTCACTCCTCTTGTTGACCAGGAGGAAAACTCCACCGGCCCACAAGTGACTGAAGGAACTGTTGTCACTGGCGCTTCTGCTCTTTTGTCGGACGGATTTTCCTCGTAAAGCTTCTGTGTCTTTTGATCTGTTGTTAACAAAGTGAAAGTCCCGAGACGCAGCTGGAACGTGATTCTGGACTGAAGACGCTTTAAGCTGTTTTCCTGAAATAACCACTGACCACTAATGTCTTTCAAAGGACAGACGCACTTCAAGCACCACTGAATAATGAGTGAAATGTTGTACCGGTATCAATCCTTGAGGCCCTCGAAGGCCCTTGAAAGCATTGGGAAGGCGGGACGTCTGTCCCCTCTTCTCTGATCTCTAGTATCCAAACGGAGGATACTGTGATTACCAGTAATGTACAAGTTTAATATTCAGCAAACTGTACCATGTTAGGTTTAGGGTTGGGGTTATGGGACCCTCGGCGATGTGGGTCAGGGGTCAGGGGTCAGGGGAAGCGAGGTCGAACCAGCGGCGCTGCCAGGAGTTTGCATTAGCTTGCAGTTTGGAAGACGTTCGTTCGGGATTTCCAGGAGAGGAAAATGAGCTTTTCAGGTCAAAGTGGGCGAGCGGGTCCCCGAGGACGCCCCCCCCCCCCCCCCCCCCCCCCCTTGCTAAGTAGGCGAGCGGGTCCCCGAGGACGACCGCCCTGCCCCCCTCCCCCACGCTACAGCAGCCGGCCACATTCTCCACGGAACCTATAATCTGGGCTCTGCCCGTCCACCGTCTCCCTCCGGAAAAGGAAAGCAGCGTCTGTTTTAAGACTTTTTTTGCCGAGGACGTTGCCAGAATCCTCCGGGAGTCTTGTTTGTTTTTCGTGAAGGGCGGCTGATTCTGAACCGAGAGACGCCGTCGGGCTCCTCGGCGCAAGGAAGACGAGGCCACGTCCCGCTCCGCCGCCGTCGGTCCGAACCACAATCGGAATGGAAGCGGCTCGTTACACGTCGGAGAGTTTCGCGTTTCACACCAAGAGCAGGGTCACATGAGACCCGGCGGAGTCCAGGTGGACGGAGGAGCAGTAGGAGCAGGAGGCGGTGGAGGTGGTGTAGGTGGAGTAGCAGGAGGTGGTGGAGGACGTGGAGGCAGAGCCCAACCCGTGAGGCTTTCCTCACCAAGAGAGAACCTGCACATCAAAGAGTAGCGGACAAGAGGGACAGTTAGGAGATATGAGGGACTGATAGGAGATAGGAGGGACTGATAGGAGATAGGAGGGACTGATAGGAGACAGGAGGGACTGTTAGGAGACAAGAGGGACTGTTAGGAGATAGGAGGGACTGATAGGAGACAGGAGGGACTGTTAGGAGACAGGAGGGACTGTTAGGAGACAAGAGGGACTGTTAGTAGACAGGAGGGACTGATAGGAGATGGGAGGGACTGATAGGAGATGGGAGGGACTGTTAGGAGACGGGAGGGACTGTTAGGAGACGGGAGGGACTGTTAGGAGACGGGAGGGACTGTTAGGAGACAGGAGGGACTGTTAGGAGACGGGAGGGACGATTAGGAGACAGGAGGGACTGATAGGAGACGGGAGGGACTGATAGGAGACAGGAGGGACTGTTATGAGACGGGAGGGACTGTTATGAGACAGGGGGGACTGTTAGGAGACAGGAAGGACTGCTAGGAGACAGGAGGGACTGCTAGGAGACAGGAGGGACTGATAGGAGACGGGAGGGACTGTTAGGAGACAGGGGGGACTGTTAGGAGACAGGAAGGACTGCTAGGAGACAGGAGGGACTGATAGGAGACGGGAGGGACTGTTAGGAGACAGGGGGGACTGTTAGGAGACAGGAGGGACTGCTAGGAGACAGGAGGGACTGCTAGGAGACAGGAGGGACTGATAGGAGACGGGAGGGACTGTTAGGAGACAGGAAGGACTGCTAGGAGACAGGAGGGACTGATAGGAGACGGGAGGGGCTGCTATGAGACAAGAGGGACTGTTAGGAGACAGGAAGGACTGCTAGGAGACAGGAGGGACTGCTAGGAGACAGGAGGGACTCGGGGAATCAGCTGGAGGAGATTTCAGGAGCTGAAGACGTAGACATAAATCTCTGGAACTGCTGGAAACAGAAAATGTGGCCATAAATGAGGCGGAGAATGAAAGACGAGCTGTTGGACAAGCTAAATAGAAGCGTGATGCTTTTAATAAAACTGGAAAAGAAAATGTTCAAACAGACTTTTTCCCGTCAAATCAACTGGAACTGTGCGTTTGCTTCGCGCCTCGAGTTTTCCCGATGGTGGATTTAACCGTTGCTGTCCCAGATCCTCCCGCTGGCTAACGCGCTGCACCGCGGCTCTTGCGGAAACAAATCCCTTCGGCCTGAAGGCCTGCTGATAATCTTAACTGCAGCCTTCTCATGCTAAGTAATGGCTTTCTGTGGCGGCGGCCATGTCGTCGGTAATCTGTCCTGATGCTCTGCATGGCAGAGACCAACGGACCAAAAACGTACCTTTGATGGTCTTTGAACTATTTTTATTTCCTGTTTGGGAGAGTTCAGCTGCACATTTTTTATTGGATAACAAGCAAGTACTTTACTGGTTAAAAAAAAGATAAAAATACAAATGATATAGTTATTTTTAAACGTGACGGATATATTTTTTTATGAATCTGAAGAGATGAAAGCAAACAAAGCTGAGCGAAGGAAGACAAAGTAGTTTACAGCCTTCAGTCATTCTGTTCAGAAAAAACTCAACTCGCATAAGGAGGACATGCAAACTCATTAAAGAGGGATATTCTAACTTTTTAAAATGATGAGAATACTAAAGTCACACATGGTAAAGTTGGTATAAATCAACACGAATCTCAAATAATTGATAGGATAAAGTCTGTTTGGGTTAGGGTTAGGGTCAGGGTCTCTGAAAAGCATTAAAATTGCAGAATGTCGTAAAAAGTGCTTCTAGCTTAGTTTTTGTAGACTAGTTCATCACACTGAAATTCACTTTTTAACTGGAAA
>NC_137651.1:33006308-33068808 GCF_963422515.1 Blennius ocellaris | reverse complement strand
TTTATTACCTACTGCCTACTACCTATTTATTACCTACTACCTATTTATTACCTACTGCCTACTACCTATTTATTACCTACTACCTATTTATTACCTACTGCCTACTACCTATTTATTACCTACTACCTACTACCTATTTATTACCTACTACCTATTTATTACCTACTGCCTATTACCTATTTATTACCTACTACCTATTTATTACCTACTACCTACTACCTATTTATTACCTACTACCTATTTATTACCTACTGCCTATTACCTATTTATTACCTACTACCTATTTATTACCTACTACCTATTTATTACCTACTACCTATTTATTACCTACTACCTATTTATTACCTACTGCCTACTACCTATTTATTACCTACTACCTATTTATTACCTACTGCCTATTTATTACCTACTACCTATTTATTACCTACTGCCTACTACCTATTTATTACCTACTACCTATTTATTACCTACTGCCTACTACCTATTTATTACCTACTACCTATTTATTACCTACTGCCTATTTATTACCTACTACCTATTTATTACCTACTGCCTACTACCTATTTATTACCTACTACCTATTTATTACCTACTACCTACTACCCATGACAACTGACACATGAAAGGTTGAAGAGCGTCTTTCTCTTGATAAACGAGGTCCACGTGGACAAAATGTCCCTTTCGCCAGCCGTTAAACAACGTCTACGTACCTTCATATGTAATTCTATAAGTTGAGATTCCCTGACTGCTGCACCTCCTCTGACGGGTTAAACAACGTCTACGTACCTTCATATGTAATTCTATAACATGAGATTCCCTGACTGCTGCACCTCCTCTGACGTACAGCGTCTCCCGTTTCACCTTCTTCAATCTGAGCCCCTCCCTGTTTTTAATAAAGACTTCAGGCCGTTTGAAAACAATGGAAGAACAATGAGCTCAGTGTTCTTCTGTTTACTCTTTTATTATTAGTGTTCTTATTTGATTCCGTCTGTGACGGCGTGGAGCCACAATCCATCCAGCAGAGTCTCTTTCTTTGTCCCGTCAAACTGTAAAAGTCAAACATTGAAGCTCTTCTGCTTCTGTTCTTGTTGCTTTAACTTGAACCACAAAGTGAATCTTCTATTTTTAGCTTCGTCATTATTCCAATTTAATGCTTGTTTTTTTTAACAGGATTCCTCCATTTGTTGTTGCCCCCCTGCTGTGATTGAGATCACAGCGGGGGGGGGGGGGGGGGGGGGCAGATAAAAAAAATAAAAAGATAAAAAAATTGAATTAAAAATTTGGAGTCTTAAATGTCAAAACATGATATAATAAGTCAAATTTGTCATTTAAAATGTAAAAATATCAGAGAAAAAGGAGAAATCATGACTTTAAAAGTCCAAATATTGGATTAAAAAGCCAAAGTAAGGAGTTAAATGGGTCAAAATATGATATAATAAGTCAAATTAGTCATTAAAATGTAAAAATATCAGAGAAAAAGGAGAAATCATGACTTTAAAAGTCCAAATATCAGATTAAAAAGCCAAAGTAAGGAGTTAAATGGGTCAAAATATGATATAATAAGTAAAATTAGTCATTAAAATGTAAAAATATCAGAGAAAAAGGAGAAATCATGACTTTAAAACTCCAAATATCAGATTAAAAAGCCAAAGTAAGGAGTTAAATGGGTCAAAATATGATATAATAAGTCAAATTAGTCATTAAAATGTAAAAATATCAGAGAAAAAGGAGAAATCATGACTTTAAAAGTCCAAATATTGGATTAAAAAGCCAAAGTAAGGAGTTAAATGGGTCAAAATATGATATAATAAGTCAAATTAGTCATTAAAATGTAAAAATATCAGAGAAAAAGGAGAAATCATGACTTTAAAAGTCCAAATATTGGATTAAAAAGCCAAAGTAAGGAGTTAAATGGGTCAAAATATGATATAATAAGTCAAATTAGTCATTAAAATGTAAAAATATCAGAGAAAAAGGAGAAATCATGACTTTAAAAGTCCAAATATTGGATTAAAAAGCCAAAGTAAGGAGTTAAATGGGTCAAAATATGATATAATAAGTCAAATTAGTCATTCAAATGTAAAAATATCAGAGAAAAAGGAGAAATCATGACTTTAAAAGTCCAAATATCGGATTAAAAAGCCAAAGTAAGGAGTTAAATGGGTCAAAATATGATATAATAAGTAAAATTAGTCATTAAAATGTAAAAATATCAGAGAAAAAGGAGAAATCATGACTTTAAAAGTCCAAATATCAGATTAAAAAGCCAAAGTAAGGAGTTAAATGGGTCAAAATATGATATAATAAGTAAAATTAGTCATTAAAATGTAAAAATATCAGAGAAAAAGGAGAAATCATGACTTTAAAACTCCAAATATCAGATTAAAAAGCCAAAGTAAGGAGTTAAATGGGTCAAAATATGATATAATAAGTAAAATTAGTCATTAAAATGTAAAAATATCAGAGAAAAAGGAGAAATCATGACTTTAAAAGTCCAAATATCGGATTAAAAAGCCAAAGTAAGGAGTTAAATGGGTCAAAATATGACTTAAAATTAAAGATGGGGAATCTAAAAGATAAAAATGTATGTAATATTTGTCTTTATGTATTTGTATTATTTCACTGTGGAGGCTTTTGTGTGAACAAAGTGGTCACGTGACGTTATTTACTCACTTCCTGCTTCACCTTGTCTTTTTTCCAGGACATTTCCTGTTCCGAAAGTTGATATTTTTAATCTTTAACGTGCAGCGAGTGAATAATTCCCGCGGGAGCCGGGCAGTTTCGGCGACTCGGCAAAAATCAACAACTCTGAGCGTCGACAGAGACGAGAGTTGTGGAAACCCGCAAACACCAGAGGAATGCTGGTGGATTCCTCTCTTTCTCTCTCTCTCTGTGTCTCTCGCTCTCTCTCTGTGTCTCTCTCTATCTCTCTCTCTCTCTCTGTCTCTCTCTCTCTCTCTCTCTCTCTCTCTCTCTCTCTCTCTCTCTCTCTCTCTGTGTCTCTGTGTGTCTCTCTGTCTCTCTCTGTCTCTCTCTCTCTCTCTCTCTCTCTCTCAGTGTCTCTCAGTGTCTCTGTTCCCAGAGTCCTCATCATCATCAGAAGCCTACAGGATGAGAGGATGTGAACGACCCCAGAGCAGATCTGCTTCTGTTCATTTCTCAGGATTCAGTTAAGGAGCTTTTAAGAGCACTGAAGTGGGAAGGAGACTTTTATTTTCTTATTTTTTTATTTTTTTATTCTTTAAGTTGAGAAACTCTTTGGCTTCATTCATGAACTGAGCGCTCACTGTTACACACACACACACACACACACACACACACACACACACACACACACACACACACACACACACACACACACACACACACACACACACACACACACACACGTGTGTGTACGTATATGTGTGTGCGTGTGTTTCAGAAATAGCACATCTGGAGTCACAGCCATGGGGCTGAACCCGGCGCCAGCCCATCTACACACACACACACACACACACACACACACACACACACACACACACACACACACACACTCGGGGGGGGGGGGGGGGGGGGCGACTGAACCGTCATCTCTTCCTCCTCCTCGTCTTCCTCCGTCGCTCCGTCACCTCAGCTTCGAGTCGCCTTGTTTAATATTGTCAGACTTTTAATGATTAGATTTTAAGAATAATGTTTCTGTGACGTTTTCTTCACACGACGGCGTCCCGGAGGGACATGGAGGACAAGATGTCGCGAAAGCATGTCCTTTCACTAAGCATTTGAATGTCTTTATGTTTTAGGCCGATTTCAAAATAAAACTCAATAAAGCTCTCGTAGTGTGGGTGTCCTCCATTAGCTTTAGTGGAGGGGGGTGCGGTGTCTCTGAAAGCACAAACTTAGTGGAGGGGGGTACGGTGTCTCTGAAAGGACAAACTTAGTGGAGGGGGTACGGTGTCTCTGAAAGGACAAACTTAGTGGAGGAGGTACGGTGTCTCTGAAAGGACAAACTTAGTGGAGGAGATACGGTGTCTCTGAAAGCACAAACTTAGTGGAGGGGGGTACGGTGTCTCTGAAAGGACAAACTTAGTGGAGGGGGGTACGGTGTCTCTGAAAGGACAAACTTAGTGGAGGGGGTACGGTGTCTCTGAAAGGACAAACTTAGTCCCGGGGTGTATGGTGTCTCTGAAAGGACAAACTTAGTGGACGGTGTCTCTGAAAGCACAAACTTAGTGGAGGGGGGTACGGTGTCTCTGAAAGGACAAACTTAGTGGAGGGGGGTACAGTGTCTCTGAAAGGACAAACTTAGTCGAGGGTGTACGGTGTCTCTGAAAGGACAAACTTAGTCCCGGGGTGTATGGTGTCTCTGAAAGGACAAACTTAGTCCCGGGGTGTATGGTGTCTCTGAAAGGACAAACTTAGTCAAAGGGTGTACGGTGTCTCTGAAAGGACAAACTTAGTCCCGGGGTGTATGGTGTCTCTGAAAGGACAAACTTAGTGGAGGGGGGTACGGTGTCTCTGAAAGGACAAACTTAGTCCCGGGGTGTATGGTGTCTCTGAAAGGACAAACTTAGTGGACGGTGTCTCTGAAAGCACAAACTTAGTGGAGGGGGGTACGGTGTCTCTGAAAGGACAAACTTAGTGGAGGGGTGGACAGTGTCTCTGAAAGGACAAACTTAGTCGAGGGTGTACGGTGTCTCTGAAAGGACAAACTTAGTCCCGGGGTGTATGGTGTCTCTGAAAGCACAAACTTAGTGGACGGTGTCTCTGAAAGCACAAACTTAGTGGAGGGGTGTACGGTGTCTCTGAAAGGACAAACTTAGTGGAGGGTGTCTCTGAAAGCACAAACTTAGTGGAGGGGTGTACGGTGTCTCTGAAAGGACAAACTTAGTGGAGGGGGGTACGGTGTCTCTGAAAGGACAAACTTAGTGGAGGAGGGTACAGTGTCTCTGAAAGGACAAACTTAGTCGAGGGTGTACGGTGTCTCTGAAAGGACAAACTTAGTCCCGGGGTGTATGGTGTCTCTGAAAGCACAAACTTAGTGGACGGTGTCTCTGAAAGCACAAACTTAGTGGAGGGGTGTACGGTGTCTCTGAAAGGACAAACTTAGTGGAGGGTGTCTCTGAAAGCACAAACTTAGTGGAGGGGTGTACGGTGTCTCTGAAAGGACAAACTTAGTGGAGGGGGGTACGGTGTCTCTGAAAGGACAAACTTAGTGGACGGTGTCTCTGAAAGGACAAACTTAGTGGAGGGGTGTACGGTGTCTCTGAAAGGACAAACTTAGTCGAGGGGTGTACGGTGTCTCTGAAAGGACAAACTTAGTGGACGGTGTCTCTGAAAGGACAAACTTAGTGGAGGGGGGTACGGTGTCTCTGAAAGGACAAACTTAGTGGAGGGGGGTACAGTGTCTCTGAAAGGACAAACTTAGTCCCGGGGTGTATGGTGTCTCTGAAAGGACAAACTTAGTCAAAGGGTGTACGGTGTCTCTGAAAGGACAAACTTAGTCCCGGGGTGTATGGTGTCTCTGAAAGGACAAACTTAGTGGAGGGGTGTACGGTGTCTCTGAAAGGACAAATTTAGTGGAGGGGACTACGGTGTCTCTGAAAGGACAAACTTAGTCGAAGGGTGTACGGTGTCTCTGAAAGGACAAACTTAGTCCCGCGGTTTATTAAATTATATTTTAAAGGGGCGACAGCAGGACACAGTTTTATACCTACGGCCTCTCTGGAGTCGCCGCTTCGCCTCAAACGCATCAAACATTTCTGGACTTTATGACGAGACGCTCTGGATGTGGAGATCAAAGATCCACAAAGATCCCGTTTGAAAGGTCCCCAGAACCAGAACGGTGAACGTGGTCCCAGTGAGACTGAAGCTCAGGAACCACCGGGACGCCGTTTCCCCGGACATCAAGACTCCCCAGCAGACGGAGGATCGTCCAGATGTTGTCAAGTCGACGTGATTCTGCAATGAAGCAAATTGAGTCATAAAAATAAGCCTTTGATCTTGTGCTGCAGTGAGGGGAGTGTGAGGCAGCTGGAGGGGTGGGGGAGGGGCGTGGGGGTATGGGGGGTTGATGAAGTCGTTGACCGGGCCGTCACGTTGAGGGCTCACTGGGGAGTCCTCCATCACGTCCTGTTGCGCCTCCACCCTCGGGCCGGCGTGTCGGGTTTCCAGCACATGGAGGGGATTATCCGGCCCGGCGGTGCGCGACGCTCCTGCAGGGCGACGTCCACCGCCGCTGCTGCACCCCAACGAGGCAAGGGTCCACCGCCCGCCCTACGTCCCGGGAGGTCCTGCTTTGTTTTCTCTGCAAACACTTTTGTACGTTTAAGACTTGTTGTTGTAGGACGGCGCCGTTGTTAACGTCGCCCTGAGGAATGCTGCTGGAATCTGGCGCCACGTGATGTCATCACGTCCACGCCTCCTCCGGAACGTCAGCCGCAGTTTCTCTGTTCTCACCCAGGTCTCCGCTGGTGCTGGTCTGAGTCGGTAGAACCCTCAATAACGCTTTTTTTTGGTTTACGTTGTTGCAGAAATGGCAGCATAAAGAGCCGTTACGTCACATAGAGACACTCGTGGAGGCAGAATCCTGAAAACCTTCACTGGTGAAAAGATATCCGGAGCTCACAACTTGAAAATAATATAACGGTAAATAATATCATCCTGAATCCTGCCATGGAGTTTGTAGTGAGCGCGGTGCATTCAATGACCTCTTCGAAGTCCGTCTTGAAAATTGATTCAATAAATCTGCAACCAAATGTCTTTATCTCCTTTAGTCACTGTAGGTTCACAAACCCGCTATCAAATAAACACTAGATTTATTGCTTTGTCTGCAAGCCGGCTGGAGGCCTGAGGCAGATTTATCTACCCGGCAACAGGGGATGGCTGAAATATGATTGGTTAAAAATGTCAACGCGGAAACGCTGGTCTGGAAGCGGCGCAGCCGGGGGGAGGAGCTCTGAGGAAACGCAGACGGACCGTTTGGAATTATTTAGAAAAATATTCATGGAAAAAATAAATAAAAATGCAAATGGCCTCATGTCACAAAAAATATTACAACTCTTTGTTTTAAAGATTTTGAAGAATAACAACCCAGCATATTGCAAAAAAACGCATTGATTTGAATTGTGGTGATTTCTGACCCCACTTGAGGAAAAGTGTATTTATTGGTAGGTTGAGCATCCGAGGGTTGAGGAGTTTGGTGGATCCGTCCCAGTCTATTACACACAATCGCCCAGTGTTTGTACTCTTGTACTCTTGTACTCTTGTACTCTTGTACTCTTGTACTGTTGTACTGTTGTACTGTTGTCTGGAAGCCGGAGTGTCTGTGAAGACTTTGTGCTCCACGGAGATCAAAGCCGTGGTTGTTGTGTGTCTGGCTGAAGGACAGAGGACCTGCTGTACATGAGCAGCTGACCTTGGTCCCCGGGCTTTAGACTGAAACTCCACGTAGTTTATTAACTCTGGTTCACACATTCCTTCCTTCACGTGGCGCCGACTCTCCCCGTCGACGAGTCGGCAAATATTAAACCGCCGTTTGTGTCGCAGGATAAAACTGCTGAAAGTTTAAAGGATCAACGCCGGCGAGGTTTTGTTGGAGGTTTGGCTGTGGTCCCGGTGTGTGTGTGTGTGTGTGTGTGGGGGGGGGGGGAGGGGGAGTTTCCTTGTTTTCTTTTTTTTTTTTTTTTTCCCTTTTTCTTTTTTCCCTTTTTTTCTTTTCCCTTTTTTTCATTTTTCCATCTTTTCCCTTTTTCTTTTCTTTTTTTTTCTCTTTTTTACCTTTCCCCCCTTTTTTCTTGTGTGTGTGTGTGGTGTGTGTGTGTGTGTGTGTGTGTGTGTGTGTGTGTGTGTGTGTGTGTGTGTGTGTGTGTGTGTGTGTGTGTGTGTGTGTGTGTGTGTGTGTGTGTGTGTGTGTGTGTGGAGGGGGGGTCAGTTTCCTTTTTTGTTGTTCTTTTCCCCATTTTTTTCCTTTTTTCTTTTCTTTTTTTTTCTCTTTTTTCCCTTTTCCCCCCTTTTTTCTTGTGTGTGTGTGTGTGTGTGTGTGGTGTCAGTTTCCTTTTTTTTTCTTTTTTTCCTTTTTTTCTTTTGAGTTTTTTCCATTTGTTTGTTGAGGGGCCGAGGTGGGACGACCACCAGCGTCTCTATGATGAGAGAGAGAGTCTTTATTTGTTGTGGCGGGCGAACGAAGACGGACGGTCTTCAGGTGAAGGTGATTCTGTCCCGTGTCCTGATTTACTCCGTCTTTACCACCGTTCACCCAGAGACACCCACGGGGGGGGGGCGACCTCCGGAGAGGAAGCGATGCGAAGACGGAGGCGTTCCACTGTAAACAAGCCGCCGTGCGGCGGCGGGACGATGACGGAGGGGAAACACCAGCTGTTTGCTTTGGTTTAGTGTGCAGATGGAGCTCTGGTGGCTGACTGGCAGGGAGGCCCGCGACCTCTGACCCCTACTGGACGCCTGTTCCCTCCTGCCGCTGCTGCCGCCGCCGCCGCCGCCGCCGTCACTGCTGCTGCTGCACTTCCACTTCCACCACACAAGGAAAGATCCCAGTCGGGGGAAACGGCCATATGTCCTACGACGTCCCGCTCGCTCGCCACTGATCCTCCTGGAATTTGCAACTCCGTCTGCAACCTTTAGGACCAGAAGAGCCACGACTGACAACTTTACATTTTAGTGGCGGCTTTAAAAAAAAAGTCTCTGTTTCAGAGCGTTTTAGTAACTCCAGCTGTTGCAGCTGTTTTCACTGTATTAATGTTGACATTTTGCTTTTTTACATTTTTGTTGTGGCCATATTTTGGTAACTTATTTCATCTATTTTAGCCATTTTAAATGTTTCACTTTTTTGTTTTAGTCTTATGTTTTGTTGTTTTGGCTATTGAGACTTTTGGAAATTAGGCATTTTAAGAAATAGCCTGCTTTTCCCTTTTGGGGGTTTTGATTTGAGGCATTTTAGACTTTTTATGTTTTTTTGCCATTTTCAGTTTTTTTAAGCTCTTTTAGATTTTTTTCTCACCTTATTTTTGTTGTTGTTTATGTTTATATTTGAGGCATTTTAGAATTTTTATGTTTTGTTTTGTTTTTTTCATTTGAAGTTTTTTTTAAGCTCTTTTCAATTTGTTTTCTCACCTTATTTTTGTTGTTGTTTATGTAATATTACTCAGTTTTATCTTGCAGTCCCAGCGGCCTGGCGGGCCTGTAATCTCAGGTTGGATGCCGGGTGGGTTTGGGATTGAGGAGATCATGTTGTGACCTCATAATCTCTACCTGGACTCTGAAACCAATTCAATACCAAGTAATCCTGCTCCTGCTGTGGACACGTACATTTAATACTCGTCACATGTACTTCAACCCGGCTCACAGAGACATTATTCAATTTTTATGTTTTTTTTATTATTTAATGTCCTTCTGACCGTCGACGTTTGTGTGCATCACTATTAGCTGTATGACAGCCGTACTGTTCGAACAGTGAATCACGGATAATGACTTCCCGGTAATAGATCGGAGTCTGAGTTCCATATGAACTCATAAATTGTTTAAAAATGTAAAAAATTAAAGGCAAAGTGTATTTCTTGTCTTCATGGTTAAAGGCAGAGGACATCGTGGACAGACGAGCAGTAGGACAGAATATTAGTCCATTTCAGAGGCAACAGGGAGAAAACAGGGGTAGGGTAGGGGTAGGGTTAGGTTTAGGGCTAGGGTAGGTTTAGGGGTAGGGTAGGTTTAGGGTAGGGTTAGGTTTAGGGCTAGATTTAGGGCTAGGGTAGGTTTAGGGTAGGGTAGGTTTAGGGCTAGGGTAGGGTTAGGTTTAGGGCTAGGTTTAGGGTAGGGGTAGGTTTAGGGGTAGGGTAGGTTTAGGGCTAGGGTAGGTTTAGGGTAGGGGTAGGTTTAGGGGTAGGGTAGGTTTAGGGTAGGGTTAGGTTTAGGGCTAGGTTTAGGGCTAGGGTAGGTTTAGGGTAGGGTTAGGTTTAGGGCTAGGGTAGGTTTAGGGTAGGGGTAGGTTTAGGGGTAGGGTTAGGGTAGGTTTAGGGTAGGGTTAGGTTTAGGGTTAGGGTAGGTTTAGGGGTAGGGTTAGGGTAGGTTTAGGGTAGGGTTAGGGTAGGGTTAGGGTAGGTTTAGGGGTAGGGTTAGGGTAGGTTTAGGGTAGGGTTAGGTTTTGAGGTAGGGTTAGGTTTAGGTGTAGGGTTTGGTTAGGGTAGGGTTATGGTTAGAGTATGGTTAGGGTAGGGTAGGGTAAAATAAAGAGATAATTTTAAAAGAAAATGTCGAACATGTATAAAAGGAAAAAAAAATTTTGTATGTACAAACTAAAGAAAAAGCAAAACAAAGCAAACATATACGTAGAGCCAATACATAACAAAAAGCACATTGTTTGAAAAAGTAGTGGGAGAAAGTCCATTTTTCTTTAAGAAGTAAAAACCTTGGTCTTGGTTCAGGTTTAGTGAATTTTATCATTTGGGATTTTCAGGACAGTTAGGGTTAGGGTAGGGTTAGGGGTAGGGTTAGGGTAGGGTTAGGGTTAGGGTAGGGTTAGGGTAGGGTTAGGGTTAGGGTAGGGGTAGGGTTAGGGTTAGGGTAGGGTTAGGGTTAGGGTAGGGTTAGGGTAGGGTTAGGGGTAGGGTTAGGGTAGGGTTAGGGTTAGGGTAGGGTTAGGGGTAGGGTTAGGGTTAGATTTGGACGATGGAGTTCAATTCAACATTGTGCTGTTGAAGTTCGGAGGAGGCGTTAGGTAGGCTAACCCCCCCCCCCCTCACAAAAAACTTTAGTTGCATCACCTCTCCGACTATTTCTACCTCAGAGCCTCCGCAGGCTGATTGCCGACGCTGGGCTTGGCGAGCCGCCTCAGCACTTCTTCCTCCCGATCAACACGCCACATCAGCACTTTGTCGCCGCGCGACCTCCGACACACTTTGCCTTTTGTTCCCGCCGACTCTCCTCCAGACGGAGCCGCCGGCGTCTCCGGGCTCAACAGATGCAGGACGACAAGGGGAACAAGCCTCCGGGTCAACGCCACGCTAAATGTAAATATATATTGTGTGACATGATCATTTTCAGTCCTTCAGTAATGTCCAGCAGTCCCGACGAAACATCTCGCTTTGTCACGAGGAGAATCTGAAATCGTGAGGGATTCAAACAGTGTTTGTTGTTGGCGGGAGGATAAAGGTGCTTTCCTGCTGCGCTTGTCTTGTTTGAAACTGAGGCTGAAAATGATCTTTTCACTATGAACTGGGCTCAACGTGAGGCTTCAGGACGTGTAGTTCACCTGCCAGGCCTCTGGGGGCGCTGTGACTCACCAAACACACCAACAATGAAGACGGAGCACATAGAAGTTTAGAAGTAGATTCCTATTCATAAACCTAAATATAATTCTAGTTCTATAGGTCTATGACCCTGCTCCTCCTGCTGCTAGCGTCAGTAGCTTCTAGTTCTATAGGTCTATGGCCCTGCTCCTCCTGCTGCTAGCGTCAGTAGCTTCTAGTTCTATAGATCTATGGCCCTGCTCCTCCTGCTGCTAGCGTCAGTAGCTTCTAGTTCTATAGGTCTATGACCCTGCTCCTCCTGCTGCTAGCGTCAGTAGCTTCTAGTTCTATAGGTCTATGGCCCTGCTCCTCCTGCTGCTAGCGTCAGTAGCTTCTAGTTCTATAGGTCTATGACCCTGCTCCTCCTGCTGCTAGCATCAGTAGCTTCTAGTTCTAGAGGTCTATGGCCCTGCTCCTCCTGCTGCTAGCGTCAGTAGCTTCTAGTTCTATAGATCTATGGCCCTGCTCCTCCTGCTGCTAGCGTCAGTAGCTTCTAGTTCTATAGGTCTATGGTCCCGCTCCTCCTGCTGCTAGCGTCAGTAGCTTCTAGTTCTATAGCTCTATGGCCCCGCTCCTCCTGCTGCTAGCGTCAGTAGCTTCTAGTTCTATAGCTCTATGGCCCCGCTCCTCCTGCTGCTAGCGTCAGTAGCTTCTAGTTCTATAGCTCTATGGCCCTGCTCCTCCTGCTGCTAGCGTCAGTAGCTTCCGCAGCTTGTAGTCCCTGATTGTTGTGGTTATTTGATGACATCACGGACCGCGGTGGGGGGAGGGGGGTGATTACGTCATGTTTTTTCCACTGATCATCTTCTAAAACCCTGGCATGAGCCGGGGTTTTACAATTTCCCCACTCAGGGACCCGTGTTCAAAAATAACTCATCTTCACGCTTCTAAAACCGCCTGGTGTGGACGACAGATTAGAAACATCTGGTTCAGGTGAACCAGGTTCCTTGTTCAGGTGAACCAGGTTCCTGGTGTGGACGACAGACTAGAAACATCTGGTTCAGGTGAACCAGGTTCCTGGTGTGGACGACAGGCTAGAAACACCTGGTTCAGGTGAACCAGGTTCCTGGTGTGGACGACAGGCTAGAAACATCTGGTTCAGGTGAACCAGGTTCCTGGTGTGGACGACAGGCTATAAACATCTGGTTCAGGTGAACCAGGTTCCTGGTGTGGACGACAGGCTAGAAACATCTGGTTCAGGTGAACCAGGTTCCTGGTGTGGACGACAGGCTAGAAACACCTGGTTCAGGTGAACCAGGTTCCTGGTGTGGACGACAGGCTATAAACATCTGGTTCAGGTGAACCAGGTTCCTGGTGTGGACGACAGGCTAGAAACATCTGGTTCAGGTGAACCAGGTTCCTGGTGTGGACGACAGGCTAGAAACACCTGGTTCAGGTGAACCAGGTTCCTTGTTCAGGTGAACCAAGTTCCTGGTGTGGACGACAGGCTAGAAACACCTGGTTCAGGTGAACCAGGTTCCTTGTTCAGGTGAACCAAGTTCCTGGTGTGGACGACAGACTAGAAACATCTGGTTCAGGTGAACCAGGTTCCTGGTGTGGACGACAGGCTAGAAACATCTGGTTCAGGTGAACCAGGTTCCTGGTGTGGACGACAGGCTAGAAACACCTGGTTCAGGTGAACCAGGTTCCTTGTTCAGGTGAACCAGGGTCCTGGTGTGGACGACAGGCTATAAACATCTGGTTCAGGTGAACCAGGTTCCTGGTGTGGACGACAGGCTAGAAACACCTGGTTCAGGTGAACCAGGTTCCTGGTGTGGACGACAGACTAGAAACATCTGGTTCAGGTGAACCAGGTTCCTGGTGTGGACGACAGACTAGAAACATCTGGTTCAGGTGAACCAGGTTCCTGGTGTGGACGACAGGCTAGAAACACCTGGTTCAGGTGAACCAGGTTCCTGGTGTGGACGACAGGCTAGAAACATCTGGTTCAGGTGAACCAGGTTCCTGGTGTGGACGACAGGCTAGAAACATCTGGTTCAGGTGAACCAGGTTCCTGGTGTGGACGACAGGCTAGAAACATCTGGTTCAGGTGAACCAGGTTCCTGGTGTGGACGACAGGCTAGAAACACCTGGTTCAGGTGAACCAGGTTCCTTGTTCAGGTGAACCAAGTTCCTGGTGTGGACGACAGGCTAGAAACACCTGGTTCAGGTGAACCAGGTTCCTTGTTCAGGTGAACCAAGTTCCTGGTGTGGACGACAGACTAGAAACATCTGGTTCAGGTGAACCAGGTTCCTGGTGTGGACGACAGGCTAGAAACATCTGGTTCAGGTGAACCAGGTTCCTGGTGTGGACGACAGGCTAGAAACACCTGGTTCAGGTGAACCAGGTTCCTTGTTCAGGTGAACCAGGGTCCTGGTGTGGACGACAGGCTATAAACATCTGGTTCAGGTGAACCAGGTTCCTGGTGTGGACGACAGGCTAGAAACACCTGGTTCAGGTGAACCAGGTTCCTTGTTCAGGCGAACCAGGGTCCTGGTGTGGACGACAGGCTATAAACATCTGGTTCAGGTGAACCAGGTTCCTGGTGTGGACGACAGGCTAGAAACATCTGGTTCAGGTGAACCAGGTTCCTGGTGTGGACGACAGACTAGAAACATCTGGTTCAGGTGAACCAGGTTCCTGGTGTGGACGACAGACTAGAAACATCTGGTTCAGGTGAACGAGGGTCCTGGTGTGGACGACGGGCCAGAAACACCTGGTTCAGGTGAACGAGGGTCCTGGTGTGGACGACGGGCCAGAAACACCTGGTTCAGGTGAACCAGGTTCCTGGTGTGGACGGCAGGCTAGAAACATCTGGTTCAGGTGAACCAGGTTCCTGGTGTGGACGACAGACTAGAAACATCTGGTTCAGGTGAACGAGGGTCCTGGTGTGGACGACGGGCCAGAAACACCTGGTTCAGGTGAACCAGGTTCCTGGTGTGGACGGACCTGGAGCTTGAGGGGAACCAGGTGTCAGACGGTTCCACGGTTCCTCTCCTTCCTTCATTCCTTCAGCTTGTTGAAACCCTTCAGTGGATCTTCAGCCTCCATGTGTTCAGCAGATCAGTGGAGCCGTTGAGGGACTGAGAGGTTCCAGGGCGGGGGGGCGGGGGGGGGCGGGGGGGGCAGACAGGAAGCAGGGAACCGGGGCTGCAACACAAACAGGAAGCTTGTGATGGATGGAGGCTCAGTGAAGGAGGCGGTTCCTGGACCCTCTTCTTGATCAGGCTCAAATCTACAGTTGGTTTTCAGCAGAACAGTTCAAATCTCAATGAATCGCGTTGAAAATCTGAAAGAAAACATGGAAAGAAATGTAACATTCAGCATTTTATAACTGAAAATGTTCAATCATAAAACATGTCGGCTAAAAATAACAGACGACGTGTAAAATGTCAAGAAGATCCTTTCTAGTGGAGCGTGAGAAGAGTTGAGCTTTAAACTCCTTTACACTCCGTCTGCAACCTTTAGGACCAGAACTACTTTACATTTTAGTGGCGGCTTTAAACATGTTGATCTGTTTCAGAGCGTTTTAGTAGCTCCAGCTGTTGCAGCTGTTTTCACTGTATTAATGTTGACATTTTGCTTTTTAACATTTTTGTTGTGGCCATATTTCTGTAATGTATTTCATCTATTTTAGCCATTTTAAATGTTTCACTGTTTTGTTTTAGTCTTCTGTTTTGTTGT
Organism: Blennius ocellaris; assembly: GCF_963422515.1. NCBI lineage: Eukaryota > Metazoa > Chordata > Actinopteri > Blenniiformes > Blenniidae > Blennius > Blennius ocellaris. Next base: position 33,053,844 of record NC_137651.1, on the reverse strand, counting down.
TTTAGCTTGGAAATAAATAGGCAATTCCATCTGTTTATCCAGGAGCAGCAGAAGAAAATCAGTGAAATAAGAACTGAAGCAAAGTGTTCATAAATCATTTTCTCTAAAGTGTCCTGGAGCTGAAGAGCCACGTGGCTCCACAGCGGCGGGTTGCAGACCCCTGGACATTCAAACGTTTTCTTCATCCCTTCAACAGAACGTCCCGTTTCTGGGTCCTGCAGGCAGCCGGACGGACACCCGAGCACCGGCTTGTTTCTCCAGGCACATGATGTCTTCTTTACATTTCCCAGGTGGCGAGTTCAAAGGTCACGTTCTACCGTTGTCTCTGGTGTGGCGTTCCCTCTGAAGTGAACTGAGGTCTACCGGTAGAGAACCGCGGATCCACTGATTGAATTGGGTGAGGTACGTTGACTCGCCGCCCCTCACTACTGTTTTCTCTTGTGGCGTCCCTCAAGGCTCAGGTCTCGGCCCACTTCTGTTCTATCTTTTCCACAGAAATGCCTTTTTTTTTTTTTCCCCCCTGGCCAGATCTATTTGCCCAACAAAACTAATAACTCTTATTCTGCCATATCTCCACTCAGTGTTTGAACTAGCAATGTTTACTAATAACAAACAACATTTGAAGCTCATCCACAATAATTGAATGAAATCAGATTATTTTAAAGGGAACTTGACTAAATTTGTCAGATGCCATCATTGTCCTCTATTACTAAAACACACAGGCATAAATAAACTCATTAAAATGTGTTTATTTTTATCTTTTTATTTTACCTACAGGCAAACAAATCACATCATCATGGGATGATGTCAGGAAGTTTGCCTGCAGCTGAAATAACAGAAGGTTGAAAATTCTACTGTGTATTAATATAATCTGCTGGTGTATTATGCAGCGCTACGGCATATTAAGGTATTTTATTTAAACCTGAAGTGACTGAACAGGGCTGAATAATCTGTTTCTCTAAATCCCTGCTGGTTATGACGTTTCATTCATTTTCACTCAATTCTGTTTATTTTTTTGCCTTTTTGCAAGAGTAAAATCATCTTTTCTAAAAATAATCATGAAAAACCACATTGCTTTTTTTTTTTTTTAAATGAATATCAATGACTTTTCTGCTGAAACGGATGACAAGTTGCATTTTCAAAGGGAACAAAGTAAATAGGAGCTGCAGCCAACTGAGCATAGTTGTGGAAATGTAAACCAGATGCAGGGAGTATTTTTGCTCCAACAGAAAGTATGTGACCGGGAGAAGAAGAAGAAGAAAAAAAAAGAAACAACGTTCATTGACATACTTGAGAAGAAAAAAGTCGTTTTAATCTCAGTAAAGAATCTTTCAGCGCCTTTAAGTCGACGTCTTCCACACAGCTTGAGCCACAGTTTACTCTTAATAAGTCCCATTCTTCTCCCATTACCTGAACTTTAACACAAAAAACTAAATCCCACTGCCCTACATTGATTCCAGCACCGTAAACCAGAACCACAAAAACTGCCGAGTCGGGGAAAAAGCAGTTCCAAGTGGAAGCCGAGCGACGCCGTTGCATCAAGAGAACCTGCTTGTTTCCCCAACGTGCAGAGTTGGCGTTCAGCCAGAGCGGCTCTTTACGACACCGTCGCAGTGGAACATGTGCTTTTGATCGTCTCACGTGCGAAGACCCGGCCCTGCTAAAGCGCCGCTGCGCGACCGTCACTAGCTTGCGCCGCGCCAACGAGAACCACATGCTCCTGCAACGGCCTGCAAACAATGGCTCAGTCTTCCTTCACAACTTTTTACAGGGATTGTTTTCGTCTCCTCCTAAACATGTTCCTCTGCCGGAATTAAAGTGGATAATGAGGAGGGGGAAGGGGGGGGGGGGGGGTAGCGTTAGCATTAGCATTAGCCTAACCCAGGCTCTGCAAATTTCTACCGCTTATTAAATTTTTACAAAAAATACTAAAAAGTTGGTCAACTATAGTTGAAATGCTGAACAAAGCGTCTTAAAATTAATTTAAAAAAAAAGTAGGTCAACTCCAGTTGAAATGCTGAACAAAGCATCTTAAAAAAATGTACAAATAAAACAAGTTGGTCAACTATAGTTGAAATGCTGACAGTGTCTTAAAAAAACCTATATATTAAATATAAAAATATTATTTTCTAATGGAATAAATAAAGATAGCACTGGCGTAAACTGCAGTGAGATTGTTGAACTGGTCAAATGTCAAACTGTAAAACTACTTATAACTGTTAGAAAATAACCCGATCATAGAAAATAGCACAGTGCAAACATAGGTTGTGTTTAGGCTCTATATTTGGTCTCCACCACCTCCTGGAGCGTGCGCCTATCTCTTTAGCTGCTAACAGCTCCTCGACGTTTGCAAGTTAATTGCTGACTTGTGTCTCTATGTAGTTTTATTTGGGCGTTTTTTACTAAAAACGGCAGCCAATTGTGGCCAGAAACCACAGCAGGAGTGACGATAGTGAACCAAAACCCTCAAAGCTCAACTCTGAAAGGAAACGCTGAAACCAAGAGCCAAGGAACTTTTCTTTCTTTTTTTTTTTTTTTTAAAGAAAATCCTATTACTACAGATATATCATCATAGAATATAGCCATTGTGAGAACATTAAAGTCCTCTAGACGTCTCAAAGCTTCCAAATAAAACTGGAGTTATTGCGCCGCTTGTTGTGGAAAAGTGTATTAAATTGTGCACGTGGAATATTTTCACTGAACGGGTCAAATAACTCACAACAAACCGTCTCTGGATGGAACGTCGTGCAGTAAAGAGCCACCGGACAGTCCGGAAAACTAATTGTTATCCAGCGAGAAAACGATTAAAAGGAAATAAGAAAGAATTGTTTAGATCAAATTAAGTTCAATTAAAACACATTTCACATCCTCCCTTGTCTCATTGCCTTTCACCTTCAAGTGATAAATGTTGAGTTTCTAAATGCACCGCTTGGGAAGAAGAAAACTGAGAGAATTACAAATAATGAAAATTCCTTAGAGTAAAATTCAGTTTCATTGCATGTGGACACTCGTTTGCTAAAAATTCTTTTGCCAACATTGCTGGATGACTTGTATGTTATGATATGTGGAGAGATTCAAGGAATAGTTTGGGTGAAAACCTTCAATCAGCTTGGAAATGGGGGCAAAAGTTAAAATGGCAAATAAATAAATAAATGGATAAATTGATAAATGGATAGAAAAATACATGGACGAATGATAGGTAAATAAATACATGGATGAATAGATAAATAAATGAATTGATAGAGAAATGATGCAGTGATAAATGGATGGATAAATAAATAAAATGAAGCAATAAGTTTATATAGTTAATATGGCGAGAAAGAATTTCAAAAAAAAAATTTAAATATGAAAACTGGCTAAAGCTGCTAAGAATAGCCTAAAAAGACAAAATGGCTAAATTGGCAAAACAAACAAACAAACAAAAAAACACAGCAGGAAATAAGTTGAACATACAAAAAACCCCAAACCAGCTGATCGAAGCTGATTGACGAAACTTTATCGACACGAAGATCAACTTTTCACACGTCGAGCAAAACTTCATGACCTCTTCTGGTCTAAACTACACCTCCTCCTCCACCCCCATACACCCCACCCCCACCTCCTCCTCCACCCCCATACACCCCACCCCCACCTCCTCCTCCACCCCCATACACCCCACCCCCACCTCCTCCTCCACCCCCATACACCCCACCCCCACCTCCTCCTCCACCCCCATACACCCCACCCCCACCTCCTCCTCCACCCCATACACCCCACCTCCTCCACCTCCACCACCACCTCCACCTCCACCACCTCCACCACCACCTCCACCTCCACCTCCACCACCTCCTCCTCCACCTCCATACACCCCACCTCCACCACCACCTCCTCCACCTCCACCTCCACCACCACCTCCACCTCCACCACCACCTCCACCACCTCCTCCTCCTCCACCTCCATACACCCCACCCCCACCTCCACCACCACCTCCTCCACCACCACCACCACCTCCACCTCCACCTCCACCTCCACCACCACCTCGACCTCCACCACCACCACCTCCTCCTCCACCCCCATACACCCCACCCCCACCTCCACCACCACCTCCACCTCCACCACCACCACCTCCACCACCACCACCTCCACCTCCACCCCCATACACCCCACCCCCACCTCCACCACCACCTCCACCTCCACCACCACCACCTCCACCACCACCTCCTCCACCTCCACCACCACCACCTCCACCACCACCTCCTCCACCTCCACCACCACCTCCTCCACCTCCACCTCCACCACCACCACCTCCTCCACCACCACCACCACCTCCACCACCACCATCTCCACCTCCAGGTGGAGGTGGAGGTGGAGGTGGTGGTGGTGGAGGTGGTGGAGGTGGCGGAGGTGGCGGAGGAAACCCACCCAGGCGGAGGTTCTATGGAGCAGAGATCCGTTTCTGCTGCGGCGGGGAAAGTGTGGGGGTCGTGACCCCGAGCTTGAGCTCACGTCTTGATCTACGTCTCTTCAGACGGTTGCTGCCGCATTCCTGCTGCGACCTCCGCCCTCCACCCTCCGCCCTCCGTCCTCCGCCCGGCAGCACCGGGCGCTCCCGGGGAGCAGGTGACGACCAGAATACTTTCACCCTGTCGGCAGGACGCCGTGATGACGGGACACTTTCTTACCTTTTCCTTACTCGGCACAAATCCAGGTTTTCTGGCCGGCGGAGACGAAACCTGGAAACGTTTCTCTGTGTGACGACAAACCGACAGGCGATTGACCAAAATCTAGACGTGCATGAATTGCATTTGAAAGTCGTCGGCTGAAGACGAGCTAAAACTGCTAAAATACCTGATAAAACTGTCAAAAACATCAAAGTTGGTCAACGATAGTTCAAACGCTCAACAAAGCATCTTCAAAAAAATTTGAAAAATAAAAAAAGTTGGTCAATTATTGTTGAAATGCTGAACAAAGCATCTTAAAAAATGTAAAAAAATAAATAAACATTGATCAACTATTGTTGAAATGCTCAACAAAGCATCTTTAAAAAAAACATTTTAAATAAAAAAAATTGGTCAATTGTTGAAATGCTGAACAAAGCATCTTAAAGAACTCATTTTAATTTGACAACTCTGTATCTTCCAGATCCTGGACGAGACAGTTTATCGGTTAATAACAAAATAAGGTTCATGAACAACATGTTGTCGTCGACATAAAACAAACATTGGTGAGAAACGTCAAACGTTACTTGACAAGTCGGAGTGTCTTTAGACTTACAGAGTTTTCCTACTGAACCACGTTCTATCTTACGGTAGAACGTTGGTCAAACCCCCCAGCGGCCAGCAGTTCCTGGAGAATCGCCAACAACACATTTGTATTGACTCCCCCCCCATCAGAGGACTGAAACACTGGCCCCTGGGAGACACGGTGGATTATTGACCAATGAGGTCACCGGTCACGTTGGGGGGGGGGGGGGGGGGGCGGAGTCGTGGCTCCGGGGCTCCAACAGATCAGCCTTTTGTAAAAAAAAAGACTCTTGACTTTGTCCGGCGTGACCCTTCGTGTTATCTCTGTCCATTCTCCCAAACGCCGGCGGACATAATGCATAATGCACGCCATCATTCTCCCCCCCAGATTAAAGTGGTGTCGGGGCTGTTGAGGGGGGGAACCGGGGGGGGGGGGGGCAAAGCAAACAGGCCGGCGGTGAGCCTCCGGGGCCGCGGTGGCCGTCAGAGGCCCCGGCGGCTGATTGGTCCCGACAGTGTTGTGGAAGAGGCGCTCTGCCGTTAAGGGGAGCGCCGGCGGTTCACACGGTGGGGCGCCGGCGCTCCCGACGCCACGGCTCGGCTTCCTGTACGGCCGAGTGCGTGCGGCCGCTACTTCCTGCTTTCCGCCTCGTCTCCTCGCTCGCCCAGGGTTTTTCACACTCGAGCGGTGAGGTTTGTTTGTTTCCTGCGAGTCGGGGAGTCTTGAGCCCCCTGGTGGTGGTGAAGTGATCAGAACGTAGAGTATCGTAGGCTGAGAATGTATGTAAGTATCGTAGGGTGAGAATGTATGTAAGTATCGTAGGGTGAGAATGTATGTAAGTATCGTAGGGTGAGAATGTATGTAAGTATCGTAGGGTGAGAATGTATGTAAGTATCGTAGGGTGAGAATGTATGTAAGTATCGTAGGCTGAGAATGTATGTAAGTATCGTAGGGTGAGAATGTATGTAAGTATCGTAGGCTGAGAATGTATGTAAGTATCGTAGGCTGAGAATGTATGTAAGTATCGTAGGCTGAGAATGTATGTAAGTATCGTAGGCTGAGAATGTATGTAAGTATCGTAGGGTGAGAATGTATGTAAGTATCGTAGGCTGAGAATGTATGTAAGTATCGTAGGGTGAGAATGTAGGACAGACGCAGAGTGTGAGCGGACTTGTGTACTTTTGTTGAGTTTGATTTGTCCCGGATTGGCGACTCTTCAGGTCACGTCTCACTCATAGTCATACTCGGCTGTACTCCACCAGTTACTTATGATTACTCGGCTGTACTCCACCTGTTACTTATGATTACTCGGCTGTACTCCACCAGTTACTTATGATTACTCGGCTGTACTCCACCTGTTACTTATGATTACTCGGCTGTACTCCACCTGTTACTTATGATTACTCGGCTGTACTCCACCAGTTACTTATGATTACTCGGCTGTACTCCACCAGTTACTTATGATTACTCGGCTGTACTCCACCTGTTACTTATGATTACTCGGCTGTACTCCACCAGTTACTTATGATTACTCGGCTGTACTCCACCTGTTACTTATGATTACTCGGCTGTACTCCACCAGTTACTTATGATTACTCGGCTGTACTCCACCAGTTACTTCGTCGTCTGCATAGAGTTGCAATGAGGTTCAAAATATCCTTATTTGCTTCAAAGTGTCCCTTGGGACTGCAGCACCAAAACCGTCCCTTTGATCACTTTAACCAATTTCTTGGTTAAAAAACATTTTTAGTTTGCAAATTCAAGTTTTGATCCCCACAAAGGACTGAGTGTCTTTATGTGTACGTCACTGAAATGTTCCATAATTCACTGATTAGAACAAGACGTCTGTCTGAGATTAAACCCCTTTCAGTGGGTCTGGGTTAGGGTTAGGGTTAGGGTTAGGGTTAGGGTTAACCCTACCTTGGTCCCTGAAGCGTCCCTGAAGCGTCCCTGAAGCGTCCCTGATGCGTCCCTGAAGCGTCCCTGAAGCATCCCTGAAGCGTCCCTGATGCGTCCCTGAAGCGTCCCTGATGCGTCCCTGAAGCGTCCCTGAAGCGTCCCTGATGCGTCCCTGAAGCGTCCCTGAAGCGTCCCTGATGCGTCCCTGAAGCGTCCCTGATGCGTCCCTGAACCGTCCCTGATGCGTCCCTGAAGCGTCCCTGAAGCGACCCTGATGCGTCCCTGAAGCGTCCCTGAAGCGTCCCTGAAGCGTCCCTGAAGCGTCCCTGATGCGTCCCTGAAGCGTCCCTGATGCGTCCCTGAAGCGTCCCTGAAGCGTCCCTGATGCGTCCCTGAAGCGTCCCTGATGCGTCCCTGAAGCGTCCCTGAAGCGTCCCTGAAGCGTCCCTGAAGCGTCCCTGAAGCGTCCCTGATGCGTCCCTGAAGCGTCCCTGAACCGTCCCTGAAGCGTCCCTGACCAGCTTCCCTCGGCCGTGGGGGGGGACGACTCATCTTGGGGTGTCGTCTGAACCGATGTGGTTCCCTTATGATCGTCCACGGGACTGAATGTCGCGCCTCTAGTTTCTCTGTCCTCTGGACTTTTCTTCACATATATTTGTGGAAAGCCGTTTGGAATCTGCTGGGAAAGCATGAGGCCTAACGGCTGCTGCCGCGGCGTGGGAACCTGTGACTCTTATCAACATGCGTGGTTTGTGTTTGGAGACACGTACTTCTGTCATGAGTCACTGTGAAGCTGCTCCAGCCACAAAGATCCCGTGTGACGAAGACGAGGACGAGGGTCCTTCATATGCAAACACCTATAGAAGTAAACACTGCACAGCCTGTCAGCGCCTGTTGACGTGTCCACAGCGCCGCCATCTTGGAGAGGTCACCCTCTCGTGCAGAACCTAAAGATCCCAGGCTCCAAAATCCACAGAAACATTCGTAGCTCGCTTGCTAGTCCACGGAGCAACACAGATTTTAAAGATGTCCCTGAAGCGTCCCTGAAGCGTCCCTGATGCGCCCCTGAAGCGTCCCTGAAGCGTCCCTGATGCGCCCCTGAACCGTCCCTGAACCGCCCCTGAACCGTCCCTGAACCGTCCCTGAAGCGTCCCTGAAGCGTCCCTGAACCGCCCCTGAACCGTCCCTGAACCGCCCCTGAACCGTCCCTGAACCGTCCCTGAAGCGTCCCTGAAGCGTCCCCGAAGCGTCCCCGAACCGCCCCTGAAGCGTCCCTGAAGCGTCCCTGAAGCGTCCCTGAAGCGTCCCTGAACCGCCCCTGAAGCGTCCCTGAAGCGCCCCTGAAGCGCCCCTGAAGCGCCCCTGAAGCGTCCTGAACCGTCCCTGAAGCGTCCCTGAACCGCCCCTGAAGCGTCCCTGAAGCGTCCTGATGCGTCCCTGATGCGTCCCTGAAGCGTCCCTGAAAAGTCCCTTTCAGGGCAACCCAAGTGTTAAAGATGATAAAAGGTCTACAAGTGTTGCTTTGATGTCAGACCTTGAGCTCCTGAGTTTAGTCGATGACTAGCGGCTGCCATTCAATGAAAATGGGGAAGAATATGAACGTTTTACAACCAGAGAACAACAAACTCTTGAACTAGACACAGAATTACACACAAAATAAATAAAGGAAGATCAAAGGGGAAAAGCTGGACCGTTGAGGGCAAATGTGTGTTAATCAGGAACAGTCGCCAGGCGGGAGAAGCAACGTTGAAATAAATGGAACTTCAAAACAACCTGAAATCAAACAAAATCAGACAAAATTTTAAAAAATGGTCGCCGGCGCCGTTTGTCTCTGCAGTCGGGCTCCTCCCACTTGGGGCGGATCTTGTTCAGGCGTCTTCTCTGCTTTTTCTTTTTTTTCCTTGTTAAAGACGCTTAATCTGCTTCAGAGCAGGGAAACACTTTACTTTCCCTTTTCAGCCTCCGAGGCCGGGCGGGGGCCAGATGCCCTCTTTTCTTCTTCTGAGACGCCCTCCTATTGAAATGACAGCAGCTGGGGGCGGGGGGGGGGGGGGGGGGGAGGAGGAGGAAGAGGAGGAGGAGGAGCAGGAGAAGGAGGAAGAGGAGGAGGAGCAGCAGGAAGAGGAGGAGCAGGAGCAGGAGGAAGAGGAGGAGGAGGAGGAGGAGGAGGAGGAGCAGGAGGAGCAGGAGAAGGAGGAAGAGGAGGAGGAGCAGCAGGAGGAGGAGGAAGAGGAGGAGCAGGAGCAGGAGGAAGAGGAAGAGGAGGTAGACGGAGGATGAGGGGGGGCCAGATGCCCTCTTTTCTTCTTCTGAGACACCCTCCTATTGAAATGACAGCAGCTGGGGGGGGGGGGGGGGGGGAGGAGCAGGAGCAGGAGAAGGAGCAGGAGAAGGAGGAAGAGGAGGAGGAGGAGCAGGAGGAGGAGGAAGAGGAGGAGCAGGAGGAAGAGGAGGAGGAGGAGGAGGAGGAGGAGGAGCAGCAGGAGGAGGAGGAAGAGGAAGAGGAGGAGGAAGAGGAGGAGGAGGAGGAAGAGAAGGAGGAGGAGCAGGAGGAAGAGGAAGAGGAGGTAGACGGAGGATGAGGGGGGCCAGATGCCCTCTTTTCTTCTTCTGAGACGCCCTCCTATTGAAATGACAGCAGCTGGGGGGGGGGGGGAGGAGCAGGAGAAGGAGGAAGAGGAGGAGGAAGAGGAGGAGGAGGAGGAGGAGGAGGAGGAGGAGGAGGAGGAGGAGGAGGAGGAGAGAGGAAGAGGAAGAGGAGAGGAGGAGAGGAGGAAGAGGAGGAGGAGGAAGAGGAGGAGGAGGAGGAGGAGGAGGAAGAGGAGGAGGAGGAGGAGGAAGAGAAGGAGGAGGAGCAGGAGGAGGAGGAAGAGGAAGAGGAAGAGGAAGAGGAGGAGGAAGAGGAAGAGGAAGAGGAAGAGGAAGAGGAAGAGGAAGAGGAGGAGGAGGAGGAGGAGGAGGAGGAGGAGGAGGAGGAGGAGGAGGAGGAGGAGGAGGAGGAAGAGAAGGAGGAGGAGCAGGAGGAGGAGGAAGAGGAAGAGGAGGTAGACGGAGGATGAGGGGGGGCAGATGGAAGAAGGGGGGCAGATGGAGGGGGGGGGGCATGTGGCTGGAGAGACAGCAGGTTGTCTGCCCACAGGCTGCAGCGGGAGCCGTGGTAAAGGGTGGGGGGGGGGGGGGGCACATGGGGCCCCCCCAGCCTTGACATTACTCCCTTTGTGTGTCTGCCTGCAGATCATTCAGAGACTCTGCTTCACTGCCAACGTGAGATTTGAGACGTTGTGATGCCGACCTGGCGTTTCTCACCGGCTTACTTTATTATTCTGATATTATTCAATCACTTCAACATGTCGTGGCTCAAATCCACATCTTCAGAGGATTTTCTATTTGCTTGATGTCATTTCATCTTCATTCATGTGAACGGCAGAAACACTCCCACGGTTATATTACAGCTTTTAATCACTTTATTTGATCAAACTCTCATCTCTTACCACACAGGCCGTCACATTACGTTTGTCAATCTTATCAGGATACAATCAGAATATTATTCTTTCAGATGTAATGCAGGGCAAATAATCACGTTTTTCTGGAAATGTGTTTCTTTTGTTTTGTTTTGTTTTGAATTCACAGTTGGACAACTTTATGTATAGAAGAGGATTTCGGCCACTGTGGGGAAAATAAACCCTGACTTATGACTTTTCTAACCCTAACCTTAACCCCTTTTTCTCAGAATTCTGACTTTTTTTTCTCAGAATTCTTACTTTTTACTCAGAATGGTTTGAAAGTCAGAATTCTGAGAAAAAAAGTCAGAATTCTGAGTTTAAAAGTCAGAGTTCTGACTTTTTACTCAGAATTCTAGGTTTCAAAGTCAGAATTCTGGGTTTGAAAGTCAGAATTCTGAGTTTAAGACTTTAAGATTTTACAAACTTTATTACATGTATCTTAATAAGCCTCTTGTCTTATTTATTATACTTTTCTTCATTATTTGTTTTAATGCATTTCTTTCATTTCATCTAAAGCCTTGGTGTATTTCTTTCATGTCTTTGTGACGCCCTGTGTTGGAATGGTGCACCATAAATAAACTTGCCTAAATAAATCACCTCCCATAGAAATGCCTTCATGATAAAACATTATTAAACAAAATGACCCTCCTTATATTTACAAATTAAATCTCTGAGATGGCGTCACATTGCGACGTGGTTCAACCGAAGCTTCAGTCCAGTCGACAAACTGAAAGTTCCCTTTTTTAAAGATAAATAAATCATAAAAGCAGTTAAACAAACTGACAGTGAGCTGGAGGGGAAGTGCTTCTGGGAGGGGGGGTGGGGGGGGGTGTCTGAGGTTGGTCTGTTGTTTTAACTGCAGGAGCTGAGTGGTGCGTTCAGGTGCATCACGTAACTCTGCCCTCCGACATGTTAACGGGCTGCAGAGGTCGGCACGGCCCCGCGGGGTCGGGACGCAACTGAACACACTTGTCACTGTGGACTGACGTTTTTCTGGAACTTTATTTATGTTTTTTTGTTTTGTTTAGTTTTTTTTCAATTGAGTTATACAACTTGATGTACAAAAGAGGGCCACTGTGGGGGGGGAAACCCTGAGTTCTGACTTTTTTAACCCTAACCCCAAAAGTCAGAATTTTGAGAAAAAAGTCAGAATTCTAACTTTTCACTAAGAATTATAAGTTTGGGTTTGAAAGGTTTGAAAGTCAGATTTCTGGGTTTGAAAGTCAGAATTCTTACAACTTGATGTACAGAAGAGGGCCACTATGGGGGGGGGGGGGGGGGGGGGGGGACCCTGAGCTCTGACTTTTTCTTAACCCTAACCCTAACCCCAAAAGTCAGAATTCTGACTTCCAATCTCAGAATTCTGTGTTTGAAAGTCAGAATTCTAACTTTTTACTAAGAATTCTGAGAAAAAAAGTCAGAATTCTGACTTTTTACTGCAGGAGCTGAGTGGTGCATTCAGGTGCATCACGTAACTCCGCCCTCCGACATGCCTTAACGGGCTGCAGAGGTCGGCACGGCCCTGCGAGGTCGGGAACCAACTGAACACACTTGTCACTGTGAATCGTCCTCAGTGGGGGGGGGAAACCACAACACACACACACACACACACACACACACACACACACACACACTCACTCACACACTGAGTACGTGCACTTTGCAAGTGGAACTAAAGCCTCGTTTGCTCTCGCTGGACGGATCCTCTTCAGATCCGACAAATAACGTGAAGCACGTATTCTAGTCTTTTGGCACTGAGTGGAATAAAAGCCCAATGTCAGGGGGGGCGCGGGGGGGGGGGGGGGGGGGGGGGGGGGATTAAATCCTCCGTCCGCGGCAACTAAGGTAAAGCGACCGGCCCTCGTTTTAACGGCGTTATCCCGACGTGGCCACAACATCTGCACCGAATCAGAGGTCCACATCGCTCACGTCTCCGCAATATTTCTCTCCTTCACGTTTCACGGCATGGAAGGAACCTATAGAAACATATGTTTTAATATAGGTTTTTAACATATGTAACATATATAAAATTGGCCGTTTTCCTATACTATATGTACATAAATGCACATATATGTACACATATACATGCATACAGGTACCTATATAGGTACATATATGCACGTATATATGTGTGCATATATGTACCTATATGTTCTTCTTGCATAATTGTTTTTTTAGTTCGTTCTTAGTTATTGCCTTGATAAAGTACAACAGCTGCCAAAGTGTATATATATATATATATATATGTGTGTGTGGAAATAAAGAAGCAGTACAGGAGACCTATATATGGCCCGTATATTCACATATATTTACTTGCTGCTATTGGCGTTAGGTTTGGGGGGTCAAAGGTCGGATGCAGAGCCTGGAAAATATCAGCAACTGCAGATTATTTCTCATTGCTTGTAACCGCAGGAGCGAAGTGATTGTCAGCCGTTCCCAGGACGGATCCTGGAAGGAGACAAAAGAAAGACGTGGCTCGTTGCCGTCGAGCAAACGGTGCAACACCGCCCCCGTGTGGCGGGATCGAGAATTACCACTCGTCAGAACTGATGAACCATGACGTTTGTATCCTAATCATTTGGGATTACAATGGTACACAAACAACATACAATAGACATTTTATTTTTTTCTTCCAAACAATAAACATTAAAAAAAAATACACCCAAGACCCCAGAACAAGGGTCGAACAGCAACAATATGAACAAACCTATTTATTTTTATTACGGCTTTTATTTGACCTATTATTGTTTATTTTGACCCAACATGTCAGGCAATGGAATAAATACTTCTTCTTTTTTTTTTTTTTTTTTTCAGTAATCTTTTTTCATTTGGGATTACAATGGTACACAAACAATATACAAGAGACATTTTTTTTTTAAAATTCCAAACAATAAAAAAAAAAAATACACCCCAGAACAAAGGTCGAACAATAACAATATAACAGTGTCTCTGATAGTAGATATAGTAAATGTATATATTTCAAACACAAACATATGCATATTCACACACTAAAAGAATTACATTAAAATAAATGAACCCAAATTAAGTCTCAAGTGTGAATAAATACATTGAATCTGATTGTTATACATGCAAATGAGTGTTTGTGCGTCTTTTAAGAAGCTTAAAGTGAAAATATTTTAAGCCTTAATAGCCTCAATAACAAGTTTTGGGAAAAAATGTGGTAAAATCTGAAAAAAAATAAATAAAATAAAATAAAATATATATATATTTATTTATTTTTTGTATCGAGAGAGAGAGAGAGAGAGAGAACAACAAAGTGAGATTAAATCATTTCAATAGTGACAAAACTATTACAAAATAATACACCAATTGTTGTTTTGCAGTTACAAAGACACAAAATGAGGAAAAAATAGATAAAAATGACGTAAATAAATAAAATTACACACTTTTCAGGATTAGTAAAAGAAATATTTCATCTCGATGTGCTTCTCCTGACTAAATAAAGGCTAATGAATGAATGAAAATAAGTATTTACACAGAGTGAAAAAAAACAACTACAAGAAATTAAAAAAAAAAAATGAAAAGACAGATTTTGCAGAAATCGTTAATAAATAATATAAATGGAAAATAAAGCAATTCGTGATATGACACCAAGGTGGATAAAACAACAAATGCAGAAAGACAACAAATCTACGCTAAATTACACAAAAAGCGGTTTAAATGCCTGATCGACTTGTTCTGAGTTCGACTCGTTTCGCCTTCGATCGCCAGGTTTACTGGCGAACTTCGAAAAACAGATCGACTCAAAACATCGCGTCTGGTTGCAGTTTTTCCCTCAAGCAAACACCGTAGACGTCGCCAGATGGACCGCCTGGCGTCTTTTACCAGTAAGTTTGAACTCTAAGTTCACGATTTTTAGCCATTTGTCCCGGGTCCTGCGGCTCGCCGCGTTAGCCGCAGCGAGCTAGCTCCGCGGTAGCATGTAGCGGCGTGCGGAAGCTTTTTCCTCCAACGTTTCTTGATTTGTAATTTTTTTTTCTTTTATTGTGTAAAGTCTGACTTGTGTCTAAATAGGTTTTTCACGCTATGAACACAGTGACGGTGCGTTCTCGCTAGTGCGAGTGTGTACGTGGGAGCGTCATATCGTTTCCATTTAATTCAATAAAAGCTCCCTGCGAGTTTAAAAGTCAACGTTTAATCCTTGGATGCAAAACAATCAATACACTTTTCCTCAAGTGGAAATCAAATCAATGCGTTTTTGCAATATGCTGGGTTGTTATTCTTCAAAATCTTTAAAACAAAGAGTTGTAATATTCATTTTCCAGGTATTCCAGGTATGACATCAGATGTATAAGATGACATCAGATGTAGAAGATGACATCAGATGTATAAGATGACATCAGATGTAGAAGATGACATCAGATGTATAAGATGACATCAGATGTAGAAGATGACATCAGATGTATAAGATGACATCAGATGTAGAAGATGACATCAGATGTACAAGATGACATCACATGTAGAAGATGACATCATGTGTCAGTGGGACTGTCAGAGTTGCTAAGAATTAAAGTTCCATAAAAGATTCCATAGAAACTGCTTGGGCTCATTTCTGACCCCACTTGTGCAAGAGTGGGGTCGTGATACAAAAACTGCAATTTCTTAAAATCAATGAAAAAATCAATAAAAATGCAAATGTCCTCATGTCACAAACATGTTTTCTGAGGAATACCTGGAATATGAATATATTACAACTCTTTGTTTTAAAGATGTTGAAGAATAACAACCCCCCCCTCCCCCCACGTGTCCATCTAAGGGTTAAATGGTGTTTGTTTGGATCATGGTGGAGTTGACAAGTCGCTCTTTGCAGACGACCCCTTCGATAAGCCTCCGTGCAGAGGCTGCTCGTCTTACCTGACTGAACCCTACATCAAGTGTGCAGAATGTGGACCGTCGCCTTTCCTGCTCTGTCTGCAGGTCAGTGTTTCTCTGGAATCTGGTCTTTTATTTTAATGTGGCACACAAAGTAAAGGCACCAAGGTGGCAGCTGAAAAAACAAACAGGACATCAGGACACAACAGAGCCTGGATTCAAGATTCAGTATATTCAGAGTGACTTTATTAATCCCTCAGCCAAATGAAAAGTTCCAGCAGCTTTAACAGGACCGGAGCAGAAACACAGAGATCAAAGGATTTATAAAATAGGATAAGTCTAAAAAAAATAAAAATAATAATGTACAATATTATATAGACTCTTCATGAACCTTTACTAAATAGAAATAGCAAAAAAATAATAAAAACTTTGAATAAAAACTAGAAGTGTGGAGTGACGTTAAAGTGCGCTGTGGTGGAATAGCTACTGCCGTCCAGTGAGCCCGCACTCAAGTTTAACTGCGCTTTTATTCGCGCCTTTACGGTAAAACACAAGCTAGCGTAGGGCCGCAATGCTGGGGGGAAATCTTTCAAAATAAAAGCCCTGAAAGCAGCGACAGACGGTCCGTTTACAATTTGTTGTGAAACACAAGTATTCATAGGTTTACATCTAATTCCACTTCAGGGCAATACTAGACACACTCCTTTACTACTGCAAGTAATATCAAAGAATATTACCGTAGGAATTTGGAGAAAAGTACTCTTAAACTTGGATCTGTTGATTTGAAAATGATGGTCTTGTGTTTTACCGTAAAGGCACTAATAAAAGCGCAGTTAAAATTGGTTACAGGCTCACTTGACGGGTGGTGGATAGCTGCTACTTCCCTTCTGTCCTCTGACCCCTTTTATTTATTTGTCATAGAGACAGATGAATAGCTACACTGTACAGTGAGAAGCTTTTACGCTGAAGCAACACATACAGATAAATCATTCTGAAATGAGATGGATTAGGATACGGCACATTATAAAGGCAGCAGCAACATCGTCTTGTTATGATCTAGTAAAATTAACGTTGCACATTCGCATCTCGGGGCAATTTAGAACTTTAAAGTCCCAGTGAAATGTAAAACACTACTTTGCAAAAAACCGATAGTTGTGGTTCTACTTGTAAGGTTCCTCCGACTTGTAAGGTTCCTCCGACTCTGCCCCACCACTGTTGTCGCATAACAAAGTTATTTGAAATTTTGAATCTCTAGCCGAGGAAGTCGGGGGAATCCTTCTTCTTCGTGGGCCGTTGTGGGCGGAGCCTATGTGTGACATCACGAGTTGTGCAGATCTGGATCTGTTGTGTTTATATCGACTTGTTTCCTCTTAAATATCCAAGTTTTTACAGTGTTCTGAAGTTCTAGTCAGCGTTTTATGAGCCTTGATGAAAGATTGAGGCTGGAAGAGACCAGAGAGGAGGAAAGGAGCACGGGCGGCGGGAGCGGCTAGCGGCTAGCTCGGGTGGCTAGCGGGAGGCGCTAGCTCGCGTGGCTAGCGGGAGGCGCTAGCTCGCGTGGCTAGCGGGAGGCGCTAGCTCGCGTGGCTAGCGGGAGGCGCTAGCTCGAGCGGCTAGTAGGCGATCCAGTAACACCTGGACTCTCCGGTGATTCCACAGTTAGAGAAGCTCAGTTAGAAAAGCTCTTGGACGTGTTGGATCCAGGAAGACGGTCGTTCTGCCAAAAGTCAGGAGCCTCAAAGCCTCAAAGGTGAAAAGTGGCGGCTGCTGAGGCGAGGAGACGAGGACGAATGGAGGACGAAGCGTCTTCTGCTTCCTCAAACATATTCCAGACGGGGTCACCGATGGCAGAACCACCTTCTGTGTCTTCTTCATCAATCACTGGGTTTGAAATGACCATGATGATGAAATCTGGTTCAATTCAGCCTCTTCGTGGTCAAAACTCTGATCCTCCATAATGTAAACACAACTTGGGCGTGTGCACAACTCGTGATGTCACTCTGTTATTGTCAGAAGCTCCGCCCAGCAGAGGAAATAGCGCCGTTTATCGGCTATTTTCTCTCAGATTGTCGTGTTTTAACATTTGACCTTCAGCCAGTTAGCAGGAAAATGTTCTAGAAGAGACACCAGAGGGTTCTGGAGGTGGAACCTTCATTTCACTGGGACTTGAAATGCCCTGTGGTTAACGTCTGGTTATTAATAGTCACGTTGCTCCTCTGTGTTTCCAGTGTTTCACACGGGGGTTCGAGTACAAGAAGCACCAGAGCGACCACAAATATGAAATCATGGTAAGTGAGTGAGGCCGTCTTCACGCCAGCCAGCGGCGTCCCTCCGGCTGTCGTCCGTCCTCACCTGTCCCCCCCCCTCGCCCCCCCCGTCCCTCTGCAGACGTCGGACTTCCCGGTCCTGGAGCCGGGCTGGACGGCCCAGGAGGAGATGGCGCTGCTGGAGGCCGTCATGGACTGTGGCTTCGGCAACTGGTCAGTGTGAACAGACCCCAACCTCCACCGTCGTATAGACTATACCTTCTATAACCCTGTGTGTTGAAGGCTGGGGGAGAGAGAGAGAGAGAGAGAGAGAGAGAGAGAGAGAGATAATGACTTTACTCATCCCCGAAGGGAAATTGTCTTGTTGCAGCAGTCTGGTACATACAAATATTATAAAATACAATACAATAGTAATAAAGTAAAAAATTAAATATCTGGGTATAAGACATAAAGTAAAACACAGAAGGGAACATGGGCACTTAGGAATAACAGGCGATAAAAGCAAGATAAATAAATAAATAGTAAGGTGCCGTGGCAGAGCCATTAGAAGTAGGCATTATATAATAATAATAACAATAATACACATAATAACAGTGTGAAATAGTGTATAATACTCGTGTATAGTACTACTAATAATGGTAGCAATAAAATAACAATAACAACAATATATATATATCAAGAGTAATAATAATAATAATGCCAATGGTATTAGTGTACTTGCACTTGTATACATATATGTATATGTACATGCAATATGCCATATGAAATATATGATAGAATATAAGTATTCGTCACTGACAAATAGTCCCTCCAGCTTGTTTTCGCTTTTGTGAATTTAGTCATTTAAGACTTATTACCTAGCTATTTAAACACAAGCGTCATAATTTTTTTATTACGGCTTTTATTTGACCTGTTTTTGTTTATTTTGACCCAAAACATCAGGCAATGGAATAAATACTTTTTTTTTTATTAATTTTTTTTCCATTTGGAAATACAATGGTACACAAACAATATGCAATAGACATTTTTTTTTTAATTTCCAAACAATAACAATTTTGACCCAGAATGTCAAGTAATGGAATAAATACTTCTTTTTTTAATTTTTATTATTAATCTTTTTTCATTTGGGATTACAATGGTTCACAAACAACATACAATAGACTTTTTTTTTTTTTAATTCCAAACAATAAAAAAAAAAAAAAATACACCCCAGAACAAAGGTCGAACAACAACAATATAACAGTGTCTCTGATCGTAGATATAGTAAATGTATACATTACAAACACAAACATGCATATTCATACACTAAATAAATTTCAAATAAATGAACCCAAATTAAGTCTCAAGTGTGAATAAAAACATTGAATCTGATTGTTTTACATGCAAATGAGTGTTTGTGCGTGTTTAAGAAGCTTAAAGTGAAAACCCAGACGCTGGTGTTACGGTGGGTTTGTGTCCCCAGGCAGGACGTGGCCTATCAGATGCGCAGTAAGACGAAAGAGGAGTGTGAGAGTCACTACATGAAGAACTTCATCAACAACCCGCTCTTCTCCTCCACGCTGCTCAGCCTGCGCAAGGCCAAGGACTGTCGCTACGCAGAGGGCGCCATTCCTTTTAAACGTAGGACCTGCGTTTGTTGTTTGTTTTGTAACATCCTGGTTCTTATCCACGGGTGGGGGGGGCGGGCTATCTCGGAATCTCGCAGTAACTTTTTGCGAGATGTCGCAAAAGCACGTCCTTTCGCTAAGCATTTGAATGTCTTTATTTTTTAGGCGATTTTTAGGCGATTTCAAAATAAAACTCTCGTATGGTTGGACGTCCTCCATTAGCTTTAGCTTGTCTCAACAACAGTGGGGAGTCTCTGAAAGGACAAACTTAGTGGAGGGAGTACGGTGTCTCTGAAAGGACAAACTTAGTGGAGGGGGGTACGGTGTCTCTGAAAGGACAAACTTAGTGGAGGGGGTACGGTGTCTCTGAAAGGACAAAGTTAGTGGAGGGGGTACGGTGTCTCTGAAAGGACAAACTTAGTGGAGGGAGTACGGTGTCTCTGAAAGGACAAAGTTAGTGGAGGGAGTACGGTGTCTCTGAAAGGACAAAGTTAGTGGAGGGGGTACGGTGTCTCTGAAAGGACAAACTTAGTGGAGGGAGTACGGTGTCTCTGAAAGGACAAACTTAGTGGAGGGGGTATGGTGTCTCTGAAAGGACAAAGTTAGTGGAGGGGGTACGGTGTCTCTGACAGGACAAACTTAGTGGAGGGTGTACGGTGTCTCTGAAAGGACAAACTTAGTGGAGGGGGGTACGGTGTCTCTGAAAGGACAAACTTAGTGGAGGGGGTACGGTGTCTCTGAAAGGACAAAGTTAGTGGAGGGGGTACGGTGTCTCTGAAAGGACAAACTTAGTGGCGGGAGTACGGTGTCTCTGAAAGGACAAAGTTAGTGGAGGGAGTACGGTGTCTCTGAAAGGACAAAGTTAGTGGAGGGGGTACGGTGTCTCTGAAAGGACAAACTTAGTGGAGGGGGGTACGGTGTCTCTGAAAGGACAAACTTAGTGGAGGGGGTATGGTGTCTCTGAAAGGACAAACTTAGTGGAGGGGGTATGGTGTCTCTGACAGGACAAACTTAGTGGAGGGGGTACGGTGTCTCTGAAAGGACAAACTTAGTGGAGGAGGTACGGTGTCTCTGAAAGGACAAACTTAGTGGAGGGGGTATGGTGTCTCTGAAAGGACAAACTTAGTGGAGGGGGTATGGTGTCTCTGAAAGGACAAACTTAGTGGAGGGGGTACGGTGTCTCTGAAAGGACAAACTTAGTGGAGGGAGTACGGTGTCTCTGAAAGGACAAACTTAGTGGAGGGGGGTACGGTGTCTCTGAAAGGACAAACTTAGTGGAGGGGGTACGGTGTCTCTGAAAGGACAAAGTTAGTGGAGGGGGTACGGTGTCTCTGAAAGGACAAACTTAGTGGAGGGAGTACGGTGTCTCTGAAAGGACAAAGTTAGTGGAGGGAGTACGGTGTCTCTGAAAGGACAAAGTTAGTGGAGGGGGTACGGTGTCTCTGAAAGGACAAACTTAGTGGAGGGAGTACGGTGTCTCTGAAAGGACAAACTTAGTGGAGGGGGTATGGTGTCTCTGAAAGGACAAAGTTAGTGGAGGGGGTACGGTGTCTCTGACAGGACAAACTTAGTGGAGGGGGTACGGTGTCTCTGAAAGGACAAACTTAGTGGAGGGGGGTACGGTGTCTCTGAAAGGACAAACTTAGTGGAGGGGGTACGGTGTCTCTGAAAGGACAAAGTTAGTGGAGGGGGTACGGTGTCTCTGAAAGGACAAACTTAGTGGCGGGAGTACGGTGTCTCTGAAAGGACAAAGTTAGTGGAGGGAGTACGGTGTCTCTGAAAGGACAAAGTTAGTGGAGGGGGTACGGTGTCTCTGAAAGGACAAACTTAGTGGAGGGGAGTACGGTGTCTCTGAAAGGACAAACTTAGTGGAGGGAGTACGGTGTCTCTGAAAGGACAAACTTAGTGGAGGGAGTACGGTGTCTCTGAAAGGACAAACTTAGTGGAGGGGGTATGGTGTCTCTGAAAGGACAAACTTAGTGGAGGAGGTACGGTGTCTCTGAAAGGACAAACTTAGTGGAGGAGGTACGGTGTCTCTGAAAGGACAAACTTAGTGGAGGGGGGTACGGTGTCTCTGAAAGGACAAACTTAGTGGAGGGGGGTATGGTGTCTCTGAAAGGACAAACTTAGTGGAGGGAGTACGGTGTCTCTGAAAGGACAAACTTAGTGGAGGGGGTATGGTGTCTCTGAAAGGACAAACTTAGTGGAGGGGGGTACGGTGTCTCTGAAAGGACAAACTTAGTGGAGGGGGGTATGGTGTCTCTGAAAGGACAAACTTAGTGGAGGGGGTACGGTGTCTCTGAAAGGACAAACTTAGTGGAGGGGGTATGGTGTCTCTGAAAGGACAAACTTAGTGGAGGAGGTACGGTGTCTCTGAAAGGACAAACTTAGTGGAGGGAGTACGGTGTCTCTGAAAGGACAAACTTAGTGGAGGGGGTATGGTGTCTCTGAAAGGACAAACTTAGTGGAGGAGGTACGGTGTCTCTGAAAGGACAAACTTAGTGGAGGAGGTACGGTGTCTCTGAAAGGACAAACTTAGTGGAGGGGGGTACGGTGTCTCTGAAAGGACAAACTTAGTGGAGGGGGTACGGTGTCTCTGAAAGGACAAACTTAGTGGAGGGAGTACGGTGTCTCTGAAAGGACAAAGTTAGTGGAGGGGGTACGGTGTCTCTGAAAGGACAAACTTAGTGGAGGGAGTACGGTGTCTCTGAAAGGACAAACTTAGTGGAGGAGGTACGGTGTCTCTGAAAGGACAAACTTAGTGGAGGAGGTACGGTGTCTCTGAAAGGACAAAGTTAGTGGAGGGGGTACGGTGTCTCTGAAAGGACAAACTTAGTGGAGGGAGTACGGTGTCTCTGAAAGGACAAACTTAGTGGAGGGGGTATGGTGTCTCTGAAAGGACAAACTTAGTGGAGGGGGTATGGTGTCTCTGAAAGGACAAACTTAGTGGAGGAGGTACGGTGTCTCTGAAAGGACAAACTTAGTGGAGGAGGTACGGTGTCTCTGAAAGGACAAACTTAGTGGAGGAGGTACGGTGTCTCTGAAAGGACAAACTTAGTGGAGGGGGTACGGTGTCTCTGAAAGGACAAACTTAGTGGACGGTGTCTCTGAAAGGACAAACTTAGTGGACGGTGTCTCTGAAAGGACAAAGTTAGTGGAGGGGGTACGGTGTCTCTGAAAGGACAAACTTAGTGGAGGGAGTACGGTGTCTCTGAAAGGACAAACTTAGTGGAGGGAGTACGGTGTCTCTGAAAGGACAAACTTAGTGGAGGAGGTACGGTGTCTCTGAAAGGACAAAGTTAGTGGAGGGGGTACGGTGTCTCTGAAAGGACAAACTTAGTGGAGGAGGTACGGTGTCTCTGAAAGGACAAACTTAGTGGAGGGAGTACGGTGTCTCTGAAAGGACAAACTTAGTGGAGGGAGTACGGTGTCTCTGAAAGGACAAACTTAGTGGAGGGGGTATGGTGTCTCTGAAAGGACAAACTTAGTGGAGGGGGTATGGTGTCTCTGAAAGGACAAACTTAGTGGAGGAGGTACGGTGTCTCTGAAAGGACAAACTTAGTGGAGGAGGTACGGTGTCTCTGAAAGGACAAAGTTAGTGGAGGGGGTACGGTGTCTCTGAAAGGACAAACTTAGTGGAGGGAGTACGGTGTCTCTGAAAGGACAAACTTAGTGGAGGGGGTATGGTGTCTCTGAAAGGACAAACTTAGTGGAGGGGGTATGGTGTCGCTGAAAGGACAAACTTAGTGGAGGAGGTACGGTGTCTCTGAAAGGACAAACTTAGTGGAGGAGGTACGGTGTCTCTGAAAGGACAAACTTAGTGGAGGAGGTACGGTGTCTCTGAAAGGACAAACTTAGTGGAGGGGGTACGGTGTCTCTGAAAGGACAAACTTAGTGGACGGTGTCTCTGAAAGGACAAACTTAGTGGACGGTGTCTCTGAAAGGACAAAGTTAGTGGAGGGGGTACGGTGTCTCTGAAAGGACAAACTTAGTGGAGGGAGTACGGTGTCTCTGAAAGGACAAACTTAGTGGAGGGAGTACGGTGTCTCTGAAAGGACAAACTTAGTGGAGGAGGTACGGTGTCTCTGAAAGGACAAAGTTAGTGGAGGGGGTACGGTGTCTCTGAAAGGACAAACTTAGTGGAGGAGGTACGGTGTCTCTGAAAGGACAAACTTAGTGGAGGGAGTACGGTGTCTCTGAAAGGACAAACTTAGTGGAGGGAGTACGGTGTCTCTGAAAGGACAAACTTAGTGGAGGGGGTATGGTGTCTCTGAAAGGACAAACTTAGTGGAGGGGGTACGGTGTCTCTGAAAGGACAAAGTTAGTGGAGGGGGTACGGTGTCTCTGAAAGGACAAACTTAGTGGAGGGGGTATGGTGTCTCTGAAAGGACAAACTTAGTGGAGGGGGTACGGTGTCTCTGAAAGGACAAACTTAGTGGAGGGAGTACGGTGTCTCTGAAAGGACAAACTTAGTGGAGGGGGTACGGTGTCTCTGAAAGGACAAACTTAGTGGAGGGGGTCGCAGCAGAGAAGAGGACCCTTGGCACGTTGGTGGGCGTGTCTTGTTTTGGTTTCTCTGCATGTCAATCTTCCTTTTAATTCGTCCGGAAGTCGGTGGCTGCAGGAAAAAGTGTCGCGACGCGGAAAATCTCCACGATCCTTCTCGAGCACAAAGTGAATGTGACGACGCCGACCTGCTGGGGGAACGTAGGGATTAGTTTGGAATCCTCAACAAATGAATGTAGATCATCTGAATAGTGCGTCGTAAACCCGCCTTTGCTAAAGTAATACGAGGAACAAGAAGTCGGCAAAAGTTTGAATTCTTCCATGTTTCTGTGAATCCTTCCAACTTTGTGGAGCTGAAATGGAAAATGTTCACTTTACGTCATGTAGAATGACAATAAAACAACTCTAATCATTTTTGCACAGTTTCTTAACGTGAGCAACACATTTCTAGCATTTTGTGGGGGAAAAAATCCTCGATATAATAAAAGAAGAGACAGAAACAGACGGATTAAATAAAACACGTTTTGTTCATTTACATCTACGATGATCATCGTTTTGAGCTTTTTCCTCATTTGTTGTTGTTGTTGTTGTTGTTGTTGTGACGGTGCAGCCAGCGACGACCCCCCTCGGCCCACTTTCGACTCGGTGCTGTCCCGAGACATGGCGGGGTACATGCCGGCCAGAGCAGACTTCATGGAGGTGAGCCGTGTGTGTGTGTGTGTGTGTGTGTGTGTGTGTGTGTGTGTGTGTGTGTGTGTGTGTGTGTGTGTGTGTGTGTGTGTGTGTGTGTGTGTGTGTGTGTGTGTGTGTGTGTGTGTGTGTGTGTGTGTGTGTGTGCGTGCGTGCGTGCGTGCGTGCGTGCGTGCGTGCGTGCGTAATAAATAAATAAATAAATGTCAGGGTCGCCACTAGGGGGCCGGATATTGAAATAGTGACTCTCGCTCTCGCGGCGGGGGATTCATCTCGCCGTTCGCTTCGCTGGAGACGTTTGAACTGCGATCCAGTGGAAAGATGAAAATAACCCACTCCACCCCTCCCCCACCCCTCCCCCACCTCCACCCCTCCCCCACCCCCAACCGTTCACGCAGGAGTTTGACAACTACGCAGAATGGGACCTGAAAGACATCGACTTTGTGGACGACGACTCGGACATCCTGCACGGTGGGTCGCGTCCATCGCCGGTTCTGTTTCTATGGAAACACAGACGACGGGGTGAGATTTAGCTGACGTGGCGATTCTGTTGTTTCCAGCCCTGAAGCTCGCCGTGGTCGATATTTATCACTCCAGGTTAAAAGAGAGACAAAGACGGAAGAAGTAAGTCCCCGTTTTTTTTGTTTTGTTTTGTTGATCATGTTGCAACGCCGCCACTCCGCCAGCAGGGGGCCTCATAAGCGCCTCCATCGACTTCCAGGAACCTTCAGTTCCCCTCCAGTGCTTCTTTCTGCTTTCAGCTGGAATCACTGCACAGTGAATTAAAATCTAGCAGCCCAACACTTTGTGCCTCCTGAATAAGAAAACATGCAGCGTTTGCAGAAGTATTCAGAAGTTCTCATGTAAACTTTCGTCGTTTTCTTGAACACGCGAGTCTCTGGAGGCTCAGTGTGTCCCCGGGTCAGCAGCCTGAATATTTCAAGTCCCAGTGAAATGAAGGTTCCACCTCCAGAACCCTCTGGTGTCTCTTCTAGAACATTTTCCTGCTAACTGGCTGAAGGTCAAATGTTAAAACACGACAATCTGAGAGAAAACAGCCGATAAACGGCGCTATTTCCTCTGCTGGGCGGAGCTTCTGACAATAACAGAGTGACATCACGAGTTGTGCACACGCCCAAGTTGTGTTTACATGATGGAGGATCAGAGTTTTGACCACGAAGAGGCTGAATTGAACCAGATTTCATCATCATGGTCATTTCAAACCCAGTGATTGGTGAAGAAGACACAGAAGGTGGTTCTGCCATCGGTGACCCCGTCTGGAACATGTTTGAGGAAGCAGAAGACGCTTCGTCCTCCATTCGTCCTCGTCTCCTCGCCTCAGCAGCCGCCACTTTTCACCTTTGAGGCTTTGAGGCCTCCCGCTAGCCACCCAAGCTAGCGGCTCCCGCTAGCCACGCGAGCTAGCCGCTAGCCGCTCCCGCCGCCCGTGCTCCTTTCCTCCTCTCTGGTCTCTTCCAGGCTCAATCTTTCATCAAGGCTCATAAAACGTCGTCTATAACTTCAAAACACTGTAAAAACTTGGATATTTAAGAGGAAACAAGCCGATATAAACACAACAGATCGAGATCTGCACAACTCATGATGTCACACATAGGCTCCGCCCACAACGGCCCACGAAGAAGGTTCCCCCGACTTCCTTGGCTGGAGATTCAAAATTCAAATAACTTTATGCGACAACAGTGGAGGGGCAGAGTCAGAGGAACCTTACAAGTCAGAGGAACCTTACAAGTAGAACCACAACTATGGTTTTTTGCAAAGTAGTGTTTTACATTTCACCGGGACTTTAAGCCTTTTCTTTTTCCCGCCAGGCTCTCATGACAAACCGCACGTCGTCGGTCAGGTGCAACTTTCTCGCTGCGAGAACCCCGATTGAAACCCTGAATATCTTCTGTAAAAGTGTCTTGTTCATTGAGAACCGCATGTCCAGCCGGACCCAGTGCAGCTTTTGTAAGTTTGTGTTTGGGCGACGATAAATAACAGAAACGTGGCGAGTTTAACGCCATAATTTAACAGGTACGTGGTGAATCTGTCGCTGAAGCGCCGCAGGAAGCTTGACGATGCGTCATACTCTCATGAAAGGACCGTCAACCTGCTGGACATGTCCCACGTCCCTCAGCCAGTGTGGGACGGGTTCCGTTCAGATTTAAACGTTCCTGCAGTGATGGGTTCAAGTGCGGCTCGGACAAATTGGCTACTCTTCCTTGTGGCGGTTTACAAGGCCGAAACACGGTACCGCTTGATTTGACCTGAAGCGGTTCTCGGTAGTACCCGAGGAATTCCGTACCCGTCCCTACGTCACGTGATCGGGCCGCTACATGGTGGGACGGAGGAATAAACGTATGTCTACGGTTTCAACAGGGAATTGATCCTGCAACCTCTGGAAATACGTGTTAGTCCAGTTGTCGACTCGGAAATGTCTCTGCGCACTGCAAAACTTCCTCCGAAACAAGAAAATTAATAGTTAAAATAAGAAAAATTATCGGCCAAGAGAACAAGAAAATTTTAGCTTTTCAAGATTTTCAAAAACAAGAAACTAATTCTGGCCCCGTCTCTTGAAAACAGCGTTTCTGGACTCAAAACAAGTTTTATATTCATGTGCTGTTATTTTAAAATCTTAAAATGACTTTTTGCATTTCATAAGCCCAATCTTTTTATTTTAAGATTTTAAAATCAAAACACATGAAAATACTTGTTTTGAGTCCAGAAATGCTGTTTTGGACGCAAATAACACACTGGGAATATTCCTCTGAAAAAAAATAAGAAAAAAATCTACTAAAACAAGAAAATTACTCCTTAAAAGTGAGCAAAATTATCTGAACAAGAAAATTGAGTTTCAAAAACAAGAAACTAATTCTGGCCCCGTCTCTTGAAAACAGAGTTTCTGGACTCAAAACAAGTTTTATTTTCATGTGTTGTTATTTTAAAATCTTGTTTAGTTTTTTTAATCCCGCTGACTCTGAGGCCTGTCAGGGAGACGTCGGCACCGTGAGCTCTGCCCCTGAACCTCAGAGCAAACTTCTTCCACTGTGTTTGATGGCCGGGGTCTGTGGAGTGGAGGAAGACTCAACGTCGCATCCATTGGTCGTCCGAATTCGATTTTCTGAAGTGAAGGAAAACTTCAAAGAGACGCTCCGATCCGCGTTTCTTCACCTCTGAAGTTGTTGGGTCTCGCGATATCGATCATTGGCCTAATTAACGTGGTGAATTAATGTACTAATTAGCTCTATTCCACGTCGATGAGCTGTGGCCAGACGGAACCGTTCCACCAACAGCCATGGATGTCTTTGATGTCCTCTTTATCTTTGTTCTGAGCTTTACATGCATAACTCACCAGATTCTAATGGAACTCAGTGTAACTCCTGGTCCAAATTCATCGAATGTGCAAAGAAGGAATTGAAGGAAATAAATCAAGAGTTACCTGAAAACTCAGCAGGAATGAGTTTTGTGTGTCGGTAAAGGCTTTTCTTTGTCATTTTACAAAACTAATCTGGTGCGTTTTTGGTTATTTCAGATGTTGAAAGGTCTAAAATAAAATGTATTTGTGGAAGAAATGTGGTTTGAAGAACAATTGTCATGCAGTTGCTGTAAAGAAGTAGAAAAAAAAAACCTTTGCGAAACTATTAACAAGGAGCTTTTTGATGGTTCTGCTGTGTTTTATTGTGTTAAACTGACAAGTGTGAATCATCGTGTAGAAATCATTTGAATTCTTAGTGAATTTCTCATTGTGCACTTAAACAAACACTGAATCGCAAAGGTTGTTTGTTGCTCTTCCATTTCCAGGAATGCAGATACTTTACTGTTTTATTCTATAATGTCGGAGTCACGTATGACTAGTCGTCTTCCGATTCTCTCACAGCAGACGTAGCCTTCCTCCCCCCACCCCTCTAAACACACCGTTAAGACGTCCGGCTGTCAGTTTATTGACGTTAATCCCGTCTCATAAAGCAGCCGTGCGATAAATCCTCGCAAAGGGTAGGAGACTGAAAATAGTTTTCCGGAGCTTCGATTGGGCCGCAGACCCCCGAGGAAGAGGAGTTCTGTGCTCCGCCGGAGCCGCGTTTCATTAACGCAGAAGTCGTTCCGCCACCAACTGACCTGCGTTGAAGTGCAGTGGTCGTAATGAGAAAGACAAACACGGCTGTCGGTGTGACGCAAGGGAGCTGAAATGTGGGATTTAAAGGGGGACTGGGGAGTTGTAGGCCTCCTCTTCTTCTCGGAGGAGATAAAAGACCCTCCAATGTGCGATTTGTGGGTTTCCTCTAAAGGGAGGTCGACTATCTGGTTTACTGCAGTGAGTCCCAGGCAGGTGGAGGTGGAGGTGGAGGTGGAGGCCGAGGCCGCGTTGTAGCGCGTCTTTCCATCACAGCCAAACACGCCCGGACAGAAACTCGTTACCAACGATTTAAAGTCTCCAGTTAACCCCGACGGCGTGTTTCCTTTCATCTTCTGCCTTCAAAGTGTGTTTGGAAACCCGAGGTACCAGGAGGAACCGCCAGGGGGAACATGAACACTCCCAAGTAGAAAAGCCTCACAGTCCACTCTGGACTCGAACCCGGGATCCTGCCGAGGAGCTGAAGCGCCGGCCTCCGGCCACTAGAGGGCAGTGGTTCAGGTTCAGTGAATTAAAATGAGGATGAACCGTGAATGAAGAGAAGAAAATATCCCCATTTCTGCTCAATTCGTGGCTTTGAGATTAAAGGATATTCTTCACTTTGGTGGTTTTATAGTATTTTAGTGACACTGAGCCGTGTTGTCGTCCACACGTTGGCGGTAAAAGTGATTTTGAGAGTCGTCTTGGTGTCGGGAGAATTTTAGTGAAAACCTCAGGGAGGCAGAAAACAATTTTTATGACGTTATTCTTGCGTGAAGAGACAAAGTCCCAGTCCAACCTGTCCGCTGCAGGAGGTCGTCTATGGAGTCGTTCAGCGCCTCCTGCTGGCTGAATCGTTTTGACAGAGACACGAGTGCGTCCTGCGCCCGAGACGCTGAACTTTATGAAAGTAGCGCCGACGCAGGTCGTCCCTGAAACTGAAGCTGAGCGTCGTTCTTGACGAGACAAAAACACGTTTTCAGCTGAGAATTGTTTGTTTGTTTGTCCCAACATGTAATTTAACAACCTGCAGCTTTTGTTTCCATGAATCCACACGTTAACCACTTCACTGTCTCGTCTGGTTCAACAGCACAACTATTGAAACAATATATTTTATATAGAAGTATATATATATAGTACTAATTCAACAGTATAGGTGGAGCTTTAAAAGTTTATTTTTGCTATAACATCTGTACATTAGATTTGGTTTTTTTACACATAAACTTACTTTTTTTTCCAAGTAATTACTTCTGAATTAATTATTGTGTGTGTGAGTCCAGATTTATCCAAAAGGAAAAAACAGACTGAATAACAGTGATTTACAGTTTGTCAAAGACCATTTCTGAACGAGTGTCTGTGTTCCAGGATCGTCCGGGACCACGGCTTGATCAACCTGAGGAAGTTCCAACGTGAGTCGTCACAGCCGTGGCGTAATAACCTGCGTTGACCTCTGGGGGGGTGGGGGGGGTGGGGGTGAAAGTCTCCGTGTGATGAGCACTGCTTTTATCGATCCACCTGTCGCAGGTCGGCTTTCAGCCCCCGGGAGCTCCATTTAAGGGTCAGTCCAATTAAAGCGCCCGTTTTTCTGACGCGGCGGTTCCTCCGGCACGTCGTCACGGCTCCACCTGTCGCTCCTCCACCCGTCGCCCCTCCACCCGTCGCCCCTCCACCCGTCGCCCCTCCACCCGTCGCCCCTCCACCCGTCGCCCCACCACCCGTCGCTCCTCCACCCGTCGCCCCTCCACCCGTCGCTCCGTCGGGTCGGGGACTCCTCCCTCACGTGTTTTATTTGTGGAGAAGCCGGAGGAGAGGCTGCTGGAGGTTTGACTTTTGAGAAGGAAATCGACAAAGCACAGAAGACGATCATGGGTCGTTTGTGACGGTGTAGGGGCCGATCTGACCCGGGGGGGGCGCCGATCTGACCCGGGGGGGGCGCCAGAGTTCCTCCAGCCGGAGCACCGTGACGCTCTGGTCAGACGGTTTGTTCTGGATGTTGAAGAAGCAGCTTTACAGTTCCTCCTCCACACTGAAATAATTCCTCAGCAGGAGGAGGGGGAGACAGACCGGGGGGGGGGGGGGGTATATAAATAAACAGGGTGTGATTCGCCAGGTGGGGTGTGGACAGACGCCCCCCCCCCCGTCTCTCTGGTCTTCCAAGACAAAAGGGAACTCAAGAGTAGCTGTGGAGTTGCAGACCAGTTGTCATGGAGACTGTGTGTGTGTGTGTGTGTGTGTGTGTGTGTGTGTGTGTGTGTGTGTGTGTGTGTGTGTGTGTGTGTGTGTGTGTGTGTGTGTGTGTGTGTGTGTGTGTGTGTGTGTGTGTGTGTGTGTGTGTGTGTGTGTGTGTGTGTGTGTGTGTGTGTGTGTGTGTGTGTGTGTGTGTGCGCGCGCGCGCGGCTGCTGCAGACGGGCGGCCCGGCGCCGTCGTGTTTGTCACGTTTAAAACGACTCCGGACGTCGTCGCGAAAACCCAAACGGACGTCCGCGCCGTTGCCACGGCGACCCCCGAGTCAAACACCGGCGTGCGTGTTCCGCCCGAGATGGCAGCTGCTAATTAGAGCTCACATGCCGGAGCCTTGACGGCGGGACGTGGACACACACACACACACACACACACACACACACACACACACACACACCCTCGCCTGTTACTCGGCAACGAGGCCGATGCCTGCAGACGAGGCACGAGGAGCTCTGGAGTGTCTGCCGGCGGCTGAGCCGGAGAGGCGTTGCCGTGACGATCACACTATTGAGCTTAACCTGTTTGAAGCCTGTCGGACTTTCAACCAGACCCCAGAAGCCTCTCGGCCGTCAGGCAGTAAAACAAACAAACAAACAAGATCAGCAGGTTGTTTTGCCCTGAATATTCAGTGACCGACGTTCAAGGAAACTGCCGATTGGGGAAAATGTGTAGTTTCTCTTGCGCCAGCGTTTGGAGGAATTACAGGACTTTTCTTCAGCGTTCATGACGTTAAACTTTAAGCAGCTTGTATTTATGAAGCAGCACGAGGCTGTCTTAGTGGGAGATGAGGAAATAATCTGCATCCAGCATCAGTAGAGGAGGAGATTGAACAGGAGGATCAAATGTGGAAACTTCAGTATCTGCAGGGTTGACATTTTTTCGCTTTACTCATAAAAACCTGACATGGTTTTTTTTAATGCAAAATACTGTGGTTTGTGTGCAACAAGTCGGTCCTCAACACAACAAACCAACACGTCCGTCACCCAGAGAAGCACCGAATTAATGAAGTGATTCCCTGCAGAGTCCATATTGTTCATGGTTAACCTGTGATAATGTGGGATTTACTGCCGAGTCGCCAATTTATCTCTCATGCAGGTGCAGAAATGTCGTCGTGTCAACTGGCGTTAATGGTAAAATATGTAAATGGAGTTCACTCGTATAGATGATATCCTCTTATTAACCAATATAGACAAAGCTGCTGAATGTCATTTAGTTAATTTTTTTTCCAACCTATTTTCTATATTCTTGAAACTGCATGAAGCAAATGAGTGTAAATTATAACAGAATCCTCACAAATTAATCACATGCAGCGTGTATTCCTGCTCTGCCATTTCAAAATAATAGAATTTTAAACATGGTCAGGGAAGAAAAGTGGAATTTATTCAGGCAAAATTGTCAAATCAACCAATTTTAAGGCTTTTTTTTTAATATATAAATGGAAAGAAGAAGAAAAAAGGCCCAGTGAGAAAGAGCAAATGACGTTTTCGTCACATATTGCATGTTTGCTTTGATATCATGCGGACCTTGACGCGTGTCTCGGTGTTAAATTAACACTTCATTCGTCCAGCTTTTGATCACGGCAGTCTCGGGAGATCATAATCATATCGCCGCGCCCGGATAATAAAGGTCAGACGTATTTACAAGAAGACGCTCGGCGGCGGCCCAAATGATCTGTGTACATCTCCTTCAGCAAAAATACAAAACGACTTTGATCCTTTGATCCTAAATCTTGGTCTTTTGCAAACAAAACGAAAAAGAAACGAGGAAAACATAGAGACCAACTCATCACATCATTAATGTGACATGGAAACCATTTACACAACAGATCAATTAGAACTGTGGCGTCACACAGCCAACGTACCGATTAAGTCAATACTGTGCAAAGACACAAAAAGTATTGTGTACCGTCGTTGATCTCAATTCACAAATCTTTAAATGAACTACATTACATTTTCGAAATTTCACATCACAATTTATTTCTTTTTTTTTTTTGCATTTCAATGCTACATTCTGCACTAGTGTCTTTGATTTGTCTACGGCGCATGAATAGATTGTTGAAAAGAAAAACAAATATACATACATAAGATGATCAAATGTCCAACTATGGAGATAATAACGAGCGACTTTCAAAGTGCAAAGAGAAGCA
The DNA here is from genome assembly GCF_963422515.1 of Blennius ocellaris. Lineage (NCBI taxonomy): Eukaryota > Metazoa > Chordata > Actinopteri > Blenniiformes > Blenniidae > Blennius > Blennius ocellaris. Next base: position 33,020,817 of record NC_137651.1, on the reverse strand, counting down.
GGGCGGTATGTCAAACCCCATGTCGGCATGTTACCAGAGGATATCTCACTGAGATCAAAGACAAGGTGTCTCTTTGTGCTTCACCCGTCCCTGTCGTCCCTCCGTCAGTGCTGGAGCGATGCTACCCGAAGGAGGTGCAGGAGCTGTACGACGCCATGCGGCGCTTCGCCCGGGTGGTCGGACCCACCGAACACGACAAGTTCATCGAGAGCCACGCACGTTAGTACCCCGCGACAGAAACAAGCACACAACCACTGGTTTAACCTGTTTTGGGTTTTTTCGCCACCTCATTTTCCCCAAAACCATTTTCCCCCTCATTTGAGCCATAAACTTGCAATTTGCCTTTTTTTTTTTTTTTTTTTTTTCCCCCACACGGTTTTTGTGCCAAAAGCGTTTTACTTGCACTGTTGCCGAGCAACCGGCAGAGCCACCAAGAAGTTGTTCCCTCTGAAGGCACAGTGGAGCACATGAACCCACCAGGGGACATCCAGAGTTACCGGAATCCTCTCCGGTCAGGGTTGACGCACGTCTTTTTGTCTCCGAGCTTCGCCTGTTGCTTTGGCATGAAAGCAGCAACACGTCACCCGTCGCTTTGTGTTTGAACATCAAAGCAGCAGTGCAAGTTCAGGTGCCAACCATTTGCATTTAACCGCCGTCGCCTTTTTTCTCTTCCCCTGCAGTGGAGTTTGAGCTGAGGAGGGAGATCCGCAGGCTGCAGGAGTACCGGAAAGCCGGGATCAAGTCCTTCTGCAGTCAGTCAAGTTTGACTTTTTATTTTTTCTCTCCTCTTGTCTCATTAAAACTTTAGTTTTAAAGTTCCTCGCATCGACCGGAAAAATGTCTTTCTCTGCAACGTGTGGTTGTAATATGTGAGATTTGATGAACTTGTGGCTCCAGCTGTTAAAACTAATAGTTCTTTAGATGTCGCCGCACATAGAACGACGAAAAAAGAAATATAAAAGTGTAAATTGTAAAAATCAAAACAATTTGGGATGAAACGCTGGATTCTGACCAACTGGTCTTCAGGCGACACGTGAATAATGAAACGGTGTCATACATATAATAGTATAGTATAGTAATAGTGTTCCTATGTTTAATATTGATTGTTTTGTCCTTCGTCTCGTCTAAAATGAAGCATTTTGGTAACGTGACTCGTGTGCCTGTAACTTAAATTCAAGCTTTAATGGAACAACGGTTTATTATTGAATTTCCTGGAAGGCGGCGCGTGACGTTTGTAGAGCCGGTGGCCTGCAGTGTAATGACAGTTTTGGTCATTTATAGCACATGTGAGGCGTTCGCAGGGCGTCTGTAACTTTCACCGCTCGTCCCCTGAATGGTGTCCGGATCGGTAAGAAGGTGGGCCGTCGTGGGTCTGACTTTTATTTTCGGCGTCTCTGCCTCCGTCAGGTGCGAAGGTGTTACGAGCGGGTGAAGCGGATGCGCGAGGACGAGCGGCGGAAGAGGACCATGCTGTGCGACGTGCTGCAGTACATCCAGGACGGCCGCGCCTGCCAGCAGTGGCTCAGCAAGCAGGCGGCCATGTGAGCCTCACACGGGGCACCAACGCAGCGGACGTCTGTATCACTGTGACTCCCACCGCAGACTCTGCGCTATCTTTAGTAAACATGTAGGGGGGAGGGGGGGTTATCCAAATTCTTCTAATTATTCTACTTGGGGGGGGGTTATCCAAATTCTTCTAATTCTTCTACTTGGGGGGGGGGGGGGTCTAAATTCAATGATTCATCTGGTTTGGATGACGATCATGGAGCGAGCACAGTGAACAACAGAGGAGCTGTGTGTGTGTGTGTGTGTGTGTGTGTGTGTGTGTGTGTGTGTGTGTGTGTGTGTGTGTGTGTGTGTGTGTGTGTGTGTGTGTGTGTGTGTGTGTGTGTGTGTGTGTGTGTGTGTGTGTGTGTGTGTGTGTGTGTGTGTGTGTGTGTGTACACAAACAGGGTTGTGGAGATAATAACACTTTTCTTTGTGCGTACAGAGACGCTGGCATCACCCCTGCTGTCACAACCATCACAGTTTCAGGTATGGACCCCCACCCCCACCCCCACCCCCACCCCCACCCCCCCGAGCTCCGACCTCTCCGTACCGTCACCGCAGCTCACACACATTACTGCAGACGCTCCTCCATAAATACACTCGGCCCCTATACACGCATATTTATCTTCTCCATGATTTTCCCTTTCAAGTGAGCCACCGTTCCCTCTCTCTCTCTGTGTTTATTCAATTTGTACGCCGTAAATATTTGCTCGCCAGTCTGTTTCCGAGGGAAGGACTTCAGCGTTGTGAAGCTGCTGTGGCGTCACCCTAACGCCGCGGTGTGGTTTTGTCCCTGTGCCCCGCAGCAACAGGCCGTCGCAGCGCTCCACCTCTCAACCTGACCGGGCTGCCGGGGACGGAGAAGCTCAACGAGCGGGAGAAAGAGGTACGAGGCCGGACCGAGGGCGTGGCCGTCGCCACGCCATTGAATACGTCAAATTAAAGTCCGTCTCCAGCAGGCCGCCTTAAAGCGCCCGTATAGAATAGATAGAATAGAATGTCGATGTTGTCATTGAAACTCCACACAACGAATTTGTAAGGTGCAGTCCTCTTTAAAGTGCCGTTTTGTATAAAATATAAAAGAATGTGCTGATCAAAGCAAGACAACAGTATAAATAAATACATAAATAAATAGATACAAAATGTCATAAAATGGGAAAAACACCACCAGTCAAACGTTGTTGAGTGCAGTAATGGCTCTTCTATAGAAAGACTCTGGTGAACGAAGGGGTGGGGGTCAGATGAAGGGGAGGGGGCAAGATGAAGGGGTGGGGGCAAGATGAAGGGGTGGGGGCAAGATGAAGGGGTGGGGGCAAGATGAAGGGGTGGGGGTAAGATGAAGGGCTGAGGGGGAGAGTTGAGACGCAGCCTTAGTATCCTCGGAAAGTAAAGTAACTTTCTAACGTGTGCCCACCCCCCCTAGAAGTGAAGAAAGTCTGTCATCTTCCTCACTCGCACCACTTTTTAGTGAACGTGTCCTCGTACAGGTGAAGCAGAGGGTTCCCCTTCATGACATCATGTGGGGAATCTAGCTCCTCCCTCCAGTCGTGGATACTCACTTTGACACGCCGCAGGTTGATAAAAAAACTTAACAAGATTACGGACGGAGCTTCTAATGTTGTGAAATGTGGCTCTAAAGGGATTTCAATGCCGAGGCAATTTTTAATTTCACCTTCTATGTCTTTCCAATAATGAATTTTGGACCACGGCCCCTCCAACACCTATCAGAGGTTCTACCAAACTTGGATGTGACAAAGGGAGTTCTAACAAATAAATAAATCTCATTTTAATTTCCCACTCAGATCCCTGAGGCTCGGACGGTTATTTGTTCTTTGATGTCGGTTCCCAGTCGTCATCCTTAATCGTTACGTTCATTTCTAATTCCCGTGTTCCCTTCGGCGCCCAGTGCTTTGAGACGTGCTTTGATGTGTGTTGCAGCTGTGCCAGGTGGTGCGCCTGGTGCCCGGCGCCTACCTGGAGTACAAGCAGGCCCTGCTGAACGAGTGCCGGCGGCAGGGCGGCCTGCGGCTGGCTCAGGCCCGGGCGCTCATCAAGATCGACGTCAACAAGACGCGCAAAATCTACGACTTCCTCATCAAAGAGGGTCACATCACCAAGGCCTAGGGGCGGCGGCGTTTTATCAATTGTTTGTTTTTAACTCTCATCAGGTGGACAGAAACTTGTATTTATTTCTCAAGTCGCGATCCTTAAGGAAGAATTGAATAATGTCTAGTTTAATGGGGGGGGGGTTAGTTTAACTAGACGTGTCCTGTAGTGTTTTTTCTGTAATTATTGTAAAAATAAAAAGCTGCGACTCTTAAAACCGACATGGAGTTTATTTGTTTTTACACTTTGCTTGAATCTTAGACGTGCCTTCCAAAGTCCGTCCCACTTCAAAGGGCTTCAAAGGGCTTCAAAGGCCTCCTCTGTGACGACTCCATGTCGGCGAGCTGTTAAAGTCACATTGTTCTGGACGAGCCTTCATCTGCCCGGATTTCAATCAAAGCTGAAGTCTTTATATCAGTAAAAATCAACACAACAGAAACACTCCAATCAATACGTTTGACAAACGGCGAGCTGAAATGAAGAAACGCAGGATTCAGGAGGATGTGGCTTCAAGTCGAAGCTCCGGCAGGTTTTCTCAGATGAGCCTTTAAAAGAAATAATAATAATAATAATAATAAATCCCCCTGGGTGTGATTTGGTAACGAGACGTCACTGATTTCAGCTCCAGTCCAAGTCCATACATGTAAAACGCTTAAATGAAGGACCAGTGTGTTGCAGTAAAGACGTTCAGGATCAACATGCAAGAAAATTCAAAACAAAAGAGGCCCGGCACTTGGCTGAGGCCCTCAAATTCATGTCGGCGGAAGTTTTTGAAAAACATTTCATGTTCCATCAGCGCTGCGTCATTCACACCAGAATTGAAGTAAATCCAGGCTCTGTGGCACGTGCCGAGTACCATCTGAGATTTTCAGGTGGATCGGCTAGCTTGTGGCCTAGCATGCCCGTTAGCATGCTAACAAGCATTGTGCGATTGGGCTGAAATTTGGTAGGTGGCCTAATTGGGCGCTGCGGTCACGAATCACTAGCTAATTAGCTGGTTTCGACGACGTTTTTTTCAAAATAAAAGTCAACTTTTTTTTTTTTTTAAAGTAAACTTAAAAAAATGACCATTAACCGGTCTAGAGGATCGTGCCCACCCCGACAGGCGGTCTTCGCGAGGTCCCGGCCAACGCTGCTTGCAGCTTTAATTAGATTTGCAACCCGTTCAGGGTCCATGTGCCTTTTTACCGGACGTCACCTGGGATGGACGGATGGACCTCCGTCAGGTAACCCCAACCCTCCTTTTCTTCACAATATAGTTCAGTTAAACACAAATAGTTGAAATTCGTTAAATTCTACAGCAGAAACTAACAGCTGTGCTTCAGTAAGACTCAATGAGAGTCTGCAATGTTGGCTGTTCTGCACACATGGTTTAATCTTCAAACATTGAAATGTCTGGACATGGTGGATTCTAAGACACACACTTGATGTACAAAGCTAAAAACAAAGTGGCAGATGGAGCAGATGACGGTGTTCCTCCGCCCACGCTCCATCTTCATCCAGCTCGGAGGGGGGTGGGGGTGTGGAGGGGGAGGGGAGGGGGTGGGGGGGGGGGGGGGCGGGGGGAGACCACATCCTCGTCTGGCGTTAAAAGGCCTCTTCTGGTGGAAGGACACGCCGCCGCATGTGACCGTCCTGCAGAACCAGCAGGGCGGACCTCACAAGGACACACACACACACACACACACACACACTGACACACACACACACACACACACACACACACACACGTTCTGCTGCTCCGGTCATTATTACAGGCGAGTGATTAACGCAGAGGTGAAGCCATCAACACAAGAGGTTACCATGGCAACCAGGTCTGTGGCATGTAGGAGTCTGAAAAGAGGACTGGGGGGTGGTGGGGGGGAGGAGGGGGGAGCGAGAGGGAGGGTGGAGGAGGAGGAGGAGGGGGGGTGGAGGACGAATTCACCCTGTTGCTCATCTGCCGGGCAGAGGAGGCGTGACGAACCAGAGCAGTGGTGTGTGTGTGTGTGTGTGTGTGTGTGTGTGTGTGTGTGTGTGTGTGTGTGTAGCTCCTGATGCATCCATGGTCGTTTTTTTTTATTTTATTTGCCGGGGTGTTTTTTTTTGGCGGGGGGGGGGTAGGGGGGGTTGTTTTCCTTCCTCTTCTTGCACAGCAGCCGCCTCTCATGTTGCCACAGCAAACACTCAGATCCCGTGTATATTTCACAGCTGGAGCGATGGGGGGGGTGGAGGAGGGGGGGTGGATGTTGAGGGGGGAGGGGGGTGGAGGAGGGGGGGTTGAAGGGGGGGGGGGGGGGCGCCTGTGGGATCAGCAGCGACTTAATTTAGCCCTGCCCCCCATCACCCAGCAGCTCTCTCTCCTTCCTCCTCGTCTTTCGCCGCCGGCAGAAATAATCATTGTGGTGTTTGGGCCCAGATCCTCGTCGCTGGTTTGGTGTTCCAGGTTCCTTCGGCAACGTCTGTGGAACCCGGCAGGTCTATTGAGCGGCGGCACGTTCGAGGCAAGAATGGCGAATGGCGGCGGCCTCTGCTCTGCTAGCCTATCAGCTCAGTGTCACAGACGACTCCTTCCTCCACGCCGTGGCTGCAGGCGCTCGCTGTTTCGGCGTAAGTCTTCAGTCAGCGCCGCACCGGCGAGATTGTGAGGACGCGTATTTTTAAAAAAAACAAGAAAAAACGCCACGCCATCTTCCCAGAATGCCTCTGACTCATCTGACATTTCAGTCCTGGACCTGAGCCCCCCCCCCCCGCCTGAGCTCTACCCTCCCCCCCCTTTATCTCTCCATCATCTCCTTGTCGTCGCCCAGTTGCTTTGCTTCTCTCTCGAGCGTTTCACACGGCGCCTCTTTAAACATTCGTCAGGTGAATTTCAATCAACGCCGCCTCTTATCTCGCCGCTCGCTTCACGCCGCCGCTCGCTTCACGCCGCCGCTCGCTTCACGCGGATCTTTCCACTCAGGGCGACAAGGCAGCGGCTGTTGGAGGTCTAGAAGTTGCCCTTCTCCTCCAGGCCACCGGGGGCAGCGGTGAGATCTGGAAGTAAAAAGGCCCACGGAAGAGCCGGGGTGTTTGTTTTCCCCCGTGCAATACTAGGTCCTAACCTTATTTCATAATTAGATTAAGCGTTACAAATGTGTGTAAGTTGGCAGCAGTGGAGCTCTGACATTTACTGCAGCGCGACCATGTGCGACCTGCAGCGCGACCATTGTGCGACCTGCAGCGCGACCATGTGCGACCTGCAGCGCGACCATGTGCGACCTGCAGCCAGCGCGACCATGTGCGACCTGCAGCACGACCAATGTGCGACCCTGCAGCGCGACCATGTTCGATCTGCAGTGCGACCATGTGCGACCTGTAGCAACGACCATGTGCGACCTGCAGCGCGACCATGTGCGACCCTGCAGCACGACCATGTTTGACCTGTAGCACGACCATGTGCGACCTGCAGCGCGACCATGTGCGACCTGCAGCGCGACCATGTGCGACCTGCAGCACGACCATGTGCGACCTGCAGCGCAACCTGTAGCGCGACCATGTGGGACCTGCAGCACGACCATGTTTGAACCTGTAGCACGACCATGTGCGACCTGCAGCGCGACCAATTGTGCGACCTGCAGCGCGACCATGTGCGACCTGCAGCGCGACCATTGTGCGACCTGCAAGCGCGACCATGTTTGACCTGCAGCGCGACCATGTGCGACCTGCAGCACGACCATGTTTGGACCTGCAGCGCGACCATGTGCGACCTGTAGCACGACCATGTTCGATCTGCAGTGCGACCATGTTTGACCTGCAGCGCGACCATGTTCGATCTGCAGTGCGACCATGTTTGACCTGTAGCACGACCATGTGCGACCTGCAGCGCGACCATGTGCGACCTGCAGCACGACCATGTGCGACCTGCAGCAGCGACCCATGTGCGACCTGCAGCGCGACCATGTGCGACCTGCAGCGCGACCATGTGCGACCTGCAGCGCGACCATGTGCGACCTGCAGTGCAGCGCGACCATGTTTGACCTGCAGCGCGACCATGTGCGACCTGCAGCACGACCATGTTTGACCTGCAGCGCGACCATGTGCGACCTGTAGCACGACCATGTTCGATCTGCAGTGCGACCATGTTTGACCTGCAGCGCGACCATGTTCGATCTGCAGTGCGACCATGTTTGACCTGTAGCACGACCATGTGCGACCTGCAGCGCGACCATGTGCGACCTGCAGCGCGACCATGTGCGACCTGCAGCGCGACCATGTGCGACCTGCAGCGCGACCATGTTCGATCTGCAGTGCGACCATGTGCGACCTGTAGCACGACCATGTGCGACCTGCAGCGCGACCATGTGCGACCTGCAGCACGACCATGTTTGACCTGTAGCGCGACCATGTGCGACCTGCAGCGCGACCATGTGCGACCTGCAGCGCGACCATGTGCGACCTGCAGCGCGACCATGTTTGACCTGCAGCGCGACCATGTGCGACCTGCAGCACAACCATGTTTGACCTGCAGCGCGACCATGTGCGACCTGTAGCACGACCATGTTCGATCTGCAGTGCGACCATGTTTGACCTGCAGCGCGACCATGTTCGATCTGCAGTGCGACCATGTTTGACCTGTAGCACGACCATGTGCGACCTGCAGCGCGACCATGTGCGACCTGCAGCACGACCATGTGCGACCTGCAGCGCGACCATGTGCGACCTGCAGCGCGACCATGTGCGACCTGCAGTGCGACCATGTGCGACCTGTAGCGCGACCATGTGGGACCTGCAGCGCGACCATGTGCGACCTGCAGCGCAACCTGTAGCGCGACCATGTGGGACCTGCAGCGGTTGGCGCCGGGTTGAAATGAAACTGGCAGGTAGAGAACCAGAGGGAATCACCTTCATCTCATGTGCATTAGGACTTTATGACCAACCTCTTTATGACTCGGAGTCTTCTGACCCTTTGATCTTTCTGAGGGTCACAGCTGGAGGCAACCTGAACAGACTTGAGCTACGAAGAGTCCAAGAGGAGTCAGCGCTCCAGAGAACCTTCTTCACACCGTGACAGGATGATTAAACCCGGTGCTTCACTTTCTTGTCGGTAAGCGTAAGATGGAGCGAATCTCCGTCTGGCGGCTGCAAACCACAAAGCCGCCGCTCATCCCACACGTGCATCGTCCTCCTGCATCGTCGCATGCAATGTGACTCTCTTTTTTTTGGTTTCTGGGGTTTCGAAGTCCCGACATGTTCCAGGATTTCAACCTAGAACATTTGTTGACAGGAAGCATTGTGGGAAATAATCTACCAGACTTGTTCTGACGGTTTCAGCCGTACGTCTTCAGAGAACATTTATCTCCTATATCTATAGATCTATACATCTATCCCTATATCTCCTCATGCTGCTGAACTGGACGTGTGCTGAGACTCACTTTTCATTAGACGTTCGATTTGGACACAATAATTCACACGTTTTGCGCCGAGAAGCTCTAATGAAACTCTGACATCCACGTCAGGCGGAGGGTAGGGTCGCTACGTCACATCACACCGGAGGGAGTTTAACATGGAGACGTTGGAGGGCAGCAGAGGAGGAGGAGGAGGAGGTGGAGGAGGAGGAGGAGGAGGTGGAGGAAGATGAGGAGGAGGAGGAAGAGGAGGAAGAGGAGGAGGAGGAGTTGGTGGAGGAGGAAGAGGAGGAGGAGGAGGAGGAGGAAGAGGAGGAGGAGGTGGAGGAGGAAGAGGAGGAGGAGGAGGGAGGAGGAAGAGGAGGAAGAGGAGGAGGAGTTGGTGGAGGAGGAAGAGGAGGAGGAGGAGTTGGTGGAGGAGGAAGAGGAGGAGGAGGAGGAGGAGGAAGAGGAGGAGGAGGTGGAGGAGGAAGAGGAGGAAGAGGAGGAGGAGTTGGTGGAGGAGGAAGAGGAGGAGGAGGAGGAAGAGGAGGAAGAGGAAGAGGAAGAGGAAGAGGAGGAAGAGGAAGAGGAAGAGGAGGAAGAGGAGGAGGAAGAGGAAGAGGAAGAGGAAGAGGAAGAGGAAGAGGAGGAGAAGGAGGAGGAAGAGGAAGAGGAAGAGGAAGAGGAAGAGGAGGAGAAGGAGGAGGAAGAGGAAGAGGAAGAGGAGGAGGAGGAAGAGGAAGAGGAGGAGGAAGAGGAGGAGAAGCTGATACACGTGTTATTGCTTCTGCATTCATTGTCAGTTCATGTCATAGTGTGACGAGTTCAGAGCACGCAGTCCAGACCTGCTGCACCCTGCTGCGCCTTACTGCACCCTGCTGCGCCTTGCTGCATCTTGCTGCACCCTGCTGCGCCTTACTGCACCCTGCTGCACCCTGCTGCGCCTTACTGCACCCTGCTGCGCCTTACTGCACCCTGCTGCGCCTTGCTGCATCTTGCTGCACCCTGCTGCGCCTTACTGCACCCTGCTGCGCCTTACTGCACCCTGCTGCGCCTTACTGCACCCTGCTGCGCCTTGCTGCATCTTGCTGCACCTTACTGCACCCTGCTGCGCCTTGCTGCACCTTGCTGCACCCTGCTGCGCCTTGCTGCACCTTACTGCACCCTGCTGCACCCTGCTGCGCCTTGCTGCACCTTGCTGCGCCCTGCTGCACCTTACTGCACCCTGCTGCGCCTTGCTGCACCCTGCTGCGCCTTACTGCACCCTGCTGCGCCTTGCTGCATCTTGCTGCACCCTGCTGCGCCTTACTGCACCCTGCTGCACCCTGCTGCGCCTTACTGCACCCTGCTGCGCCTTGCTGCATCTTGCTGCACCTTACTGCACCCTGCTGCGCCTTGCTGCGCCTTACTGCACCCTGCTGCGCCTTGCTGCACCTTACTGCACCCTGCTGCACCTTACTGCACCCTGCTGCGCCTTGCTGCACCTTGCTGCGCCCTGCTGCACCTTACTGCACCCTGCTGCACCCTGCTGCGCCTTACTGCACCCTGCTGCGCCTTGCTGCATCTTGCTGCACCCTGCTGCGCCTTACTGCACCCTGCTGCGCCTTGCTGCACCTTACTGCACCCTGCTGCACCTTACTGCACCCTGCTGCGCCTTGCTGCACCTTGCTGCGCCCTGCTGCACCTTACTGCACCCTGCTGCGCCCTGCTGCACCTTGCTGCTGTGGTGAAGCAGCCAGTATTGAATACAGCGCAGTGTTTCCCTCCACCAGTAGGGGGCAGGAAGTCATTATGTGGTATATTTCTAATGTCAGGAGTCTGGTGGTCGTTTGTCGAACTGTGAAGTGTGACGGAGGAAATTCACATTATTTCACCTCCGTCTCTGTGACGTGACGGGAAAAGAAAAGAAACGAAGCTTTTGGCCTAAAATCACTTCTTTCTTACCATTTTGACAGACAAACTTTATTAAAGTTGATTAAAGTTTGAAAAAATAAGAGAAAGTTTTACTGAAGGTCAAAATTAATTAACTTTAATGAGTTACAGTAAATATCAACATGTTGGACACAAGAGGGCGCCGTGTCGTCTCTGAAGGAAACTTTGTTCCAGTGTTTGTTCCAGCGTGTGTCACAGGAGCCTCACCAGGAACCTCACCAACCAGGAACCTCACCAACCAGGAACCTCACCAGGAACCTCACCAACCAGGAACCTCACCAACCAGGAACCTCACCAACCAGGAACCTCACCAACCAGGAACCTCACCAGGAGCCTCACCAACCAGGAACCTCACCAACCAGGAGCCTCACCAACCAGGAACCTCACCAACCAGGAGCCTCACCAACCAGGAACCTCACCAACCAGGAACCTCACCAACCAGGAGCCTCACCAACCAGGAGCCTCACCAACCAGGAACCTCACCAACCAGGAACCTCACCAACCAGGAGCCTCACCAACCAGGAACCTCACCAACCAGGAGCCTCACCAACCAGGAGCCTCACCAACCAGGAGCCTCACCAACCAGGAGCCTCACCAGGAGCCTCACCAGGAACCTCACCAACCAGGAGCCTCACCAGGAGCCTCACCAACCAGGAGCCTCACCAACCAGGAGCCTCACCAACCAGGAGCCTCACCAACCAGGAGCCTCACCAGGTAAAACTGGAAGCGTTAAATTAAAATATAGAAGAAAATGTTTCTTGATTTCAGCTTCAGGTTGTTTGATTGACTTCATTTCAAACTGCTCGTGTTATTTAAAATAAAGAATAATGAAAGATGTGAGGAGGAGGAGGAGGACCTTCCTCCAAGGCCCCGCCCACCTCCTCCTCTGCTCCAATGGGAGAGCCTATGCTGCTCCTCCTCCTCCTCCTCCTCCTCCAGTGTGGCTCTGCTCGGCCGCCACACGGACCCTCCTCTCCACCTCTCCTCCTCTCCTCCTCTCCTCCTCTCCTCCTCTCCTCCTCTCCACCTCTCCACCTCTCCTCCTCTCCACCTCTCCTCCTCTCCTCCTCTCCTCCTCTCCACCTCTCCACCTCTCCTCCTCTCCACCTCTCCTCCTCTCCTCCTCTCCTCCTCTCCTCCTCTCCTCCGTGTGACGATGCAGCAGCAGCAGCTCGCCTCCGCCCGGCCGCGCGCACCGACCGCGGGTGGATGAGATCCGCCGCTGCGAGCCTCCGCCTGCGCCCCGGTCCCGGTCCCGGTCCCGGTCCCGGTCCCGGTCCCAGTCCCGGTGCCACGACCCGGTAAGTTGAGTTACGCATCAGACACGTGAGCCCCGGAGCGCCACGTCCGGTCTGATCCGGTGGAACCGTGATGAGTTGGTGCGCGTGACTGAGGAGGAGGAAGAGGAGCGGGAGCGCGCTCCTCTTCCTCCTCCTCAGTCACGCTTCCTCACCTCCTTGTTTGTTTCCTCACCTCCTTGTTTGTTTCCTCACCTCCTTGTTTGTTTCCTCCTTGACGTTCAAACCCGACGACCCAACTTGTTGACGCACGCGCACGTGGACGAGGAGCGCGTGCGCAGAGAGGCGCGCTCGTAGCGTTGATCAAACTTGTGGAGTCATTCACTTCGCCGCACACACACACACACACACACAGACACACACACACACACACAAACACACACAGAGACACACACAGAGACACACACACACACACACACACAGACACAGACACACACACACACACACACACACAGACACACACACACACACACACACAGACACAGACACACACACACACACACACACACACACACACACACAGACACACACACACACACAGACACACACACACACACAGACACACACACACAGACACACAGACACACACACACACAGACACACACACACACACACAGACACACACACACACACAGACACACACACACAGACACAGACACACACACACACAGACACACACACAGACACACACACAGACACAGACACACACACACACAGACACACACACAGACACAGACACACACAGACACACAGACACAGACACACACACACACACACACACACACACACCTCGCCGGGTTTCACCGCTGAACACGACGGACTGTAATCAATGATCAATAACCTTCAACTTCACGAGCTCATTCGCTTTAATGAACGCCTATGACGTCACGCTTGTGCTTCTCGTGTCGCTCTATTTCAAATTCAGTCACTTGGACTTTGAATTCCGAGTTCAGTGTTTCTGAGACTCGAGCTGCGATTATGAGGCTTTTTTCAAGATATTCTGCAGCTTTACTTTATCTTTTATTATTCTGGCTTTTAAAATGAAGCTCATCCAAATGTCGCTTAAGATTAATAGAGAGATAAACACGTGCAGCAAGACACGATATTCAGTCACATTAAAGACACGTAAATCTGTTTAATATTATTCTGGGTTAGTTTAGTCCTTAAATTGTCAGAATTTGTTGTCAAAATTATAATGGAACCTCTATTTGTGGCCTGTTGCCGAATAAACTGGAGCAACGTGACCTATTATATCATCAATCAATAGTTTTGGTCCAGAAAACGACAACATTAGTGTAAAATACAAAATATTGCAGAGTTTGGATGATTTAATTTGTTATTTGTCTTTTTTGGTTTATTATGGAGCTGTTTTGGTTTTAAAACGACTTAAAGTAACTTCCCGCGAGCCGGCGGCCAGCAGACGTTCCGCTGCTTCACACTTCATTTCTGCCACGAGGATCTTTAGTTGAACACAAACGTCCTCGTGTTTTGTTTTTGTTTTTAAACACTCATACATCAGATCAGGTCAATCGTTTATCCTTAAAAACATTAAGTAACGTTTAATAATCTACAAATTCAAATGAATCCTGCAACACCCCTTCGTTCCAGACCCAGGCTCTCGGGCCCTCGAGCTTTTCTGATCCGCGGAGCTTCGTCTGCTGAAACCGCGTGTTTCCGGCTCGCTGCAAACTGTGACCTGGACGGAGGCGGAGTCTCAATGAGACGCAGAGTGACGAGTCAGGAAGTCCGTTCCGCAGTTTGCGGTCAGCTTCAGCGTGCTACGGAACTTAGCGCCGTTGTGCTAAGCGGATTCGGGCGGATTTTACGCTCAAAACATCGCAAAGTCTCGACGTGAATGTTTGTGAAGCCGTTTGTCCGGCGAGGCGGACGTTCTGCCGCCGGACGAGGAGAACCACTCGCTCCTCCGCGGAAGCGGGCGATTCACACCTCCGCCGCGCCGCCGCGTCCTCCTCCGCCGCGCCGCCGCGTCCTCCTCCGCCGCGCTGAACTCCCTGAAAATAGTCCCGGTCATTTGTGTTTGTTAGAGCCGGACATGTTAAGATGGAACTGCTTTATTACGAGACGATGACGTCACGGAGCTCCAACACGTCGCACTCCTTCCTTTCCTCGCCTTCCACCGACCTCACGCTGCTTCTGAGACACAAACATGGAAATTCCCTGAAACGTTCCTACATTTCCTGTCCAGACCAGTTTCTTCCTGCTTCATGGAGAACCTGGAGTCACACTGGAAACTTTGGTGTTTGGTCACGTGACGAC